>NC_051077.1:24687304-25287304 GCF_004664715.2 Peromyscus leucopus | reverse complement strand
GGGAGGACAAGCCAGAGACAATCTGAAACAGACTGGAACACGAATCTGCATACAGTAATCCATACAATTTCTTTACTCCTTGTTATGTCTATTTATTTTGCTCTCCATGTGATTTCCCTGGGCTAGTAATAATGTCTTTTGGAGTTTGGACCTTTCTCAGTTGTACCAAGAGAAGGGTGTATTTATCTTTTTTTTTCCCTACTAAGTTTTCCTTATTCCAGAATGAAAAGTCACTGCCTTAAAACATGCTGCAATCTTGGGGCCATGTGACAGAGTTTTAGAGGTACCTGGTCCAACCTACCTCTTTCCCAAGTATTTCTAGAGCTGCAGAGCCCACAGCTTTAGAGATCAGCCTGCCACATTACTGAATGGCTCTAAGAATTTAAAAATCCATGCACATAGCATGTTGAAATTTGTTTCTGCATGGCTTTGAATTGTGGCATTTAGATTTCTATTAAATAAAATAGCAATAACTAAAAACCTAAATGAGAAGAGCTCACATATCTAACATGATTGCACTCCTTTAAATGTTTCTCTCAGGTCAAATGTACCATATCTACCACCCACTTCAGAGATCCAGTGAGGAAATGCATTCCGCCTCGCTTCTAATTTGCTAGCAAGCTTGTAAGACAAAGCCGTTTGCAAGCCAAACATCATGGTGCCTGTCTGGCTCCTATTGGAGATGGGCAAAGACAGCTCAGGCATTAAAGTGCTTGCTTCAGAAGCACGGCCCTTGAGTTCAATCCCCTACATTCACATTAGGAAAAAAAAAAAAAAAAAGCCAGGGATGCACAGGGAAGCAGGGACAAGTTTAAAATATTAAGGTAGACAGCTCATGAAGAATAAAAGCAAAGGTTATCCTCTGGCCTCTACATACACATGTGCACATGCACCCACACACACATAAACCTACCCACACATACAAAAGTGTACCCATAAACACACACACACGAAAAGTGTACCCATACACACACACACACACACACACACACACACACACACACACACACAACACACGGAAACATCCATGTAAGTTTGTTTACAAATGAGAGTCTAATCAGAGTTCACTTTCTCAGACCCCCTGAAGGAGCTTATCTGACAGCCTAGGAAGATTCAAGATCAGCTTGATCTCTGTGTCTGAACAGACCATCACACCATCACACCCAAGCATTCTTCTCTAGGCCCCAGACTTCCCTGCCCTGTCAAGGGCTCCAAACTGATTGTAACCCTTTCCTACCCTCCAGCGGAACTAATCAAGGCAATGCAGAAGCAATTTGGATCCGTGTGTGAGTCTACCTCTGAGTGACCTTAATGACCATGCTAGAGGCACAAACATAAAGAGTTTGTACTTGCTAACACTTGACTACAGTAGTCAGAATGGAAAATGGTAAAACAAAGAGACATTCTGGAAAACAAGTGTAGCTACTGTGAGCAGATAATCTCTCTGCCCTGGAACAGCAATCTATTAAGTGGATAATCTAATAATATTAATTACATTATTAACTTCACAGACAGTATTTCAGTATTATCTTTTTTTATTTTTTGGTTTTTCAAGACAGGGTTTCTCTGTGTAGCTTTGGTGCCTGTCCTGGATCTTGCTGGTAGACCAGGCTGGCCTTGAACTCACAGGGATCTGCCTCCCGAGTGCTGGGATTAAAGACGTGTGCCACCACTTACCTGGCTTAGTCTTATCTTTTTAAAGGCTTTTTTTTTTTTTCATCCATGACCTGTACTTCACCAAAAAAATTAAACAAGTTATATGTAGAGTCATACTTACAGCAAATTATTTTAATAACATTTATACAATGAGATGTAACAGTTCCCAAAGGCCATGTTCAATTACCCTAATACTATAGAGCTATCAAATTTCTTATAGCCATGAGTCTTTGTAAATTTAGTCAACATCATAGGCCAAAGAAAGACTATCGTCTTAAAGCTGGGTCTCTCAGCACTAGGGAGGCAGAGGCAGGAAGATAGATAATTCAAGGCTAGCCTGGGTAGCATAGTGAGACCTTGTCTTAGAGGCAGCTCATGGCTAGACACAGCAGATGCCTAGTACATACAGGTCCTGGTTCAATCTCTGGCACCAAAAACAAGGAAACAAAAAAAAAATGTGTTTTGGTATTAATTTCCCTTATTACTGGTGAGGCTTGGTATCATTTAAAAAATATAAGCATGGGTTTTCCTTATCTATTCTTAGTGACTTGTGACTTTCTTATTGGCCTATTTAGCTTTTGTTTATCGAGACCCTCTTGTATGCTCCTGACAGTAATCCCATGTCTGTTTTACACATATTACAAATAAAGTTGTGAATAACCATTTTCAAACGGGAAAACAACCACTGGTTAAACACCAATACTCAGACTTAGGACATAGCTTACTAACACATACAAGGAACACACTAAGTTGTATTTTTATGGAAGAAAGGAATGCCCTCTCCGGCATATTTTCCCAATTTTTACACCAGTGCCTTATCTTGACAATTCCAGTTTCATGTCAGAGCCATCAAATTTTAAAATGTCCTTTCTTATTGTGTAAGAATATGTAAAACATGTTATTTTCTAGTATAGCTATTTTTAATAGCTATTTAAGAAAAGTCACTCTTTGGCTTTGGATACTTTCCTAATAATATGTATATATGCAAATAAAATATATGGGAAATATAACTTAATTTTTGAAAAATATGAGTGGTAATCTAGTATAATTTGGTTACTTGTATCAGCATAAGAATTAAACCATGGGCCTAGGGAGATGGCCCAGAGGTTAAAGACACTTTCTGAGGCTAGTTCCTCACACTCGCAAAGCAACACCACTGTTATAGATGTTATTATCACAATTTTTTTTTAAAAAAATGAGGGATGGCAGAGTATCTTGTGTAAGCCTGCAATTGGTGGAGTGGGACTACATGTCTCCTGTCTCTACCAGGAGCATGAGCTCTGGAGCACTGTGAAACGTAGGGACATTTTCTCTTTGACAAACTGAACACAAATCCATAAAACGTAGGGAGAGCGAATGTGGGGGAACTCCTGTGACCTTCTTGTAGTACTTTCCTGTCTTCAAAGTTGCTTGAAGCCAGGCTCTCCCTCAGCCTTTTCTATTGTACAGGCATGTGAACTTGTCTTCCTCCCTCTTGAGAGGCATTTTCTTCCCTCTGGAGAAATAACGCCAGCAAGGAACACAGAAAGAGTGATTCTTCTATTACGAGCTGCATTTCTGCAGTGTGCTAGGAGCACACAGTAAAGGCAGCCACCTCGAGTTGTTCACATGAGTGAAAGACAGAACCAACGTTTCTCGTATGTCCGCTGTGGTGCATCATTTAGAGGGATTTCAACTGGTGGCTTCTTCAGAGTGCCTCTCCTTTATATCGTGAACACTGCTAGAGCAGATATTTGCCTGAGTGAAGAATTAATTCTGACATGAGACCATAGAGCTCAAGGTCATATTTTTCTCAACCCCATGAAGTTCTAAACCGGAAGTCAGATCGTTTCTAGGGCAGAATCAATTCTGCACAGATGCTTGCGACTGGGCCAAGCTAATTTGTTTCTCTTAATGAAGACTTCCAATAAATGCATGTATTTTAATAGTGAGCTTTTAAAAATTAGAAAATTGCCTATAAAATACCTGGAAATCTTCTACGAGTCTGTTAGAAGCATAATTTTTAAATAGACAAAACTGAAATTCTAACAGGGGACCTTCCTCCAAAGCCCTTGAAATGGCACTTGAACAAGTCCCAGGAAGCCTGGATTCTAGACCAGTCTTCCCGTATATCACACTGTGATCGCAGTATGCAGCTAAGTTGTGCTTTGTGAACTTAATAAAATAATTAAATAGTATCACATTAAAACTCAAAAGCCATATTAAAACCTATTAGTTTCTTTTGGAAGATGTATTATAAATATGCTCAATACTATTATTTAATTGATTAAAATTTTTATTTATTTTTAAGTCTCTCTCTCGTCTCTCTCTCTCTCTCTCTCTCTCTCTCTCTCTCTCTCTCTCTCTCTCTCTCTCTCTCTCTCTATGCATGCCAGAACTGTGGAGTCCAGAAGAGGACACCAGACTACAGATACTTACATAACAAAATCCACAACAACAAAATGGTACTGATCCTTAACACAAGTAATGAGACAAAAACCACACTTTAGTCTTGATGGGGCACTTAGTATGATACTTGTGAGACTGCTTCCTAAAAGTGAGAAGGTTTATTTTAGATCTAACACTTTAACTTAATGAACACAAACTCACTTTATTTTTTTTTTTTAAATCTGAAACAAAGACGACTAAATCCTGTATTCTCCTCAGACAAGAGAAATATAATTTATCGGGGGGAGGATATTATCTATTATCCATTCTATTATCACATTAAAATGTTTACTAGTTATACCTGTGGGGACAATCCAGACATAGACAGTAGCGACACTGTGGGCTACATTCAAAGTGCATTTGTCTAATTTTATTTTAAATGAGTAGAACTTCTTCCTGGTCCAGGCCCTGCAATGGTCTGTTTTGCTCCAGAGACTTCCACTCCTCTCTTATGCCTCCAGGACTTAAAACACTGCCCTGGCTAATTGCGTTACAAGAATCACAGCCCTTTATTGGTATGGATGGGATGCAGGAAGAGAGGGAACAACAAATTATCACCATGGTTACTAAACTGTTACTGTGTACCAAGAACGAAGCCAAACGCTCCAAGAATGACACCTTAGACCCCCTCAGACTGCAAGGCTAGGAGTTCAGCTTCCAGTTCTATTTTCTGATGACACCTCACCTCCCGATTGAGGCTTGCTTCCTGTCTCTAGCTGCCATTACGGCGTTGTTGGGGTTTTTTGTTTTGTTTTGTTTAGCTTTTTTTTTTTAAAAAAAAAAAAAAAACAAGAAAACTGATTTTAGCAATTATCCACATCATCCCCCCAAGCACTAACGTCCTATTACTTCTTTGTTCAGCTCCATTGGTCTCTCCTATCCAATGGCATACTGTGATCACTCTTGTTGAAGTTTCCACCGGCCTCGCCCTACCACTAATTTGTTATGTTCAAGCAATGCTAGCTGATCTAATTATGCTCATTTAGAAAAAGTTTGTCAAACTGACTGTGGATTTATCTTGGCTGAGTTCAGCCAGTGGAAGCCTCTTATAGCAGAATCCTTTGTCCTCTTAGCTTCTCAAGAAGCTCATGGGCATCTTCAATGTACTAAAGATCAAAACTGATGTTGCCTTTAGACCATCGCAATGCCAGACCTAAGAGACACTTGCTATTCCTATGAGTGCTTTCGGTTTAATTCCAACAGTAGCTACCTCTTCCTAACGCCTTAAAATTTGTTTTCCTTATAACATATCTACTTCCATTTTCATTTTTATTTTAGTTAACTTTGTTTCCATGTACATACTAATATGCAATCTCCTACTGTGTTATCTTTAGGAATGGCTTTTTTTTTAATGTTCTTTATAAAACTTTTCTGTGTGATCCTAATACACCATGGTGATTTTAGGGAGAACTCCAGAGCCCACCTTCCTCTCCATCCTCAGGTCATGCTACCCCCTTCCAGTGCACCACGCTTCCACCCCTCTGGGCTTTCTGAATAACACTGTCCCTCTTCTCAAAAGCCCCTTGACTGGCACTTTAACAAGTCACAGGAAACCCTGACTGTCTAGCCCTCCCATACACGTTACCGTGATCACCATACACAGGGAGGCTGAGCTATAATTTTGTGGTTTAAGCAAAGACTTGTGCTTTATCTTGAAGAGTCCTCCTTCTCTAAAATTAAACTATTATCTCTTAATGTTTTCTGGAAAAGAAAAAAAAAAAAAACTGACTTAACAACCTCAGTCAAAAGTGACTCTAAAAATAAGTTTGCCATTGGATTTATGTAATCTGATTTGTGAAGGACAGGGAAGTAGCTTCCGGGCAGAAACAGAGGGGAAAGATGAGGCTTCAGGAGTGTAGAACTCAAACTCCCAATACCTGGGTTACCATGGAGCCAGTTCTCACTCATTATGCATGTTACATACATCCTTGACACTCTGTATTCCCACAGTGGATCCCCACACAGCTTAAAACAAAACAGAAACTCCATAAGACTCCAATTGTTTGCTTTTAATAATAATAATAATAATAATAATAAAAAAGGAAACAGACTACATTTTCTACGAACATGTAAACTGATGATGAAACCATGTCCCTCAAAGCTAGTGCCTAAAAGACTTGTGCTGCATTTAAAATAAACCCACCTCACGCCATCCTTGACGCCACAAGTGACCAGGCTCTGGCCTACCTGTGTTTCAAAATCACATCTTTTCACCAGTCGCCCTGTTCCTGCGGCACTGGGGTTATTCCTAGAACACAGGTCAGACTGTGTTTAGTGACTCTTCAAGAGTTTGCCGAGTTCGGTGCTCCTCACCACCCTTCAACTGCAACTTGAATGTTAGGACTGGGTCACAAACTGTTGCCCAGGCAACCGCTCTCTTCTTTGTCTTCCTCTGTCCCTTCATGCACTCTCTATTTTTCTTCTTCTGTTTCTCCTCTGGGTTGCTCGCTGAATTTTTTTTTTTTTTTTTTAAATCCTGGCTTTAGAGCTTCATGGTCATTTTATCTTGGTGAGTTTGGTTTTTGTTGATGTTGGTTTCCTTTCTAAACACTCAGTTCATCGCTCAGGTCTCATCACTGAGAGCTAAGTTATAAAAAAGCAAATGCACTTGGCATATCAGCCTGGCATGTCTTAGGGGCTCTTAGTTTTTTTTTTTTTTTTTTTTGCGGAGGCTAAAGACACGACAGAGAAGGGAGGAGGGGTGTGTGGTCCCTTTGCCCATGTCATCTCCACCCCCTCCCCGTCCCACCCCTCAGGCTCAGTAAGAGCAGTTATAACCACAAAATAGGCAAGTGGATTTGCAGTTTAAAGTTGGTCTCAAGGCTGCTACAGAGGGAAATGCCTGCAGGGTTGCTAGGGCTGGGTTGGGGCGAGACCTTTTGAGGTGGAGATGAAAAGAAAATGTAGCACATCACACCTCACCTTGAGCAAGGATACAAAGCAAGCTAAGTCAGGGGAAAGGACAGACGACTTCCCCGACTTCCCCGAGAATGTCTCAGGATGCTGCCCTGCTGGGTCCACCCCCTCACCTCATTCCCCTGAGTAGCTGAGATTACAGGAGTATGCCAACAGGTCCTGCATGGTGAGCAGTCGCGCGTTTCTTTACCTTACCCCTCCTTTATAGCAGGTCCCGCATTGGTGAGCTGTTATGTGTTTCTTTACCCTACCCTTCCTTTCCTCTTCTTCAGCAATCACACCCTGTGACTTTATCAGAGAGGTCGTAACAAAGTAGCAAACATGTGGTCCATAAACAAGGGAGGCAAGAAAACCAAAAGCAGGATGTGGATGAAGTTGGTGGCCACTGAGGCCTCTTGCTTGGACTTACAATGGCCACCAACTCTCCGTGTCTTCACATTGTCTTTCCTCTGTTACACTCTGCTTTTAAATTTCCTCTATCCCTCCCTTTCTCCCTCCCTTCTCCTCCTCCTTTCTCTCTCTCTCCCCCTCTCCCTCCCTCCCTCCCTCTCTCTCTCCTCCTTTCTCTCTCTCTCTCTCTCTCTCTCTCTCTCCCTCTCTCTCTCTCTCTCTCTCTCTCTCTCTCTCTCTCTCCCTCTCTCCCTCTCTCTCTCTCTCTGTGTTTTGTTTTTCTTTCCTTTTTGTTTGTTTTACAAGACAGAGGTTTCTCTGTATAGCCCTGGCTATCCTGGAACTCACTCTGTAGACCAGGCTGGCCTTGAACTCACAGAGATCTGCCTACCCCGCTTCCCAAGTGCTGGGATTAAAAGTGTGTGGCACTACCGCCAGGCACAGATTTCTTCTCTTATATGGACACCACACATAATGGATTAGACTCTACCCCAGTGACCTCATTTTGGATTAATTTAATCTCTTTAAAGACCATATCTCTGTGCTGGAGAAACGGCTCAGCAGTTAAGAGCACTGGCTGCTCTTGTAGAGATTCTCAGTTCAATTCCCAGCAACCATGGTGGCTCACAACCATCTCTAGTGGGGTCTGATCCCTCTTCTGGCATAAAGTCATACATGCAGAATAGTCATATACACAAAATAAGTAAATAAATCTTTTTTTTAAAAAAGACCTTTATCTCCAAAGACAATCACATTCTGGTGCCCTCAAGTTTGAAACACTAAGATTCTTGAATGGAAACATTATAGCTTATAATGTCCTCCAAAATCTGAGGTTAGTTTGAACAGAGCAAAGGCTGGATAGAGGCGAGATGGAATCTGGGGTTAATGTGGGTGAGAGAGGGTCAGATAAACATTTGTTGAATGCTTACTATATGCAGAAGATTTGGGCTAAAAATCATTAAATGTTCATCTCACTGAGGAAGGTCATATTAAAGTTTTAAAATCTAAGCCTTTCTTCCAGAGAAAGGACAACTTTAAATGTCAATCAAATTATGAGATATAGAATTAAGATCTAACTATAGGCCTATCTGACCCGAAAAATTTCTCAAGGATGATGCCATGTGGCCTCCCAGGATCTGTGACATCTGTTGCCTCCTAACCATGTACCCTGCTAGGCTTCCAGGTCCTGGATAGATCCCTTCTTTGATTACTTCCAACTTCAATGACCTGCGTTCAACTAGTCTGCCAATGTTTGATACCCATACTGCTTTGGGTACATTGGAAAGCACAGTGTAAAAAGTCCTCTACCACTCCTTCTCTTACAGCCTGCTTGAAATATCTAGGCCCACATATTATGAACTTTGGCCACCATTAAAATACTCCAGTGGTCATATTTAAGGGCAAAGCTTGAGTTTCACTTCCCCGAGTTTCTCACTTCAAATTTGAATAAGATCTATGCTGTTAAGGCAAGGTTGGGTTGGTTAGTGGCAACTGAAAACTAGGGGTGTCCTAACTTTCAGATATTGGTAAGTCCTAACTTAGCAATGCAGAGAGAGAAGAAGTGTCTGGGACACTTCAAGGGTTCATCCTTGCTTGGATAGCTGCTAGTAAATGCTGCAGAACATGAGGCTACCCTGACTAAGAATTCCCAGTTCTTAAACTTGGGAAAATATAAAAACCTAGAACTGTTTCTTTCCTGCTACAATGGAAGGGAAACGTCTCCAAAGTTCATCACAGCAGTGACTCAGCTTGAGATCTGCCTCCCTGGAGCATTTTAAGTGCACAATATAGTAGTGTTATGTACAAGCACAATAACAGACAACAGCTTCCTAGAGCCCAGTCATCCAATATGCCGGAAGAACTTCACACCTGCTGAATGCAGTCCATTATCCCTCTCTTCTTCCAGGTTCTGGAAACCACTAAACAACTCCACTCACCATTTCTGTTTGACTATTTTGCATCCCTAGAATCAATGGAATAAGCATTAGTCTGCTGTGGATAGCTGTATGCTGTGACTGGTTAATAAATAAAGTGCTGATTGGCCAGTAGACAGGCAGGAAGTCCAGAGAGGAGAATTCTGGGAACAAGAGGGCTGAGTCAGGAGATGCTGCCAGCCGCTGCCGCCATGAGATACCAGTAAGCCACGAGCCATGTGGCAAGGTATAGATTTATAGAAATGGGTTAATTTAAGATATAAGAACTAGACAGCAAGAAGCCTGCCACAGCCATACAGTTTATAAATAATATAAGCCTCTGTGTGTTTACTTGGGTCTGAGCAGCTGCAGGACTGGCGGGTGGGAGAGATTTGTCCTGACCTCTGGCAGGCTGGAACCAGGAAAACTCCAGCTACATTAGTCCTGTTGTGACTGGCTGATCTTGCTCAGTGTAATGTTGCCCAGGTTCACCCATGTTACTGCACATGACAGATTCAACATGTGTGCTTCAGCAATCTGATGATAGTCATTTGCTTGCTGTAAATATTTATGTGCCTCCATTCTACAGATGGTATTAAGACCTAAATTAACACTAGGAATACATTTCCTGACTGTACTTAAATCATTAGTAGTGGTTATATCTCAGTTTTTCTGTTAGGCTATCCTATGACTCACTGCCGCTTTAATATTAGCAAAGAAAAAGCTGACCCAACTACTAGTTAGTGAGCAATGTAGATAAATGGGGAAATCTGTTCTCTCGCCTAGTCCCTTGATGTTAGTATTCTCATTTTACTCAATGAAATCCAATAATCTGTATCTCAAAACAGACAGGATTAGGAGTCAGCAAGATGGCTCAGTGCATAAAAGCATTTGCCTCAGGGTCTGAGGACTTGAGTTTGATCCCTTGGACCAACATCATAGAAGGACACTCTCAAAAGCTGTCCTCTGAGCTCAATCCACACACTATGACACATGCACATACATGTGTGCGTACATACAACACAATGTTTAAATAATGTAATATATACAAAAACAAGATTCCCTTGTGCCAGCGAGCTATGTAGATGTAAGTGAGGGGTGCAATTTATTTATCCTGCATACACTGGTAGGGCCCTCCATTTTCTACTCATGGCTACAAGTCAACCTCAAGTTCAAATAACCATGGAACCTTTTCAATTCCAGTGCTCTTCCTTCTCAATTTCAAACGTTTTTCCTTAAGGAAAAACCATGAGAAATTTCTTTGAACTATGGACTGTGTTGGATTCTGGACTCTCATCCATTCTAGCTGGTTCCCATGTAATGAGCTGTCTACTATTAAAGGGAAGGTTAGGAGGAATCTACAGCCTAAGACATTTCCTTCATTAGAACCTAAATTATATAACTGGAAGGACCACACTACTCGCATTGCCCAGTGTAACTTCTCACCATCTTCTTACCCATGTTCACACGTACATATTGTCTTAGTTACTCAGTTGCTGTCATAAAGTACCACGACCAAGGCAACTTCTAGAAGAAAGAGTTTATTGGAGGCTTACGGTTTCAGAGGGTGAGTCTTTAACCAACATGGTGGGGAGCATGGCAGCAGGTCATCAGGCATGGGACTGAGCAGTACCTGAGCTTACATCTTCACAGACACCCACAAGGCAGAGAGACCAACTGGGAATGGCATAGGCTTTTGAATCCTCAGAGGCCCCAGTGATGCACTTCCTCCAACAAGGCCACGCCTCCTAATCCTCCTTAAACAGTTCCACCAACCAACCGGGGACCAAGTAGTCAAACATATGAGCCTATGGGGTACATTCTCATTTAAAACACCACACATACATACTGTTAACAAGCAAAATTCCGACTTGCATTTTAATTATTTTATCACATTTGAAATATGTATGAACAGGTAGAAATAATTTTTGCCATATATTTTCTTAATGTCATTATATCAATTTTTTCATTATCTGGCACAGTGACAATTATCACAGAGGACAAAATATATTATATATTTTTTTCTTTCCACTACCAGACATTCACTATTTTATACATTAAGAGAAACAAACAATGCTTCTCAAAAGAAATGCACAACTCCCTAAAACTACCCCCACCACGTGGAGCACTTATTATATGGCCAAAGAATGCACACAACCCATTTTAAAATTACATCCATATTTCTAGGTCCATAAAAGCTATTTGACTCTAGACAGCACTTCAAAGCTCTCCAGAGAAAGGAACTACGCAAGGCTGTAATACTAACTGCTGTGTTCACGGTACTCACTGGAACAGGATTTACAAGGCTACACTTGAAGTGACGTGAGCCAACGCTATTACCCTCAGTAACTGCTACAGTTATAGCACTAGGTCACAGCCCCTGCTAAGCTTCAAGGGAATCAGGTTGTGCCCTAGCTCTTCAATTCTGCATCACTGGGAGTAGTGGTTGCCTTTGCAAACCTCCCTGTCCTATGGCCACAAAGTCCTCACACATCCCTTCTTTGGGGGGAGGGGGCAGCTTACATTATATGATCTTTCTTTGGTTCTAGCTTGTCCTATACAATGCCAGTCTCTTCTTAATTATAGCAGATAATACCCTTACCCTACGAATCATTTCCCTACAGCTTTAGCACAATCTACCTGGCAGTTACTGCTGTAAACAACGGACATTCACTTGAAGCCAGAGCAGGGTTCACATCACCAAGGCAGCTCAGAGATGATGGGCAGCTCAGAGATGACGGACAGTATGGTGATATTTTAGTTATGCTGAAATTTGATTTTATTTGTATGTTAATAAAGTTGCCTGGAGATCAGAGGTAAGAGCAAGTCATTTAGCAGAAGTCCGGTGGTGGTGGTGGGCATACATCCTTAATCTGATCACACGGCAGGCAGAATCTCTGTGTGTTCAAGGACACAGCCAAATGGTGACCCAAACCTTTAATCTCAGTATGAACCATAGAGACCTGGAGGTCTGTATAGACAGGCAGTGATGAGGAAGTCATGTGGTTGGGTTTACAGCCAATGAGAAGGCAAAACAGAAAGGCAATAAAAAGACAGGACACAGGAAGAAGGTCTTTCAGGGGAAGGACGGCAGTGAGTGGTAAGATAAGGTGGTCTTAGTTCTTGACAACTGCTCGATCTCTGGGCTTTTAACTCTTTATTTGGCTCTGTGTTTCTTATTTAATAAGACCGGTTAGAATTACATCTACAAGACAGGGATTATGATAGCAGAAAAGGGCAATATTACAGAAAACCACCAGATTATATACTGTGTATATTCCTTAATATAAATGGGAAGTTATAAATTGATCTAGAGAAGGCAGTCATCAATATTTGAACTGAATTTCTTCCATTGTTCAACGGGAGAGTTCATCTCACTTTTCCTGCTGGGACAGACCTTCATGTTGGGTTTCTAGAGCCATTTCCCAGATCTGCAGTCGGCCATCACTAATGAAAGTTTGTCAATCATTCATGAATCTTGCTCAGTTGTGTTGGGTTGCAGACCAGGATCTAGGTTATAATTAATGCCCACAGTATTAATTCAAAGTGCACTGACTCCCACACTTTTATCCACCGACTCGTGCTTACCCACTCATGAGGGCACACACTCAGTAATGAAGGCTTCCCTGTGGGTGAGGTGGGGCTATTCACAATTCCCTGCCCAAGAACTTGCTGCTGAGCCACGAAACGGCAAGACAGGAAAACGCTGACACATTTCATGGATACCCCTAGAGACTCTCACACTTGGACACCTATTACAAGCACCTCTGGAATAATTTTCCATTCAAATTGCCTTCTTTAGAAAACCTATACAGTGATTCTCAAAAGTGTAGCAGAGAATGACCGCATTATTCAGGAATTCCATTCCTAGGTAGCCTAAAAGAACGTAAACCCAGGATGCAAATAGGTGTTTGTACACACTGTTGATTGGCAGAATTATTCATAATAGCTAAAATAGGCAGAAACAACTCAAATACCCATTGACAAACAGAATGGAGTATATACATATGATGGCATGTTATCCAGTCTTTAAAAATGAAATTCTGCCCCATGCTACCACATGGACAAGCTTTGAAGACATTACACTAATGAAGTAAACCAGGAACAGGGGGTCAAAGAGCATGTGGCGCCTCTCAGGGGAGGTCACTAGCATGGTCAGACTCGGAGTCAGAAAGTTGAATAGTGATTGTGAAGGGCGGAGCTATTATTGTCTAATAGGTACAGAAACTCAAGTTGGGAGTTTATTCTGGAGATGGCTGATGGTCATGGGTACAACAATTCGGATGTGCTTAGTACCACTGAACTGTGCACTTAGAAATGGTTGATGCAGTGGATTTTTATGTTATCTATACTTAACCACAGTAAAAACAAAAAACTGCCTACTCCAGAGTCTATTCTCAACCACAAATAAGTGAATAGTTAGTTAATGCTGGCTAAAGTTTTCTCTCTTACCCTGGGAAGTAATCCCAGGGTAATAAACTGAGAAACACAGCCAGACATCTGCACTGGTGAGGAGGCCCATTCATGAGCCTGCCCAGGGTTCTCAGAGCCTGAGAATGGAAAGAATGTCCAGGCAAAGCAGCAGCAGCACCCCACCCCCCGCCCCCGTGACCTTTTCCAGTCAATGGGAAAGAAATTATGTTCAGCACATTCTTAAGAATGGTTGGGGCAAGGAAAGGAAGGAATTGAAACATATTTTAGGAAGTCATTTTCAAAATGTAAATTACGGAACAATTTCAGTACTTTTAAGGGAAGATTTAGAACTACAAAAATGTATGTGGGGGTGTGTGGACAGTGCTGACTCAGTCAGAGTGCTTCCTGCAAATGCATCTATTTCTTTCAGTGATTACTTTTATCGGTATATTGGTTCAAATAATTTACCCAGTCTGAATTGTAGTTATTACTACACTAGATGTTGTTATTATACTGTATTGTCCTTTCAACTCTCAAATCACATCTAACTAACTCACCCAATTCTTTATTACACATAATTACATTCAAAGTCCAGAAGGAAAAGATCATCTATTTGCTACCCTAAAAATATAAGTGCATAAATATATGTAAGTAAATACTAATAGAAGCTTGTTGATGAACATGAATAGTCAAATAATAAAAAGCTAAACTTCTCATGAAGGACTCTATGCTTTCTGCTCTAAATGTCTACTGTTCTCACTAGGCTCAAACAAACTCAGTGGGTGTCCATCATGTATTCATTCATTAATTCCAGAAAGCTAATAGACTGAACATCACTGTGTGTTAGCTTTTCTTGCAGGAATGAGGACCAGCAATATGCATGCGCCAGACATGGGCACTGCTGTGAAGTTCTTCTGTATCTCATTTCCACTTATTAAGAATTGGGTGATCCTGCTTCCAAACATTGTTCAGCTTTTCCTCTGCCCGACATGCATATATTCTGGCCTTCCTCTCTTGCCTTTCCATCTCACCTGAAATTGAGACTTTCTCCTCACATTCACAACCTTCTTCGTTTGTTGTTGTTGTTGTTTAGGTATTTTGGAGGAGGGCCGTGGGGGGTGTGGCTGCTGTTGTTTTGAGATAGGGTCTTGATAAATTGCTCAGCCCGGCCTTGAACTTTCAATCTTCCTGTCTGTAATCCCCAATGCTGGCAAATGTGCTTAGATGCTCATATGCCCAGCCCCCAATCCTTCCTGGCCTTCTTTTTACTTTTTATGTCATGACACCGTGAGCCTCTAGCAGATGACATAGCCATTTACTTGTCTTTTCCCCAACTCAGCTGTGAGCTTCAAGACTGTGATGTTTGGTTTTTGTTAGTTTAACACAAGCCTAGACATATCTGGGAAGAGGAAGCTTAGTTGAGAAAAATGCCTTCGTTAGATTGGCCTGTATGCAAGTCTGTGGGGGTGTGGTCTTGACTGATGATTGATGGGTGATGGCTCAGATCCCTGTGCGTGGTCCCATCCCTGGGCAGGTAGTTCTGAGTTGTATAAGAAAGCCCTGAGGAGTAAGCCAGTGAGTAGCACTCCTCCACACCCTCCGATTCATTTCCTGCCTCCAGCTTCCTCCCTAATCTTCCCTCAGTGACGCACAGTGACCTACAAGTATACTTCAGAATGAACCCTTTCTTCTCTGCCGACCTGTTTTTGGGCACCATGTTTTACAACAGCAATAGACCCTACTACCTTAGACAAAGACCAATCAATAGGTGTTTCTGAATGGATAAATCAAAACTGTTCAAGATTTATGGATGCTTAAAATGCATTTGATCCTTGGATTTTTGAAGTTGCTTATTAAAGAATACGCAGCCGAGAACTTGCAGTGGATCGATACCATTTCCCCTGCTCTGACTAACATAGAGCGCTCAGTTCTCTGTATCTTAGTATTTTAAATGTACCTATTTCTGAAACTAATTGTATTTCATGAAAAATACACTATAACGAAAGCCTTGATTAAGACACACTGGTCTCTGCCCTTCATCTTTTCCTATTCCCTGGCCTCCCCAGAGAAGCCCTGGATAATTAGCAGTCAGGGTTAAGTACATAAACCCCTGACAGCTTTTCTTCCTAATGCATGTCACATGGGGTTGCCACTTAGCAATAAACTGGATCACACATTAGCCCTGCAATTCAGAGCAAGCTTGTGACTATCAGTCGGAGACTCATAATTGAAATTGTTTTTTTTTTCCTCCTCAATAACTGATATCAAGCATTTCTCATTATAGCTCAGCCAACTCTTTTTCAGCAGGCTGCCTCTCCCACTCAAGTACTGCTGATGTGAATTACACGTACTTTACAGACAGCAGTGGAATACCATCTTTGAAAATTCAGTGAAAAGTCACTCTGCAGAGGAAGCTACCCACCTCTTGGTGACTGAGATAACCCATGGGCCCCCGAGGGGATTCAGGACATAATCCAGGGGAATCAGGGACATAATCCGGTCTGGATTTTTCATTTGTTTTAGTGTTGGGGAAAAGCCCATGTCTCAGACAATCTAAGCACACACTCTACCACAAAGCTAGGCTTCTAGTCCCTCGTCTGGCCTTTAAGTCACTTCATTCTCAAAACACACTTCAAATGCAATGAAAACCCAGTTTTTAATTTTTTTTTTACAAAATGCACAAGAAATAAAAATGTAATTTTAGCGGCTTACAGGAGAAGATTTTCATTTTCTAAGTTTCACTGGACCTCCAGGAAGTCTTCATTCAGATTATATTTCTATTGTAAGATGGTCCGGGAGACTTAAGACCCATTGCAAGCCACTTTATACTTTCAGCATTTTGTTTGAAAAGGCTTATAACTAGGGTTTTTTTGTTTTTGTTTTTTTTTGCCTGTGGGCTAGGGTTCTTTTATTGACAGCCTTCCTGAGGGCATCCTGCTTCTCTTGGTGACCCTAGTGACGAAAGCCAAAGCAGTCATTAATAAGTAATTAATTGTACAGTCCACATGGAAAGACATCTCAGGATGCCAGGGAGAAGCATTAGCAAGGCACACAGTCCAGCCATGTCTGCAGGCACTTCATCGGCATTCTTAAATACAATCAACAGAGAATCTAAAATGAACTACCGCCAAGTGTGCGGAAGTGGTAAGATGACAAATTCAGCCAGCATTGATGCTTGCTCCAGAGGGTCTCTCAGACAAAAATGGAGTTTGGAGGACACGATGTTGGGAGGGAGATGTGATGAGGAGACTCCTGAGTCGGGGTGCAAGTGGGAGACAGGGTGGGGATGTATGGAATCGAGATATATTGTCTATGTGTGTGAAAGTTTCAATAATAAGTTAAAATTAAACGTGGATTTGTTGGTGTTGTCTTTTTGTTATGTTTTGTTTTGTTTTGTTTTGTTTTTGAGACAGGGTTTCTCTGTGTAGCTTTGGAGCCTTTCCTGGAACTCACTCTGCAGCCCAGGCTGGCCTCAAACACTCAGAGATCCACCTGCCTCTGCCCCCGAGTGCTGGGATTAAAGGCGTGCGCCACCACTGCCCGGCTAAATGTGGATTTTATGGCACTTATAAGAACCGGTATTTTAAATTCAAATTAAGAAAGGGCACATAACTGTGGCAAAAATGTGGTTATAATTTTGAAAGGGCCATTGTCAAGAATCATAGCTGGCTTGTTGTTTCATATAGCTCTTAAGAAATTAAAGCCGTGGGGTGTGATAGCACACACTTTTAATCCTAGGTTTCGGGAGACGGGGAAGAAGAAAAGTGCATTTACGCCAGGCTGACTTACACAGAGAGAGTCTGTTTCAAACTGGGAGGGAGGGAGGGAGGGAGGGAGGGAGAGTTCTTTGAGAACTCATCCTAACACATGCCATATATACTTATCTCTGAGTAATGTGTCTACTTTTTAAATTTGTTTGTGTCTTAGTGGTGCCATTTTTCATCACAAAAGTAAAAAAAAAAAAAAAAAAAAAAATCAAATGCCCACCAGGTGGTGGTGGTTCATGTCTTAAATCCCAGCATTTGGGAAGGAGGCAGAGGCAGGCAGATCTCCATGAGTTTGAGGCCAGCCTGGTCTGCAAAGTGAGTTCTGCAAAGTGAGTTCCAGAACAGGACTCTGACAGAACAGAGAAACTCTGACTCAAAACAAAACAAAACAAAACGCAACAAAATCAAATGCCCATGTTTCCTGGGCCACTTAGCTCCTTCCCCACCATGGGACAAAAATCTCAGCTCCCCTCGTTGATGTCTGTGCTGAGACCTTTAATGGTGAGACCATCTTCACTGTGTGTACTGGGTACCGTGGCCTCTCCAGTGTGTGATAGCTGGTCGCCAAGGCAGTGACTCCTTCAGAAGACCATCCTCTGGCATTCTGTTAACTCTGCTTCAGCCACCTTCTCTTGGCTTCTATGAATTTCCTAAGATCTCTTCTTCTCCCGTCTTTGCATAGGCTCAGTGAAAGGCATTCCTGAAATTTCCCTGCTCAGTTTCACAGACTAAATGAGGGTGGAGTAAAAGTGGTCCATGCCTCTTGGAAGCAGAAAGGAAGCTAGAACCACCATCCGGTTCACAGTGGGAGCAAAAACATCTGGTCATCATCTGACTGTGAGATATGCAGATGTAGTCAGCATCCTACTGTGAAGGCATTATGACTGATGTGCTCTCCATTCATCTTTTCCTCTTCCTTACTGGTTATCCTTTCATGTGGGTTCAACCATCAATTCACAACTTCCTGGCAGTGCAGCGTTCCATTTCTGTCGCCCTAACACCTCGCTGTGGAGCTGGCAAGAGAAAGGAGGCACCCTTTCCTCGTGTTCAAGCTGGAAGAGGATGATCTGAGTACGTTTGTCCACATTTTGGCTTTTACGAAATATCTCTGTGAATTTCTACAAATCATCTCTGTGGAGGAAAAGATTTGGCAGGCAACCAGGGTTCAATGGCTGAACTTCCCTCAACTTTGGACAGCAATGACTCTATTCTAATCTTTACACGCTCATGGGAAAAGGTCACGTACACACACACACACACACACACACACACACACACACACACACCACACCTCCCGCAGAGAGGATTACCTCAGTTTAGGGAATGAGCTTCTGGTAATGGGAAACACTTGTGAAATTGTCACGATACAGACGACAATCCCAAGAATATAGAGGCAAACTTTTGTACAACTTAATTAAAATTGAATTCTGATGGCTAAAGCATTCTCTCACATTCATCTGCATTTTTAGTTGGCTGCCCTTCTATCAAAAAACAGGAAGTCAAATAAAAATCACAGATAGATTAGTTCATTTAACACTTACAGATCGTCTCTATATGTTAAGAATGTCAACTGTTTTATTTATGGTATTTCCAATAAAAATTGACCAAATTATCCTGCCAATCGAAAGGCAAAGAGTGCTCGGATGCATTCATGGGGCCAAGAACAAAGCAAGTAGTTTTCTTTCCCCTTCTTACTCTGTCTGGAACCATTTATATTAAACTTAGATGGTGGCATAGATCCAGAATTTGAAACATATCTTAAACTTTTGAATTGTGGGTTAAGACTTATGAAGATTTTAATTTTTAAAATATTTAACAATATCAAGAAAGAATTAAGTATATTTGCATTATTTTAATATGAAGAATTTTAAAGTATAGTGGTATCAAATGTTTTATGTGTCTCAGTTTTTCACAGATGTTTCTATTTCATTTCAAACTATTCGGATACTTAAGGATGGTAACATCTGTATCATTAAATTGTCCCTCTGATCTTAAAAGACAGGCCATCTTAATGCCCTAAATGGTTTATCAAGTGAAAGTTTACCAACAACAAGAATAAATTAATTTTTTTTTGCATGGCTCAAATTATTTTCATCTTGGAAGGCAATTTAGAGTCTACCCAGTCTCTCTCCTTGAGATTGCAGTGGTCCTGGGCTCAGAAAAGACCAGAACATAACAGAATCTATAATGAGGGCTGATATATTCTATTTTGGGGGATATGCATTTGTTTCTAAAGGAACAAAAGAACAAGACAACATATTCTTAAACTGATCCCTAAATATGGGTCAATTTTGTTTATGGTTTTATTTATGTACTCATTTATTTAGGGAGTTAACTGGTTGGCATCCCAGGCTGGCCTCGAACCCACAGTCTTCCTGACTCTGTCTCTCTAGTTCTGGGGTTATAGATATACACCACCACACTTGGCATCTTTGAATTCTTAAGCATTCTTATTACATGCTATGAAATATAATAGGTTGCAATTATTGCTGAAGGGTGTGTGTGTGTGTGTGTGTGTGTGTGTGTGTGTGTGTGTGTACATGTGTGCTAGTGTATAGAGCCCAGAGAACAAATTCAGAAAGTCACTCCTCACTAGCTCTTTACTTTGTTTTTAAGGCAAGAACTCTTTCATAGGTGAGTTGACCAGTCAGGCTAGCCAGGCTAGTCAGTGGCCTCCTGGGAACTAACTACCTATCTCCATTTTCCCAGCACTGGGATCACCAGTGTGTTACCACATCCAGCTTTTTACATGGCTGTGGGGGATCAAACTCTTGTCTTCAAGCATGCACAGCAAATACTTTACTAACAGAGGTACCCCTCAGCCCCAGAACATTCTATTGGTCTAGCTTCTAACTTACTCTAAAGGTCAGGCATCTGGTGTTTCACAAGATTTACATCCCGCTTACCAACTGTACTTTTCTAATAAAGTTTTATCAGAACATATCTACCGATTCATACATCATCAGCGACTACTTTGTCACTACAATAGCACAGCCGAGCAATTGCCACAGAGACCATGTAGCTTGGAACGCCAGAGTATTTCTTCTAGAAAGCCTTCTAAAACTCTGAAAGCATTATGCCAAGGCTGACTTGCAGAACTCTGTTAACTCATGAAACAGCAACATGAATGTTCCAGACTCGGTAAGCAACTGCAAAGAGCTGAGACGTTTGGTGAGCAGTTGGTGGGAAAGGAGATGTTAGGACACTTAACCAGAGTGGTAAGGTCCACAGGTGACACCTCTACTAGGAAACTTCGGGAAGGACATAGAACGTTTAGCAAGTGCAGTATTCAACTCTCCCTCTACAATCAGGACAGGTTCGGCTTACGTTACCTCTAAGCTTTGAGGACTGTTGTGGTTGCTGGAAATGACTTAAGGAAAACCACAAGGAAACTCAGGACTGGGAGTGTTTGATCCAGCACTAATTGTCTGGTAGACAGCCAGGAAAATGTAGGGAATAGTATAGAAATCTGCGACTCCACTTGTCTTGGGCCAGTGTGGGTCTCTTAAGCTTGCCAGTGGGAGACTTAGCAACCTGTAAGCAACATCAAGCTGCATGCATACTGCACCCCAAAATGGAATACGTTTTTCTTCCTCTTAAGAATTGTCCAATTTAGGTGGACTTTGTTCAGTCATCCCCGCCCCCCCCATTATGACCCAGTAGAAGATTGGAAGGGACAATTCAGCCTACACTGGTTTGGGGTACATAAACAATAAAGTAAGACTGTGTTCTCTTTAGAGAACATATTCTGTTTACCATCTTCTGCCTATGCATAAAAGGGCAAAAATACAACTTAAATCAGATGCATGATGGGAAGGGCCATGTGCAGTAGGAAAAAAATGATTATTTAACCTAATTAACCAATGAAAATAGAGAACCCCCCAAACTGCGCTCTTTTGTAACCAGAGCCTCCTTCCATTACACCAGGAAATCACCATGGTCCCTTGAGCATCTTCATTCATGTAGCCTGCTTGCCTGCCCTCTTGCCGGACACTCCACTTTGAATACAATTTGCTCACTCCTTTGCAATCTGTGTGGGCTTTCAATTCATCCAAAGGGCCCACAACCCAGAAAAGAGCTGGCCCAGATGCTTAGCACTGGGGACAGAAGCATTTGCCTAAGGTCAAACGATGGCAGCGACACACTCAAGGCAAACAAGAGACCAAAACGGTTCAGCAAAGGTAAGTATTCATCTCTTACAATCATCTTAGGAGCGTTCAGTAGATTTGGAATTATAACAAGACAAAAGGTCTAAAAACATGCAAATCCGTTTGAATGCTAGCACTTGAGAGGAAAAAGTTTAACTGCCTTCTCCAACAAGCAATGTTTGCATACTAATTATCACAGTGGCTCTGTAAAATACACACACACACACACACACACACACACACACACACACACACACACACACCAGGTCCAGCACATCCTCAAACCATATCCAAGGCTGCAGACACTCTCTTACTCCTCGAATTCTGCATCCTCAGTACACACTGTTAGACTTTTTCAACCCTTGGAATGTATATTACCATATAGAAAACAAGATGGCTAGCATTTGAATGGACCAAAGATGGGTGAGACAAAACAGAAGCCAGGAATGGGGATAAGGGCAGGAGGAAGAGAGAAGTGGATTGATGAGAGGCAGGAAAATGAGAGAAAGGAAGCATGGAGGGGAGATATGATGAATGAGTTTTATTTAACTAGCAAACCATATAAACATATTCTAGATGATCGCCAGTGTAATAGCCCTAGGAGACCTTTTATTGGCAGAATTAGAAGCAATTTTACCTGAAATACTTGACTCTTACATATTACCTCTACTTCTCATGTATTTCTGATATACGCACATTCCAAAAAGAGGAGTTATTTTTGTAAAATACAAACACCAAGCAAAAATTGTGCTCACTGAGAGAGTGCCTAGAGAGCCACATACATGCACATTGTTAAATATAGAAACCAACCGTAATGAGAATCATTATCGTCAGTTTCCAAGGATACCAGGATAAGCACTACTCCTAAATTGCAGTTCATTCAGCAAAGGGCATGGAGTAATTTATATTCAGGGTCATCACTGGCTGACAGCAGATGTGGAAGGAGGGCCAGGGTAAATCACCCTGCTTGCTTAATTCTGTTTGTTACCTACTTCACTTTTAAGTCCCTGACCCCTCTCCTTTGGTCCCAACCCTGGCCAATATTCAGAGGAGAAATTTGATGAAAATGACTGTAAATAACAACTTCCAAGAGGAAAAAAAAAAAATCTCCAGAGGGCAAGCAAAGAGACCTGTGATTAATGCAAGAGTGGGGGCGGGGGCTGGCACTCTCACTTTCTTTGTGAAAAGCTGCAATAGCCATTTGTGTGCATCAGTCACATTGGTCGCCATCCTCCCCTGTGCCTAGACGAGAACTGTACAGCTAACCTCAGCTTCTCAGCCAACCAAGGTCAGGCAATGTGAGGCTTTTGGAGAATACCACTGATCAACTGACGCAGTCTCCAACCTAAAACTCACCTTCGTCTTGAATTTTTCCTTCTGGCCTTTAGGACCCAGACTTTTTTACAATACCCATGTCCTTGGTTTTTTTGCAACAACAATTGAAATAGTTGCCACTACTTTCTAACAACTGGCGGGGGGCTGGGGGCGGGGGGATACTTCTGCACTCTTTATTTGTTTGTGTTAATCCATTTTCTGATTGCTTTTACTGTGGCAAGCACTGAGGTCACCACAAGTGGGCAGTTGATGAGGAGTGGTGGGACCCTTTGTCAGGTAAATATCAATAAGAGGCCACCAGCACCTAAGGAAATTGTCCTTCTAAGTCCAATTGTCACTTATGAGAAGGGTGATTCAGATTTCACGGATAGCTTATCTTAAAATTATGAAAATGTAAATAAAAAGATGGCTGAGCTGCTGGGGAGATGGTTCCGTGGGTAAAGTGTGTACAAGCGTAAGGTCCCCAGTTCAGACCCCCTCAAACCCACATAAGAGCTGGATGGGTGCAGGCCAGCAATCCCAGTTCTGGGAGGTGGAGACAGGTCGATCCTGGGGGCTTGCCAGACTGCTAGACGAGTGGAATGGTCAGCTACAGTTTCAGTGAGAGAGTCTGTCTCAAAAGGGAAATTAGAGACTGATTGAGGAAAACACCCAGTCTTCACTCTGGCTTCCACACCCACCAGCATGGGTGAGTGAACCTACATATTCATGCACATAATCAAATACTACATACACACAAACAAGAACAACGTGGTCCAGATGTAATAGCGATTTTCTATTTAGGTCCTTGACCATCACCTGTCTGTTCTATAGAATAAAACTTTCGATGGAGCATCTGGTACCTGTGATGGAAGAAACACCATCTGTACCTTCAAATGCTTCCTCTTGATGGACATGAGCCATTATGCCAGGCTAAGCTTCTTAGCTTAATGTGATAATAAAGAACAAGCTGGCTATTTTGATAGTGAAGGCCTTCTAGGGCACTCTGCTTTTGCAACGAATGATACTGTTAACTGTTTCTCAGAACTGAAGGAATAAAATACAACAAAGTTTCCCAATAGCTATAAAGCACACACATTGTATATCAATAAACAAACTATTTACAGATTAACTGTTAATACAGGAACTGTAACTTCTTTAACATTCTTCCTATACATTATACATGATTAAATATTACATATTTATATGCATTGCTATGAAGATGTCAGTATAGCCCAATCTTTTTTTTTTTTTAAATCCAAACAAATTCACCCGATTTGGGTTTAAAAGGTTGTTTTTGAATCCAGTCAACAAAGTAATAATAGCAAATTTAAAGACTATATGAAATGGGAAGATAGTCTCAATTATTTTGAAAATTATGTCCAAATTCTTCTGGTGTGTCATTTTGACAGTATTTCTCATAGGACCAACATTTGGAGATAAGATGGCTTCAGACATAGTCTTGCATTTCAGGCCTGAAGCTTTGAAACTGCTTAACAGGGCCCCATTTACTCCTTTTTGTCCGGCCCAAGGCTTGTACTTAACCGGCGAACATACAGTAAGTTCGGTGGGTGAACATCAGACAAAATATTCACAAACCATTAGCAGAAAAGTCATCCCCTGTTGGAACATTTCTTCCTGATAACATACATCAGGTTTTCACAAAACCTCCGAAGGCAGAAAGTTTGCATTAGACATCATAACTGTATTCCCTGTTTATGCATACTCAATCTAAAAAAAAAAAAAATCTTCAGCGTTGAAAGTGCCTCACCCACCAATTCAGAAGCCTTATTTTGGAAAGGGGCCACTTGGCTCTCTGGATGTAAGAACCTCAGATGATGGGTTCCTGCTCCACCGTCTACTACCCCTGCATCTAGATTACAGTACTATATTTCTCATGTGTCCAAAAAATACTTTCTAGTGGTTCACCCCCCTGCCTTTTTTTATTAAAAATTCGAAAGTATCTAATTATCAACCCTCAACCCAAAATCTCAGTTACAACGCTAGTGAGCACTGCCACAATTTTTTTAAAAGTAGAGCTGCGGCCATCAGGAGAGAATCTGGCTCTGCCACCTGAGCCTAAGGCCAGCATTTCCCCTCGTGGGTCTGGCGCAGCTCTGATTCTTGGC
The DNA here is from genome assembly GCF_004664715.2 of Peromyscus leucopus. NCBI lineage: Eukaryota > Metazoa > Chordata > Mammalia > Rodentia > Cricetidae > Peromyscus > Peromyscus leucopus. Next base: position 25,262,231 of record NC_051077.1, on the reverse strand, counting down.
CCAGCTTCCAGCCCTCTGGCCTCCAGCGCAGCTTCCCCGGCGGCCTCAGCTCTTCAGTGAGGCTGCAGACAAGCAAGAGACCACTGAGGTCCCAGGTTCTGTCCTGGCCAGCGAGGGGGTGTGGCTGGTGTGGTAGCGGCGAGCCAAAGGCAGCCGGGGTGCTCCGGGCTGTGCGCCCTGGGGTGGAGGTGACCTGGTAACCCGAAAGCTGCTAGGGGAGGCGGAGGTAGTGACAGAGTGTTGAGGGGTTTTGAGGAGCTGGCTGACCTCCTCTGTGTTGTGTCAGGGGGACAGGGGACGGACAGGGCAGACATGCTGGCAGTGGGCAGCGCCCAGGGCGCCGGGGAGCCTGGCGGATGCGCAAAGTGGGAGCCATCGCGGAGCGGGGTAGCAGTCCCGGGACGGCGGGGGGCTGCGTGCGGGGCTCGGGACGCGGCCACCTACTCACCTATGCACAGCTGGATAGCGTAGGCATAGTAGGACCAGCCCAGCAGCAGGCTGATGAAAACCACCGGGATCCAGTAGAGCACCCGCCGGCACCGCCGCCGCACGCCGCCCGGGCCCGAGGGCGCCATCTTCCAGCCGCACACACCTGCCCAGCTCCTCCGCCGCCGCCGCCCGCGGGCCTGGCTCGGGGCCGGGCTTGGGGCTCCCGGAGCACCCGGCGGGACAGGCCCGGGGGCGGCGGCCGGCTGCGCTGCGGCCACTGCGGCCGCCGTGGCGCTAGCTCCCCATCCCGCGGCAGCGAGCGGGCGCCGCGGACTCCCGCTGCTCAGCCTGGCCGAGGCGGCGGTTCTGCTGGGCGAGGACGAAGGCGATGAGGAGGCGGGAAGCTCCGCTCCGCCCCTGCCTGGTCCCCGCCCGGTCCCCGCCTCGCCGCCGCCTCCCACCGCGCGGCGGGCTGCGCCCTCCGGCGGGTGCCGGGGGCTCCGGGCTCGCACTCCCGCAGCGCCCCCCCGGACGCTCGGCTACCTTCGCTTCCTAGCCACCGGCCACCGCGGGCGCGCTCGAGGTGGCGACCCGGTGCCCACCCGGTGACCAGCTGCTTGGTCCTCCGGCCCCTGTGCTTGGCCCTGGATCGACCCTCCCCACCCGGATCGGAGGGACCACGCTGCGCAGAGCCGCGAGTGGGAGGGGGGATATGAGCGGCCCTGGGCCAGCTGCAAACCCACTCCTCACCTGCCTGGTCCAGGAAGAACTTGTGCCATTAAGTCCTTAAGCGCCCAGGCCCGCGTCCCTGAGTCCTATTTGAAAAATTCTCACTTCAACTTGTGGGTGCGGGCAAACCGGTAGGGAGCAGCCAACGTGCGGCCCGTTTCCAGAACAGACCAGCGAAATAATGGTGTTTGGGCATGAGGATGCCTACCAAGGTGCCCAGATCTTCACCAAGAAGGGGGTTGCCAGAGGCCACCTTCTGGCTGGAGGGAGCTGAGTGAGCAAGTTGCATTTTGCTTTCTGAATCCACTGACAGCTAGAGTTGGGCATGACAAACAATTCTTTGCTGGGAGAATATGCTCTTTTGTGTGTGTGTTAAATTATTTACTGATCGGAAGAGTAAAGTTTACAGCTACCCTCTCCCAAGAGTCAGGCGATTCCTTCTCTGCATTCTGTTTCATCCCATCCAGCCTGACAATATTTTGTCTTATGGTGGCAATTCTAAATTTAGCATAGAGTAGATTTTAAAGCGGCTGCCAAAACCACTGGAAGGGATCCTAAAAGTCGTTAGAACAAACATCCCACAGTTAACTGTTCGCGAATGGAAAAAACTACATGTTTCTGAGATCGTCCCGCCTATTATATTCATGATTAGTACGTGTAAGAGACACCAGAAAACATTAATGAATACTCTATATTTACACCACACAACCATATTGTATACAGTTACTTCATAACTGTGATAAGAATACTGGAATATGGAAATTCAGTCCAAATTGAGTGCCACTGGATTTTCAACTAGCTCCCTGAGACTGGATTAAATAGCATTTAATTGTTATTTATAATATAAATCAAATATAAATATAATGTGTGAATAAAATATAATACAAGTAAGCATATTTTAATTATACATATAATAAATAGCCAATCTCCATGAAACAGTCACAATCTCATCTCACTGACATTCAAAAGTGCACAGAAAATGATTCTGAGGTTATGTGGGACTTTGAGTCATTAAAACGTTCTATCCCAGTGAGTCACTTTATTTTCCGTTAATGTTTTATTTCTTTTTGGATAGTCTGTAGGGTGCACTAGAATGAAAACACAATTTCCGTTATCCTTAGTGCCTCCCACAGAAATCAACTTTATATTCTTCAATCAGGAATAGAATAATGGAGTTGAGGGTGTAGTTCCCGGTACAGTGCATGCTTCGCATGTTTGAGGCCCTGGGTTCAGGATGGCTCCACCAGCCTCCAATAAATAAAATAATAAGACTAACAAGAGGAATTGCAACTTCCATATCAGAACTGAGATAACCTCATGAAGATGAGCTAGGTACCGGAGCCAGTGAACATTACTGTAGACTCAAGAGGTCAACCCTTGTTGACCATTGTGTCTCTTCAGATACCTCATAACACCTGCATCACTTTCAACAGGCTTTTAGGGCTTGAAGGCAAACCAGGAGGAGAATTCATTTTATACAGCTTTCCATACAAACAATATGCAGATTTAACATCTTTTAGAGGCCATTTTTAATTGCTTCTCTAAAACATCCATTGCTCACATTTATGATATCTGTGAAGTATTTCCAACTCTTTGCTGCATTAAGGGTACTATTGTTAACTGAGTTGCTGAATGTTCATAGTTATCTTAGAAAACGTCTAGCACAGGAAGGCAGGAAGAATCATGTCTGAAGCCACACAATGACAGGATTCATCTCTGTCTGGTCTCTAATTTGACAGGCATAAACATGCATGCACAAATGCAAGCTCTTTGGTCGGTAGCCAGTTCTAGACACCAGGCTTTTGTGAGCCTGGAAGGATAACCTTTATCCTCAGGAACAGACAACCTTTGATCCCCCTTTCCACAGGGAAACAGTGTGAAGGCCATACACAATTTATCAGAAACTTACTCTTCACAGAGGTATGTAAGTTTCCACTCTAATTTTTATCTTTTTTTTTTTTTTTTTTTTTTTTTTTTTAAATACAAGATGTGGGTGAATTGTCAGGCAGAAGGAAGTAAGGGGGATTCTTGAGAAGAGCCTGTTCACCCTGGTTCAAATAGCTGTAATTCCGCCCCAGTGAGGCTTCTGCTACTGTCTCTATCCACTCAGAAATTTATGAAATTGGCACACACTTCACAGACATTCTCTTTTTAAATTGCAAAATTCCTGTCATCAGATCTTGGTTTTTGAAGGATTCTTGATCATCATTGCCTCTGTATCCCAGCCCCGCTGATTCTTCAGTCCCCAGACCTCAACCCCATCTTGCCTTTGTGGTTAAGGCTCCAGATCTTGCTTCTGCTCTCAGATTCAGATTGAATGTTCACTGAGCCTCTTGAATAGTAAGTATCAAGAAACCAACCCTTCAGTTAAGCCCAGAAGCCACAGACCCACAGAGTCTCTAGAGAGCACCAAATTCCACTAATCTCACTTCTCAGTCAATGCACCCACCTTTATTGACTTTATCTGGTCCCTTGCTTGATAGTTACCACTTCCTCTTGAAAATATTCTTGGCAATTAACATTACAGTAAGAGAATACCTTTGAAGTACATTCTGAATTTTATTAGTCTCATATGTGTAAAGTAAAACTGATTGTATACTTATCTCTAAGGTATGACACTCATTGAGTACCAGCTCCAGTAATGAAGATCAGAAGGAATAAAGCTGGGATGTGATCTGTTTTCATTTATTGATGACTTTTTCGTTGCTGAAAGACTATCTTTTATTGTTTTCTTAAATCAAGCTTATCAGTTTGCAGAGTGGGAGGCTGAACCAGCAATCCATGATATTGGTGAGTCCCAGGTTATGTGCGTGTTTATAAATAGCTGTGCTGGCTGGTTTCATGTCAACATGATGTAAACTAGAGTCATCTGAGAGGTGGGAGCCTCAATTAAGAAAATGCCTCAATAAGATCAGGTTGTAGGCAAGCCTGTAGGGCATTTTCTTCATTAGTGACTGATGGGGAGGTTCCAGGCCATTGTGAGTAGTGCCTTCCCTAAGCTGGTGGTCCTGGGTTCTATAAGAAAGTAAGTTTAGCAAGCCATGAGGAGCAAGCTATTAAGCAGCTCCCCTTCATGGCCTCTGCATCAGCTCCTGCCTCCATGATCCTGTTTGAGTTCCTGCCCTGACTTCCTTCAGTAATGAACTGTGAAATGGAAGTGTAAGCAAAATAAATAAGCCTTTTCGTCTCCAACTTGCTTGTGGTCACAGTGTTTCATCACAGCCATAGAAACCCTAACTAGGACAGTGGCAGAGATATTCATTGTGAGAAAAGAACATGCATGCACCAGACATGATGTTTCTGGACACATGTGAAAGGAAAGTGGTCTTAGAGAAGGATCTTGCTTTGGGGAACACAGGAATGAAACGATGCTTAGATGCTGATGCAGAAAAAACTCCGTGGCTCTCAAGAGTTAGGTTTTCATTTGCTCTGGAATTGATTGCATAGACTGAAAGACCACTACCAAGGTCCAAGGACGCTTCACTATGTGGTCGATTGGGTGAAAACACTGAGGAAATTGTAAAATGGGGGCAAATTGGTCAATCCCCTATCAAGCACTCTAGAATGTCTGTGCGCTTGTTAATGTGTCCGGCCACTAGATGGCAGGAGCATCCTAAACAGTGCCGTTCTCTTGGCATTTTTCTTCATAGATTAAATAGCATGAAACATTAACTTCACCATAGCAATTATAAATTATGACTTAATGATCAATTACACATAATTATCACCACTTATAATTATAGAATTTCACATTATAATTTAGTGGCTAATGAATAAAAATATTAACCTTAAGTAGAAATTAAAAAGGCAAAAATAATCTTTCAATACAGGAAGTCACCTGGATTCCGCATCTACTTTGGGTAACGTGAAGTGAGAGTAATATCTGGAAATAAGAATTTTTCATTTAAATAATTAATTTTGCCTAAACTGATCCCCTCTCTCACCTGTAAATGGGAAAGGACAGAGCTCATTAACCCCAAAGGTGGGCAAATGTCCCCCTTCATGGATTGGCATCTCCGGCATGGATAGTTTAAAAATAATTTAATTTTCATATAAATTTGTTGATTGGAATACAAAATGATGGGTTTCACCCTGACATTTTCCCCACACACGTACTCTACTTCGTTCATACCATGCATTTAGTTCCCCCATCCCACCTTTTAGCGTACATTCTCATCCTCTGCTTATGGTCCTTTCCCCCTCCAGATAGTTCCCTCTTTGTCATAACTGCATATGTATGCATATACATGTGTATGTAAGTCTAGACTCCACATACGAACGAAAATAATAGATTTCTTTTTAACATGGCGAATCAGTGGCACCAGTCCAGTGGGAGAATTTGCCATCCGTGAGTGACCATTCGGAGGCCAGCAGACTGACCCAAAGCAACAGAACCCTGCAGTGTGGCAGCAAGTATCCGGCGATGCCAAGGATGACAGCGGTATTCTAGGCAGACCTATTTTGGTGCCAGCGTCTTGGCCACGCACCCGCTTCCTTTGTTCCAGCTCAAGCTGGACTATCCGCTCTTCCTGTTGATTCTGCAGGGTACCTGTATAGCTAAAAAGACATTGTGTGTGTGTGTGTGTGTGTGATCCATTAGATTTTATTTATGTTTACAGCTCTGTCAGAGTTTTAGTTTTATTCTGCATTGCATTTATTAAAGGAGTCGTTATCAGTACTGAGGTCTGGGCTGGGTATTTCTAAGTTGTTGGTCTTTTATCCAAAGAATTAGAAAGAAGGGCTCATGTCATTTGGCAAAAGTAGCCAGATAACTTTATTCCGTGTGAAGCAAAGTGTAGATTGCAGTGGTACACAGGGTTGATAAGATGGCTTAATGGGTAACCACGCTTGCCTGCAAGCCTGAACACCTGAGTTCAGTTCTCAGAACCTACGTGGTAAACTCAGAGACTTCTTCAAGTTGTCCTCTGTCTTATACACACACATTGTAAGATATGCACATGTGTGTGAATACCCCCAAACACACACACACACACACACACACACACACACACACACACACACACACACACACACACTACATTATGGGAGCCCACAGAGGTATCCTAGTGAAATCTGAGCTTGCTTTACCCAGCAGGACTGTATAAGAGGATGATTGGACCATGGACCTGGGTACCAGGAGTTTGGAAGGGTCTATGCTTGGTTGTATATAGCAAGGGGGAGGTCTTTTTCCCCTCCCTTTGGCATTGTTATAAAAAGCCTTTTTGAATAAAGTTTTGGGCTGTTGGGTGTTGACCCAGGTCCTCCCCAAGCTACCTGTGTTTCTGTCTTTCCTCTCATCAGCTAGGTTTCTCTTTCTACTTAATATTTCTTCTCCCTCTGTCCTCAAGAGTTCCTATGAAAGGTGGGTTCTTGCCTTCCACACTATATATGTTCAAAAGATTTTTTTTTAAACAGGGATATACTTTCAGGAACGACAAGGGGCCACATGAGTGAAGGTATTCAAGAGCTACAGTCTTTTTATATAATGTAAATGAAGGAAGGGACGGTGGGTTCTGAGGTTGCTAGGCACATTGTTTGGAGGTGTGTGTGTGTGTGTGTGTGTGTGTGTGTGTGTGTGTGTGTGTATGGTGTTTGTGTGTGTGTGTGTGTGTGTGTGTGTGTGTGTGTGTGTGTATGTATGTGTAAGGACATGCAGGTAAAAGAGGTTGCTGAGTACATTAGTATAAGATGAGATTATGCATAACATATACTGTAGCCTCAGGCTACTTCAGATCCATTCAGCCGGCAGGCTGAGGTGCTCTGAGAAACAGAGACACAGGAATACAGGAACCAAGTCCATCGCGTCATTCTCGAACCCTGCACTACCCACTAAGCCGCCATCAACCATGCATTCTTACTCAAATAAAAGGAAACGCTAAATTTAAATAAGATAAAACTCTCAGTTCCTTGGCTGGGGAAGACATCCTCCGATGTTCAATATTCCAACGTTCCACTGGGCAGCGCAGATGTAGGACAGTTCCATCACCACAGGCAATAGAGTTAGACACAACTTGACATTTTCTCTTCTCTGAATATTCCCAAGGCTGGATTTATATTTGTACATGTAAGAAAGAAAAGGAACCCCCTCCCATCTAATCTTAACTCTACCATTATACAGAAACAAAAATGCAAAGTAACAGAGAGTGGATATTTTTAGGTTTATGCTACTAGAAACTGTCTTTTACTTGAAGACGAGTCTGAAGACTGAAGACCAGTTGGGTGATAACTGAGATAACATAGTCTTGAACAAACTTGTGAACAAATGATTACTGTGAAAGTGTTCGAGAAACTTAGAAGAATCCACTAGCTACACAAACTTTTCAAGGTAAACATTGGGTTTAGATTCTAAACCAGCAGTGCTGGGAGACCTGGGCTCGGTTCTGGCTAGCATGAGCCTTGGGACACAGAATGATCCACTTTCATTCAGGGCCATCGGAATTCTTTCTTTTGGCTACTTAGCGAGGTCGCCACTGAAGCATCTGAATAATGCTGGCTGAGTTCAGTGGCTCTGCGGAGTTTCAGGCTGGATTAGTGACACCGAGTTTTGTCCATGGCAGATGTGGAAGGCTGTGGGGACCACTAAGTCACACCCAGTGACCGGTGTAAACCCACTTGACTCTGGTTCAAAACACCTTCTCTTGGGAAAAGAAAGAAAAGGAAAGAAAGAGAAGAAAAATAACCAGTTATCTCTATCAACTTTGAAAACAATGTTTTATTTGAGTGAATATTTCCAAGTGTTGTCAAAGACCCAGATTGAATTTGAAGACAAAGCCCCTAACACAACTTACAATTGTGGAATCGGAAAAACACCTAAGCAGGAGTTTCTCCTCTGTCATCACCCCAGCTTTTGAAAAGGGCAGTTAAAAATAAAGAATAAATATTCAATGATGACATTTAACCCAAAAAAATCATGTTTACTTTGGATTAGTAGTAAAAAAAAAATATGATTATGAGGGATTCCCATCAGCAAGAATTTATCCAGTGTAAATTACATCCTACAACCAGGAGTTCTTGAATCTATAATTGTTTTCAACTGTTACTTAGGCACGCCATATTCTGAATATCTTTGGATTATCTCACTGGCTGAAAATGCTTTTCTGTTTGTTTGTATTCAATTCTTGATAACAGGCCATGCTATAAAATACAACATTGGAAGTGGACAAACAAAACCATTTATATACAGAATATGAGAAAATGTGGCTTTGAGGCTTTTCCAAACATGCAGTATAGCTGTTGAAGGTTCAGGACCCAAATGTTTAGAGATTTTGGATTTTTTTTTTTTTTGTTTTTTCGAGACAGGGTTTCTCTGTGTAGCTTTGCGCCTTTCCTGGGACTCACTTGGTAGCCCAGGCTGGCCTTGAACTCACAGAGATCCGCCTGCCTCTGCCTCCCGAGTGCTGGGATTAAAGGCGTGCGCCACCACCGCCCGGCGAGATTTTGGATTTTGTGCATTGAACAAAATGATAAATTTGGGTAAGTTTTCATTCTGTTTGGTTTTCCCTCTAATTCAATAAAATAGTAAAGATTCAATGAGAGACCATCAAAAAATAAGGCAAGGAGTGATGAAGACATCTGACTTTGACCTTTGGCCTCCACAACATTCCCACATGGGCAAGCATACACATACACACATACATGTTTATACACATGTATACAATACACACACAAAAGGAAGGAAGGAAGGAACACAGGGAGAGAGGGAGGGAAGAGAAAGAATGAATAGCTGAGGACTAAGATTCTGTAGCATTTTCAGTAAGATAATTACTTATTGTCGAGGACCTGGCTGAGCACCGTGCATCATTTACAATGCCTGGTAACAATTAACTGCTTGAACTTTTCTTATGTTTTAAGAAAAACAAAGGTACTCACTTACCCTGTAGGGGCTGGGGTGGGGATGGTCGGAGGGTTAGGAAGATAGTATTAACTTCAAGATAGCCACTGGTAGACTAAGGAACGCTACACAAGTTCCATCTTAAATAGACAGTGGTGGGTGAGATTATTTTTACCATAATGTTTCTTCATATAGAAAAAATTATGTCGATTATATAATGGAATGTTCTCCTTTCAGAAGAAGATTAAATCTATTTCCAGAGATACTGAAGAGAAGACAAAATATTGTCTTATATGCCTTGAAACATCATATCACAGGCTAGACTTTTAGAATAAACCAAAGTACCAGCATTAGAGTTTGGTTTTTCCTCCAAGCATTGCTCTGAGGAAATCTGAGTTGGGCTAAGGGGTTTGGCACAGTGGACGGCACAGTACAGCAAAAAAAAAACCACCCCAGTTTGTGTCTCTTACTTGAACAGAGGTAAGTTTATCGGGAGAGTCACTTGTGCGTGTATCATTAAAAATGTTCTATTTGTGTGCTTCTAAACGTAGCTAAAACTTGATATAAAATACACATATCCAAGATTCAGAATTATCTTGAATTGCTGTGACCTAAAACATAGACATTTTACATCTAAAAGTAAGATTGTCCATAACTCATGTGAAATCTGGACATAATTTCTATGAACATTTTGGTGCCAACATATATTTCTCAGAACTTGCTGGTGTCCATTTTGAGCATAAAGGTGTAAATTATATGCAACAGCTCTGGAATCTTCTCATCAAAATAGTGTGATCTCCAGCTCATTTGAATAATTTACCATGTCAGATATTTCCATTTGCTCGTCCAGATCTTCCCTGATTTATAGGAGGCTCATCTCCAATTCATGTCAATGGACTTCTTTGCATTCGGGATTCTAGTTGGCTCACTCATTAGGAGGGAGATCAGAGGGCCAAAAAACAACCTGGAGGTGTTGGTTCCATCTCCTTTAGCTTGACAGGAGAGGTCGTAGCTTATGGGAGATAATGGCCATCACCTCTCTTTGCATGGAGGTCAATCACTGTATTACTTTTCAGTTTTTAAAAGAAAACTTTGGATCCTTATTTATTTTTATTGTATGGACATTTTGCCTGCTTGTATTTTTGTTTTGTCTCTGTGCAAATCAGAAGAGAACATAAATTTCCTGGAACAGGAGTTACAGACAGTTGTGAGCTGCCATGTGGGTGCTGGGAACTGAACCCAGATCCTTTACAAGAGCAACCAGTACTCTTAACCACTGAGCCATCTCTCCAGCCCCCTGTATTACTTTTTTTAAGCCTGTGTTAAAATAGCTGAAAAGGAAAACTTCATGGAGGAAGGACGTATTTAGGGTCCTGATAGTAGGGGTCCAGTCTATCATGGTGGGGGAGGCATGGCCGCTGCTACAGCACATCTGCTGTCAGGAAGCAAAGAAAGATAATGATGCTGCTCAGTTCACCTTTTCCTTTGTACTCTGCCAGGGACCCAGTCCGTGAAATGGGATTGCTCACATGTAGTGTGTGATTTTCCTCTTCAAGGCAATCTATAAATCTCACAGACATGCCTAGATGTTGGTCTCCTAGGCAATTTTTGATCCTGCCTACTTGACAATCAATACTGAATAGCATCATCACCAAACTAATCCAGTGGTCCATGCTGTTTGCTTTCTTTAAGTTTTTCTCAACGATCAGTTATGATTGTGTCATGTCTTTTCTGAGTCTTTCATTCTTAATATAACACGTTCAACCTACCTGTAAATCTAAGCAGTCTATGTTTTGCTACATACAAATATACAAATTTCTACTGAGTCCTTGTTTAGAAAGTCTGCACTATCTTTAATTATTGATTTAAAAATGAATAAAAATTCACAACATGGTTATACATTGTGGAATAACACATAACAGCTATAGAACAGAAAATCTAGAAAAAAAAAGAATGAAAACTTCTTGGCATTTCAAGAATTAACTTTGCTTCCACTTGGTCTCTTTTGCTTATTTTGTTAGAGTTGAAATGACAACATATGTACACAAAGTTCTTTGAGAGTCTTCCTGTTATAGAGGTTAACTGGGCATGATTGCATATACCTGTAATCCTAGCACATGGAAGGACAAGAACAGGAGACTGAATTGGAGGCTACTCTGAGCCATGCAGTAAGACCCTAACTCAAAACAAAACAGAAAAAAAAAAAAAACATCTGAACAAAAACCCAGATGCTTAGTGATGTGATGGCCAGTGCTGGCTGCTTTCTGATTCTAGAAGGCATCTTTTGGCCATGTCCTCTGAGGGTGTAAGGGACAAAGGAGCTTTCTTTGGCATCCTTCAAAAAGGTCCTGACTCCATCCAAGGGCTCCACTACTCCAAGCTAATCACCCCTTGATTAGGATGTCATCTCTCTGGGGGCTAGGATTTCAGCACAGGCATTTGACACACTCAGACCTCCGCAGTCAGTGCCTCATCTCTACAGAATGAATTGAAATTAACGTTGAGTAACTTTGGACTAGGAAAAACCACTGTGACTTTCTCCTCTACATTTCAGTGATGGATCCCTGAGAGCCCGGAAGCCATGCCATGAGCCTATAGCTTGCTGAGTAAGTACTTCTGGAACTGTTCTGTCAGATGCCTCTGGTTTCATCAGACAGTAAGTGCAATCTCATGAGCTAAGCTAAACTGCTCCTGAACGGGACATTGTAGGAGATACGTGTTTTTTTCCCACTGCCTTCTGGGATCATTTTTAATGCTTTAGTAGATGCTACTGCAGCAAAGGACCCGGTGCTTTATAGCGTTGGTTTCAAATCTGAGGCACGAGCGAACATCCCAACTCAAAGCAATCAGCAGATGATTGATACTTAGAAAACAGCCAGCCAGAGACACAGGGAAATGAAGGAGAGAAAAGAAAGAAAAACATTGGAGAAAAAGAAATATTAGCAAGAGAGGAACACAGAGAAGGTGGCCATATATTCTAGTTTACCCTGGATAATTCTCGTTTGTGGCATCATCCTGATGTAATACTCAAGAGCCCCTTTTCATTTTGGAAGTGACTTCATTTGAATAACCAATTATATATCCCTAGAGAGGATATTATGTTGGCATTTTTCCAACCCAGGCACAGGTAGGGGTGTGTGTGTGTGTGTGTGTGTGTGTGTGTGTGTGTGTGTGTGTGCAGGCTATGCACACATGCAGCAGCCAAGGTCATCAGTATCTTCCTCGGATGCTCTTTCACATATTATTTTGAGATGAGGTCTCTCACTGAACCTGGGGCTCACTGACTTGGCTCGACTGTCTGGGCAGCCAGCCTTAGGGATCCTCCTCCCACCTTCTCGGAGGGAGGATTACAGGCCAGCCTTTTAAATAGAGGTTCTGGGGACTGCACTCACCTCCCCAGGTTTGCATAGTAAGCATTTTACCGATTTAGCTGTCTCCTCCGTGCAACCCAGTTTTCTGCCTTAATATCTTACCTTTCCCCATACTTTGTGCCAAATCTGTGCCAGCGCCAGAGCACTGGCTCAGTTGACTCAACTTACCACAAAAGCATAACCTCTTAGGAGCACCTCTTCACTCCAAGTCACTTTTCCATGTTCTTGTACCACAATAAGCAATCTATCACAAATATTAAGAACCTGCCTTGGGAGTTAGGAGAACGTGGGGATGAGTATTGGTTTTATATTTACTGATATATGACCTCGGGGGGATTATTTGAATACTTTTGACTTCAAATACAAGGAATATAATACCTAATCCTATCCCTCCATAGGATTGTTGGGGATATTGATAATAGTATGCATATAAAATGTTCACCATATGTGTATATGTATGTATGCATTGAGAATTTTATGTGTATAATACATATGTACAAGCTATATATGTACATATGTATATTGAATGGTAGCTAATATCAGTATTTACTGTCCCAGAAGAAAAACTGCCTCCTTAACACTGGAAAACCTGAGTTAGGACATGGATTTGACTATGAACATCTCAAGAATGGTAACTGCATTTATAATTTTAATGTTAGAACACAGATGAAGTTTATGAAATGTGCCAAGGAGTTTAAAAGTCAGGAAAAAATAGTACTTGCCCTTAAGGCTTGCTATTTCTTCCTTCCTTTCCTCCTTCCTTCCTCTCTCCCTCCCTCTTTCCTTACATTAGGTTCATTTACACCTTCAAAACAAATTCATCCGTTATCTACCAAATGTCAGGCGTTTTGTAATGCACAGAACTGAATAGTGATTTTCAGAAAGTACAAAGCCTTATTTTCATTTCTGAAAGGAAAACCCTTAGATTAAGTTTACAAAGTATATGTGGGAGTATTAATTAGAAGTCTGAAGCCAAATTAAAAAATATGTTATATATACTTATATTTTTCCATTGATCAAATTTTATTTTAAATTAGCTTTGAGCAATAACATCAACTTAATGCTATAAAAGGAATTCATTTTTGCTTTTGACTTAATTTCTTTTTTTAAACAAAGAGTGGAAAAATGCAAATTGTGTGGATGTATAATTTGAAATCTTAGGGATTCCAGGGAAAAGAGCTGACAGGAGACATCAGGAGACAGCTTCACTTGCTCCTTCTTTCTTTCTGGTTTTTTTTTTGTCATAGTCATTCTTCATTTCTGTTTTTAGGAACAAGGAGAACTAGTAGACAGAAATAGAAATAGTCTTGCATACATGAACTATATATTTTACAAGCACAGCATAAAATGTTCAATAAACCCCAAGTGTCTAAAAGCCAAGAGACTCCAATAAATAAAAGTGGCAATATCCACTAAAATTTACCATTTTCACTTTACAGAAGAGTGTCACAGCAATATTTACCCAATGAAATTGTTAATTTTTTCTTTTCATTGATTCTATTCGATGTCAATAATGAGTACTACTTTATATTTCTATTATCTCATGACTTGTTTACCTTTTTGTAATCCTCAGGTTATTTATGATTATAAATAAGCTAACTTGATGTGAACAGTCTTCCTGTATAATAATGACTAACATTTGCTAAGTGGTTAGCCTGTGCTACAATTGCTGTCTTGTGGGAATTTCCCATGCAATTCTTCCAGCATCTTTGAACATGGCTACTACCATCACCTTCACACCTGAAAAGGCTGAGGCTGCAAACCGTGGGAACCTTGCTTCACTACCGGAATGACTAGTTCTTTGTGATACTGGAGCTGGGATCTTGGGCTTTGGGCTACAATGATGATTTCTGTCTTTATTTTTGGGTTTTATTTTTTTTTTTCTGGTGCTGAGAATCAAACTCCAGGTTTTGGGCATACTAGGTGGGCACTTACCTCACCACTGAACTGAATCCCTGTCTATGAGGTGGGCAGTGACAGAGGCACAGGGACACTGAAAGCCCAGGCTTACTCACCATGCTCTTCTTGAAGCCCAGGCTTACTCACCATGCTCTTCTTGCAGTCTAGGCTTACCATGCTCTTCTTGCAGCCTAGGCTTACTCACCATGCTCTTCTTGCTGGGTGGCTCAAAGGTAGACCCGTTTGTGTGTGTTCTAACTATCCTCCTTGGAAGCAGTTATATCTGTTGGGTTTTAGACTTGCCCTACTTTTTCGTTTCTCTCCCAGGATCATTTAACTTTATAATTATGCAAACTTACGCCGGTCTTAATGATATACCGACTCATTCGTTTAGTTGAAAGGTACAAACCAAATCCATTTTTTTTTTTTTAAATTACCGGGAACCTAATTGAAAATTTTCATGAATCATCTTAATGAGTAATTGGTTCCAGGAAACCTCAATTTTCTTGAAGTGCTAATTAGCTACATATTCATCTTGAATGAAACTCCGCTCTGGCAGTACTTCATCTACGCAGTGAGGGCTGTGGGAAGCTCTGCCACGACTATAAAACATTTCTTCCACTGTACTTGAAGATGATGATGTGGATATTTATTACTAAGAGGTGAGGTGACCAGCATCTTCCTGGCATTGGATAAAACAATGCCATCATTATTTGTCAGTCCTTGCAGTTTTCTCTTCCTTTTCCATTTTCTCCCCGACTGTCACTCATTACTCCCTCCCATGCTTTATCCCAGCTGATCTGATACAGTCCTTTGCCAACAGCTCACAGTTCTACTGTCAGCTGAAAGACATTCTTTAAAAGCCTCATCTTTTCATACTCTGTATTTCATGAAAAAATATCACAGCAACTTGCTATTATTTATTTGTTGTAAATTTACATCTTCAAAAAAAAGCCAATCTCCATCTCTGAATAGCATAAAATATTGATCTCTCCTTTACCTGCTTCTTAATATTTTATATTTCTTCAAACTCAGACACACTCACACAAGGACCCAACTTCTCTTTAATATTTTATTTTCAGAATTTCCTGCAATGCATACTTCCTTTACATTGTTTCCTCCACTTACTCCCAAATTCATGACCTCTTCTTCTTTCTCATTGTTATTTAATATTAGTGTGTGGTGTAGTGGTGTGTGTGTGTGTGTGTGTGTGTGTGTGTGTGTGTGTGTGTGTGTATTACACACACATAGCCTGCTTCATCCATTTAGTGTTGCATGTATGCTTCTGTGTTTAGGGCAGAGCACTGATTGGATAACCTATCCAGGCCTCAACCCTGTAAAAGACTGATTCCCCCCTCTTAGCAGCAGATAATAATTGCCTATAGCTCTTCATCTAGGGCAGAGCCTGTGAGCTCCAATCCACGTTGGCATGGCAACTGATGCTGTCATTGTGAAAATCTTGTTTAAGTGATCAGATGTCTGAGATTTACAAGGTGCAGCTCCCCTGTTCTATATAAAAGACACTATTTTCCAACATATGCCCATGTCTTCTGGCTCTTAAAATCTTTTATCTGCTCTGTTCTCTAAGTCTTAGGCAGAGGGCCTGAGCTGTAGAAGTATCCATTGGTGTTGGGCATCTGTCTGCTGTCCTCTGTGTTTTGACCAGTTTTGGATTTCTGTAATGATCTCCAGGAAAGTATAAAGGGACCATGGGAGGTGGGGGGAGGATGCTAAAGAGCGGGATATAGTAGAACACAGGTGCTCTGAGGAGGAAAATGGGGAAACGGGGTAGGCTATAACTGAGAAAGGGAGTGGAAGAGCAGCACAGGGAAAGGGGGATCATACCACTAAGCTTGTTTAAAAAGACCCTTAGGTAATAGTGGGGGACCTGCCCCACCTTTATCCCTCAGATACTCTTGAGGAATGAAGGATAAGAGATTTTGATAGAAATATAGAGAAGAGAGAGACAGAAACACAGGATAGCCTCAGGAGGGTTTGTCTAAGGGCTTTTTATAGAAATGCCAAGGGGTGGAGCAAAAGACCTCCCCCTTGCCAGATCAAAGCACACTGCACATCCAAGTACAGACCCTTCCAAATACCTGGTAACCACGCACGTGGTCAATCCATCTCTTTATGCAGCCCTACTGGGTAAAGCCAGCTCAAATCTCACTAGGAAATCTCTGTGGGTTCCCACAGGTTTATATTTTATATTTACTTAGAAATACATAGATAGTTTTTTAATAAATGTATGGATATACATGCATACATATAGGTATATAGCTTGAGTCAACTTATGCCACTTAGGGTGATAATGTTCTCTCAAGAGCCGTAAAAAATCCAGTACTAGAATGGGAAACCTCCTTTTGAGTTGTTGGCCAGGGGAGTACAAGCAACTCAAAAACAGCAAAACAACAACAACAAACTATGTTATTGCTGTAACCATCGCTTGCTTCCCAGAAGGTGACAGTAAGACTCTTTTGTTGAAGACACCACACACTTTGGACACAGGACTTTGCAGAATCAAGCTGGAACCGACCTGAAAGTCAGAGGATAGCATCTCAGCTCTCATAGTATCTAAGGATGCTGTACAAGCTGTCAAGGCAGAAGAGCAACCAATAGCATTACCCAAGTGTAAAGCCTATGAACCACAACACTAACTAGCCTGGCAAGACATCTCCAAGGGTACAATAATGGCACTTATATTTTAGGGGTACCCAGCAGGCATCTAAGTGGACACAAGACCCTCTCAATAAGAGAGTTTATGCCTGGTACTGTACGCCTGGCCAAGTACCCATGGCTGGTGAGGTCATGGATCCTGGAGAAGAACCTACCACTGCCACTTTCCTAAACCAGGTTAATTTCTAAGTGAACCCCAAATACTTTCCCTCTAACAGACAAGTGTAGCCTTCACACAAAATCAAATAAGCTTCTTTTCACAGAAGACAAAGACATAATTAAAGTTAAAAATTCTTAACATTAAAAATTCTTCATCT
This sequence comes from Peromyscus leucopus, assembly GCF_004664715.2. Taxonomy (NCBI): domain Eukaryota; kingdom Metazoa; phylum Chordata; class Mammalia; order Rodentia; family Cricetidae; genus Peromyscus; species Peromyscus leucopus. The sequence goes on along the minus strand of NC_051077.1, from coordinate 25,244,979 downwards.
CTCCGGGCGGTGGTGGCACACGCCTTTAATCCCAGCACTCGGGAAGCAGAGCCAGGCGGATCTCTGTGAGTTCGAGCCAGCTGGCTACAAGTGAGCTCCAGAAAGGCGCAAAGCTACACAGAGAAACCCTGTCTCGAAAAACAAAACAAAACAAAACAAAAAAAAATTCTTCATCTCAGGAAAGAACCAGCTAGATAAATTTGGGAGTCCAGAGCAAACTGAAAATGTAGAACCAATTTAAAAAAAAAAGAAAGAAAGAAAGAAAGAAAAAAGTGTGGTTATGATATTACTATGATAAAACTTCCCCTTTCTGTATTTCTCTCAACTTTTAATGTTCTTTACTTACTATTTAATATCATTCTGTGTCAATAAAATTTGTAAAATGTTAAGTAATTATTGCTAGACATGGCTATAATTGGGAGGCTGAGGCAGGAGGATTGTTACAAGTTGAAGTCTAGCTTGATCTACATAATAAGTTCTCAGCCACTCAGGGCTATCTAGCAAGACTCTGCCTTGTTTTATTTTTTTTAATGGTTAAATAATTAGTATGACTTTTACTGTTTATACTGTAAAATGTCACTTTAAAAACATTTCAGAATATTTAACTGCTATGTAGACTCACTGAAATCACACAACTCATATCTCATGACACAGTGCCAGATGTTGTGTCCAACTGCTCAGAATGCATACACCAGCCAGGCTCATGAAGATTGAGAGGAAAAAGTTTATCCAGCATGTGACTAGCTGAGGAAATACCCCTTGACACAGGATCCTGGCAAGGTGAGTGCCATTGTAGGTGCCTGGGACTCTATGCCATGACATAGGATGTTCAGGCCTCTGCTCAGGACTGACTGGTGGCTGTCAATTTACCTCTGGTGCCTGTTGGGAGCCAGGCCAATCTGAGGCTTTCTCAGAGGCCCCAGTGAAAGGACAAAAGGAATGTTAGTTCTGTGTTTTTGCCCAGGGGCAGACTTGGCAAAGTCCAGTCTGGGGCTGCGGCCAAGTCCTCAAAGGACTCAAGTTTGTGGTTTCTGGGAACTCAACTCTTACCCCTGGGCTGTGATTATCAGCCTCGGGCAGTTGCGTCTGATTATCCTCTGTTCTTTCTCTATTGCTTAATCAGCTTTCTAATGACTATTCTATTTCCTCCCTACAAATTCTATATACAATGCTGCATTTCTTAATAAGCTTGCTTAGCATAAGACATAGCTTGTAAAGACCTTATGATCCCAAGTTTTATCTTTATTTTCTGGTTCCCTGGTCCGTTCTTTCAGGAACCCGTCACAGAAAGATGAGTTGCTGGTCCAGGTTAGGCACTAGCTGCTATCTATACTGATGCAATATGCTCCAGGCAATGTCAAGACAGCCATCTCCTTTTCCACAGCCTGCTGCCCCAACCCACAGGGGAAAGACAACCTTTGAGGATACTGCAAGTTTCACGCTACAAGGCTCCAACTACGTTTATCAGGGGTGAAGAAGATTCATCCTCACTGGTGCGGGGCTTTGGCTGGGTACCAGCTAATACACCATGGCACAGGCAACTGAGGGGCATGGTGGCCTCCCACAGGCTCCACTTTGAGACTTTGTTTAGTCTAGGAGCCTAATTTCTTCCCAACCCACTCCTGTATCAGGGGCCTGCCAGGGGCATGTAGGATGCCAGAAATTGCCTGGAAAAGGTGGGGTCAGGTCAAGCAAGGCAGAAGGTGGCAGTGGACCAATTCTCTGCTGATGCAGAGGAAGTGAGAAGGACAGTATCATGCGAGCAGGAGCTGAAAGCCACTCCACGAGCTCTTCTCCCCCACGAGCTCTACTCCCCCACTGACTTCACAAACAAAGCACAGAATCAGAGATCAACGTATTAAGAATTTGGGGGGCAGGAGAGATGGCTTAGCACTTGTTGCTCTTCCAAAGGACCATCTCTACCTCCATGGGATCTGATGCCTCCTGGCTTCCATGGACACCTGCAATCATATGCATGTATACACATAATTAAAATAATAAAAACAAAGTAAATCTTCAAAAATTATGAAGAATTTCAGGAGGGTGGCAACAGACAATAAAATCCATGTGTGTGGGTCTTTTGATGGGGCTTGGTACAACAGCATGAGGCCACACAAGAAGCCAAACTGTGCAGGAGCACTGTGAAGGATTGGTTTGTGATTCACAAAGAGGCAAAGTGTAAATAAACAACTGTTTTAAAATAAGATGAGAAGATAACTGTTTGAATAGTTGTTTCCTATAGTTCATACACACAAAAAATTAAAGGCCCATTTTATTTTTAAATCACCTCTAATAAATATTTTTAGAAGTCCATAAAGATACAGTTTTAGGGTTCAGTAGTTAAGAGGACTGGTTGCTTTTGCAGAGGACCTGAGTTCAGTTCTTAATACCTGTCTGGCAGCTTACAACTATCTGTAATTCCAGCCCTAAGGGATCCAATGCCCTTTGGCTCCTGAGAACACCAGGCATAAATATGGTGCACAGCCATATTTGTATGCAGGCAAGGCATCCATACAAATAAATAAATATTTTAAAAGTAATACTTTTAAGAAATCAAAATCTCACATTGCCATATTTTCCAACCCCACAGGTGTCAGGACTTCTTAGGGAGTAAGGTGAAGAGGCACTGTCTTATTTGATGAGTTGATAGAATTTGAAGACATAAAATCAGGTTAGAGAACAATCTCTGCTATGTGTATTAGTATTTTATATTGTTCTGGAAGACATTATTAACCCAAGAATACAGAAAATGGGTTTAAGAACAATAAACATGGATATAAATGAAAAAGACATCTGTGAGCTCACTTGCCTATAATATAAACTGAGGGGGGATCAGCTGAAAAACTCTCAGAGTGACCAAGAGTTCATCTGAATGGCTGAACATATCAATTTCTCTGCCATATACCAACAGCAGTCAGGTTGAAAAGTTAATGAGAAAATTCCCTTTCTTCATAAGTATTTATGATCTATTACAGATCCTCTGAGAAGGCAGTTTGTCTTAGGGGGTGACAGCCATAAACTGTGGTATGAGAGCAGAATAGATAATTGAGATGATGGGACAAAATTATAAAGGTATTCTGATGTTTAATGCTGTGTCACTTTGACATTTGGTGACCAGATATTTGCTCAAGCATTACTCTGGATGCCTCTGTGAGAGAATTTTTCAATGAGATCTGCATTGAAATTAGTCGTCTGGGTAAAGCATTCTTTGCTGAATAGGTAAGCCACATCCAATCATTTGAACTCCAGAAAAGAACATAAAGGCTCATCTTGAGTGAGAGGGAATCCTTCCCAAAAGACTATCTTTGAACCATCAGGTTTCCTGAGTCTTTTGCTCTGCCAGTGTTCAGAGTAGCTATCAGCTCCCCAGTTCTCAGGCCACAGGGACCTAGACTGAAAATAGTTGGATTTGTGTAGCCTGTCAACTCAGGCGACTTCATGGCTTTTGGTCAAGAACTCCACACCGCCCCCAGCAGCATATCTTACTTCCTGAGTGGGGCATGGTTCCTCTAGGTGACACAAGAATTGTTCTCAACTGGAGAAAAAGAGATTCCTGTTTGGCTATTTTGCATTTCTTATGCACATAGATCAATGTGCAGAAAGGTAGGTTGCTCTTAGAGTTGGAACAATTTGGTCTCTATTACCAATAGGAAAATGGGTTACTGCTGTATGTTTCAGTTTGGAGGACTAAGGAAGCCAGGAGATTCTCTGGGGTTATTAGTACTCAGCATCACGTAGGAAAGGACCTCCAGCAACTCAAATGAAAGAGAGTGACAGAGGATTCAGACCTTCTAGGAATGAAGATTTGAATTAATCAACCAGCTAAAGAGAATCCTCAGCAGGGGCTCTGGCTAACAGTGGAGGCAAAAAGAAGAGTGACATGGGCCCCGTGTAACAAAGGAGATCAAAGGAATATCATGGTTCTGTGTATTTTCTTGTTTTTTATCCATATGTGAATTAACTAATCTTTTCTTTTCCCTTAATTACACACAAGTTGCTATAATTGAGTTTTAATGCAACAGACCAATTATTGAAAATATGATGGATTTTGAGGGGCAATTAATAAAGAGCTTATGATGTGTTTTATTGGGCTGTGTATTTCAGTTTGAGAAGGCAGTGAGTCTTCTGTTGGGGGAAATAAAGGACTGTTTACTGTCCTGTGGGATGTGACACACTGTGCAGGGTACGTATGGAGGAGGATTGAGTGGTCAAAGGGGTAGTGTGATGTTCATCGATTATTTCCTCTTACTCTGTAATCACAAAGCTGGACTTTGCAAACATTTCTGTTGCTGTGTAGCCTGGTGTGAAACCTTGCAGGTAGAAGATTCTAGATGGATTTTCCCTCCCTGATTCTGGTGCTTCTGGAGTCTTGCAGAGTGCACTTTCTGTTCTATTGGTACCACTATATATATATTTCTTATGTGGTCTAGGTGCCTGCAGGTTACAACATTCTCCAGGACTTCCTTAGACTGGGGTGGCATCTTAGATTCCATGACCAGGCCAACAATTGCCCCAACCAAGGCCATTACCCCCCACACTCACTCTTTAGCCTTATTGTGGCAAGGCTACTCTGGCAATGTTTCAGGCTCCTGAAGAGGGCTGCCTTCTCCAGGTCACAGCTCCAGCAATGCCTAGCTATCAGCAGCTGCCTTGGTTCTTACAGAGTTGAGACAACAGCCAGGGCCTCTGACGATTGAGGATCTTTTTTCTTTTTTTTGTATAGACAGCCTCCCTGGCATCCTGGAGACTCTCAGCAAATCCCAATTATGCTCCAACTTAGGAGACGCCTACGTGATGCAGGGAACAAGCTATGACTTTCTCAAGCAGTCTGGCTCTCAACTGTAGTAGTGGGAGTGCTACCTCAGGAGCCCGTCTCAACCCTAGCAGTGACGCTTATTTCCATTACTGTGTGGACTATATTCGGAATCCTCTCATTGACAGTTTCCAGGGAGGATTTACTGAGGTGGGAAGACACACCATGAAGGTGGGTGGCACCAGTCCATGGACACTCGAGTGCCAGACTGAATAAAATGGGAAAAGGGGAAAGATTAAGTGGGAAAATAAAATCAAAAAATAAAATGGGGGAGGGGGCAGCATTCATCTCGTGCTGCTTCCTGACTGATGAAATGTGACCAGCTGAGTCATGTTCTTGCCCCAGCTACCAGAGCCACCCTCAACACCATGCCTTAAGGGACTGTCCCTTCAAATTGCAAGCCAGAATAATTGCTTTTGTGAGGTATTTTGTCACAGTGATGAGAAAATTAACTAATAAAGTTGTTCTTGGTAAGGTATTGTTAGAATTCTCTTCAACTTTCACAAGTTACCTTTTTACTGTTCCTGTACTCTTTTATGCTGGATAAAAGGGTTGAAATTGTTTTCCTGTTGAAATTGTTGTATGGCTTCTGTCTCCTAATGACTCCAACAAATGTATCTGGTGACATTCCTTGCCTAGTTGTCTACTTTGTCTGAGGCCAGTATAACCATTTTAGTTCCTTATTATTAGTGGTTTTCTCCACCATCTTTTGTATACACTATCTATGTCTTTATATAAGTAAAGCATATCACCACTAGATAGTAAATAATACTTATTAAAAATTCAGTATTTAGGGGGCTAGGGAGATGACTCAGTAGTTAATAGCACTGGCTGCTATTCCAAATGACCTGTGTACAATTCCCAGCACCCATATGGTGGCTCACAACCATCCGTAACTCAAGTTCCAGAAGATCTCACCAAGCATGTATAGGCACATATGCAGACAAGACACTCAAACATAAAATAGAGACCATTTTAAAAATACAATATTTTATTGGAATGTTGAGTCAACTTCTAGTTAATGTAAGTATTAATCTGTCATTGCTACAGCTAAATACGTGAAACTGAGTGACTTTGTTTTTACTTTTATTTATTCATTTAGTTCTTTTGAGACAAGATCGTACATATCCCAGGTTGGCCTTGAACTTGCTCTGTAGTTGAGGATGACCTTGAACTCCTCATCCTATTGCCTCCACTGGGATTACAAGTGGGTGCCGTGCCTGGTTTGTGTGGTGCTGAAATGAAGGCCAAGCTCAGTGCTTCATGCCTGCTCAGCAAGCACTCTGCTAATGGAGCTGTTTTTCCTGCCCCCAAACTCAGGACTATAAAGACTTATTTGGTCCCAGTTCTGGGTTTTAGAAACCGTGGTGCTAATATCAGCTTGGTGGTAAGGCCTGAGTGGACAGGGTTATTACTAGCAGGATTATATGTGGGAGGAAAAGGTCACATCACCAGATGGGGGCAAAAGCATGGGTCAGGGTTTAGTACCCTCCTAAAAAATCTCATTCTTGCAAAAACTCACTCCAAGATACCAGTCTTCCCTTGAGAGCAGGGCCCACAGTGAATCAAGTAAGGGCTTCCTACCAGCTTCCACCTCCAAAGGGTTCCATAACCGCCAACATGGACAGCACAGGGGACCAAACATATAACATACAGATCCTTCCTTCAGAGTCAAACCATATCAGACACCACAGCATGGAATTATTATTAACTTGTTGGAGTCATGCAATTATTTTTCTATGTATTTTTTTTCTGTTTGTTCTTTCCTGCCCCATGGGTAACTTCATCACTGCATCTTATCTGGTTTATGGCCCTATGGTTACACCATACATTAGCTGAATGGACTGTTCCATCACCACAACTGTGATGTAAGGATTTTACAACAAGCTACTTCCACTTATCACTTTCTGTTCTTTGTGGTATCATCATCAAACATTTAAATGATAAATTCAATAATACATTATTCTGCTTTAATCAGTTAATTACCTTCCATACATTTAAGAGGACTATGTATTTACTGAAAGATCATTTTGTACCCATCAAGGTTTTTGGATGGTTTTATTTTCCATGTCTGGACAACTTCTAGTTTTTCCTATGGTGCCAATCTGCTGGCTTTCTCTCTTAGTCTTTATGTGAAGGTTCTTTCCTGCCACCATCACGGTGAAAGGCAGTTCTTCTGGATGAAGCCTTCTAGGTTAACTCTTTGCACTTTACGGGTATGGCACCACGGTCTTTTGTTCTATTCTCACGTCACTCTCTGTGTTGTCTCCATCTTTTGTTACCAGTTTCAAGACAACTGTTTTCCCAGAAATCTGATTAGGTTGCCATCAAGTGTGGGTTTTGTTTCGGATCATTAAATTTGAAACTCTGGTTTATATAGCTCTTTAAATATGGAAAACAAATTGGCTATTACCTCCTTCATGTTCCTTTGGTGCCTACTCCTTCTTCATCCCGTTATCCTTAGGGAGTTGTTTCATGTGCTTCCAGCTATCAATCAGTAAGATGCTATTTTTTTGAGTATATTTTTTTCTTTGTGCATCCAGTTAGATAGCTTGTATCTTCTTGCCTTCAAGATTAGCAGTCTTTTATTCCTCCCCTAAACTTTCATTAATTCACTTACTTTTTTTTTTTTTTTGATGAGGTATTATTATGTAGGCTTGGTTGGCCTAGAACTCAGCATGTAGGCCAGCCTGGCCTCAAACTCACTAAGTTCTGCGTGTCTCTGCCTTCTGAGTACTGGGATTATAGGTATGCACTGCCAAACCCAGCCAAAAATATTATTTACACCTATAATTTCCTTTGAATTTTACAGTTTTCATTTTTCTATATATAATTCACATTTTCATTACATTCAATTTTTCATTTAGTCTCTTGAACTGAGATTACCACAGCATGCGAGGTTTTTTATCTATTAATTCAAACACGGGCGTCATTTCTAGACGTACTTCTTTGGACTGAACTTTCCCTGTACTTAAGGATCCTATTTTCCTGTTTCTTAGCAGGTACAACACCCTTTTACTTCAAAGTGGGGGCAATGGACGCCGTGCTGGTTGGGTTTTGTCAAGCTGACACAAACATAGACATATTCTGAGAAGAGGGAATCACTATTGAGAAAACGCCTCTATAAGGTTGACCAGTAGGCAAGTCTGTTGGGCATTGTGTTCATTAGGGGTTGGTGCAGGAGGGCCCATTCCCACTGTGGGCAGGGCCGCCACTGGGCAGGTGTGCCTGAGTGCATACAAAAGCAGGCAGAGCAAGGCCTCCATGGCCTCTGTAGCAGTTCCCACCCCCAGGTTCCCACCTGAAGTTCCACGTGACCTCCCTGAATGACGGACTGACCACAAGCTGTAAGCTGAAACAAACCCTTTCCTCCCAAGTTGCCCTTGCCTGTTGTCTGTTGTCCTTTTATTCAGTTGTTGCTGCCTTTAAGCCACAGCTGCCCGAAACAGCAACGTCAGCTCAGCAGCTACCAGCAGCGGTTAGGCCGCAAGGGCCGTAGCTGGAGGGAATTCTGTACCATCAGGCTCCAACTCTTTCAGAGTTACAAGGGAACTTAACTAAACCTGTGTCCCTCTAGAAAACTCAAGATTCAGAGGTTAGGGTGGAATTCTGCTCTTCAGAGAGGCTGAACAACAAGTAGCTCACCTCCTCTCCTTACTCATGTCCTCCAAAAAGCCCTCATGATTCTCCTTGCCCCTCTGTTAAAACCCCTTCTCCCCCTGGCTCCTCCCTACCGCTTCCTGTCAGCCAGAAGCCTCCGGACCACAGGTGAATTTTATGTAATCAAACACATCTTTGCTTCATTAAACAAATGTTCCAGAGCAGAAACAAAAGTAATACACCTTAAAGTAATATTCTACAACACTTGGCCATGGTGTTTTATCACAGAAATAGAAACCATAGCTAAGACACATACTACTTTATCAAAGGTAGAAGTTTTTGTCTTTAATATTTGGGATACTTAGTGAGGCCTGTGAGTTCTGATTTGAAGTCAGAAACCTCTTAGCTCTGTGACTGCCAGGCGCTGCTTTCTGCCATGCTCCCCTGCATTTTGCCCTGCTCATGTTCATCTAGATGTTCCATCAAAGACTTGGGACTCAGCAGACCTCAGGGCTTCTCTGTGCAGTTTTCTTTGGTGCTCTCCTCCTACACAACTACCAAGTAACTGAATTCTGTTCTCATTTCTGCCACCCCAACATTTTTTCTTCTTTGTTGAGTTTGAGTTACCTACAATGTACACCAAAGCAGAGAGCCAGAATGAATGTAGAGGTGAATATAGGTTTCCTTTCTCTCAAGTAAAGAACAAAATCCCGAACTGTTGTTCCTTTGTTCTTTGTTGTACAATGTTGCAGCTCTTTGTGGTGGAAGATCCATTTGATAACAGTTACTTGGCCAAAACTATCCAGTGTGATTTCAATTTCAACTCTATTGTTCACTTTCTAGAAATTCTACCTACTGTACTTATTTAATTTCTAATATTTTAAAAAATACTCTATGCGTTTCCCTGGTTTACTTCACATGTATCTCTTTTGCATTTTGTATTCTGTGTAGATGAATTGCTAAATGGTCTTATTAAAGAAAAAACCCAGAGCCAGATATTGAGGTTAAAACCTGAGAGATCAGAGGAATAGGAAAAGCCACAACCAACCTCACCTTATTGACCCTCAGCTTCCAGAGACCTACTTCCTGTATACCCATGCCTATATGTCTTTCTGTTCTGCCATCTCATTTGCTCTCTCTGTTCAGTTACATCAACTCCTCTTCCTGCCCAGCTCTGTCACTTCCTGTCTGTCTGTACAGACCTACAGACCTCTATGGTTAACTAGTGTTGAAATGTTGGAATTTCAGACATGTGCCACCACGCTTGACTCTGTTCCCAGTGTGGCCTGAACTCACAGGGATCCAGACGGATCCCTGCCTCCCAAGTGATAGGATTAAAGGCGTGTGCTACCACTGCCTAACTTCTATGTTTAATATATAGTGGCTGGCTTTTTCTTCTGATCCTCAGATAAACTTTATTGGGTTGCACAAATAAAATACCACCACAGCTCTGTTCTAACATCTATATTCTTGGAGTCTAAATTCAATGCTTCTGTTAATTCTGATCCATAGTTGCTTTCCTGTTCTGCATTTGTCAGAATCTTTTAAAAAAAATATTATGCTTGGGGCTGGAGAGGTGACTCAGCAGTAAGAGTTCTTGTTGCTTTTCCAGAGGACCAAGGTTTGGTTCCCGGCACCTACATGGCAGCTAACAACCTTGTGTAACTCCAGTTCCAGATGATTTTATGCCCTTTGCTAGCTTCCACAGGAACTGCATACACTTGGTATCCATATACATAAAAGAAACATAAAATCTTTTTAAAAGAAGTCATGCTGTGGAGAGGAGTGTGGCCCAGTTGTGGAATACTTGCCTAGCAAGCATGAGGCCTTGGGTTTAACACTCAGCAACACGCACACACACACAAGCACCACACGCTGTGTCTGTAACCTGTGAGAAACTCCGAAGGTTTTGTTTTCTGCTTCAGCCAGTTGTGCTTGTGCACACACATGTGCTTGTGCACACTTATCTCAGGACCCCTTCCTTAAGATTTCTAACTCAGAGAAGACATCTAATCGCCATCTCAAGCACATTGTATTCACATTATTAGTAGAAAACTGTGGGTTCAGAGCAAATCCTCCCCTCTCCCCCTGCTGATTGCTGGCTCACTACTGTTGAAGTTCCAACTGCCACTCCATCCCTTTGCTCTGGCCCAGGCCCCTCTTCTGTACATTCTGGTTCCTGCTTGCTTATAGCAAGTTGAGTTCTGAGCCATCTGGTTTCCACCCATGACTACCTGAAGCTCAACTCTCAGATTTCTAAATTTTTTCTTTTTTCTATATTTTTTTCTTAAGGGGGAAAATATCCCTGGATACTATAATCACTAAAACATATTTGGGGTCCAACAACTGTGCATAGGAATTAAGCTTAGCTTTGAAACTGCATGTGTCTGGAAGCAAAAACACACATGTCCATTTTCTGCTTAGCAAAGCGAGTATCAGAAGCAGAAACTGAGTTGTTAGCATAGCCTATTTAGAGTTTGTTTGTTTCCTAATTTACTTCTCATGCTAAATATAAACTAAACATTTCGCATGGCCCGAGCTGCTGTAAATGTTAGAAATACACACGTGACAAATGAAGGCTGACATTCGGCTATGCTTTAATAGGCTGAACAACTAGAAAATCCCATTCTTCTATTTGTTCCTTTTGCAATAAGGCTTGACATCACCTTCTCCTCTTTCTTACATTCACTTGCTTAGCAGGCACAATGCAGGTTTGATGTGCAATCTGATTTCAAAAGGATCTTTGAGACAGCTAATCTGTACACTCGCTGTAATTAAATATTACAGCACAAATGGTACATAAGATACCCACCTTCTTGAGAACTTCTCAGCACCAAAGAGCAGTGACATAAAAGTATAGATTTCATGGCACTTATTTTTAGGTTTTCAGCTTGAACTTTTAACTCGCATAGTACACCCAGAGCAATATACAGCACGGAGTGGAAATTTTCATTGTCTTCCACTCTGCCCCAAACTCTCATTTTACCTGGTTTAAAAACCTGCTATCATATTAATCTGTTTACCTTTAAGCTCCCTGCTTCCTTCCCTGCATGCTTCAAGCTGCTTGTCTGGAAATATTCCTACAGAGACGCCATGCTGAAGTGCAGTTGCCATTAAGTTTAGTGTCTCACAAATAAATGTGATTAAAAATATTTATCAAGCTCAGGTGCTCAGCGTGGAAGACTATGCTTGTCTTGATGTATAAATAATGTGAGTAAAAACATGGACTGCTCTCACAGAGGACCTAGGGTCAGTTCTCAGCACTCACATTGGATGGCTCACAACTGCTGTAGCTCTCGCTATACGGGATCTGCTACCCTTTTCTGGACTCTGTGGGAACCTCCCTACATACACACATAATCAAAAATAAAATAAACCTTAAACTTCCTTGAAGTAAACATGAGGCTGGAAAGGCACAGCTCAGTGTTTCAGAATAGTTGGTGCTCTTGCAGAGAGAGGACCCAGGTTTGGTTCTGAGCATCCACATGGAGACACAACTAAGTGTAACTCTAGTTCCATGGACCCTGACTTCATTTTTTGGACTTTCAGTGCACCAGACATACATGTAGTAACATACATACATATAGATAAACAATCATACATATGAAAAATAATACATCTTTCAAAAAAGTAGTTATGTTAAAAATATTCAAATAGTTCCATAGCAGCTCATTAAATAAAAAAATAACAAAAGTTCAAATTTCAAAGGCAACCATTTTTAAGTTTCTTATATATATTTCCAGATATATTCAGAAGATGGAGTATAAGTACTCTATGTCGTTTTGGACACACATTTCTGTCATTCCTTGAAATGATGCCAAAATAACAGAATAAAAGCTGATTATTTTTAAAGTAAAGTTTTCTTCTTCATGGACAAGAATACTGGAAATAATAATACAGGGAAAGGATTTTTTTAAATTTTAACTTCAGAAATGGGCAGTAACTAACTTAGGTCAAATGCATGCAAATGCCTATAGTAGGGGAGAACTGTGTAGAGGTGGATTCCCAGAGTTGAGTTCACCAAAGCTCGAGATGAAGGATCATGGCACCGCAAAGCTTGCATGATAAATGCATGGCTGGGTCCTCCCTGCCCTTCCCTTCTTCCTGCTCCCTAACATCCACCAGCAGAGAGCCCTCCCAAGCTTCCAAAGGATTCCATGCACAGATGGAAAAGCTCTGAGGAACAAAGGAGGTGGGAGGTGGTTCAAGATCTCTTTCGTGTATTTAGCTCTGAAGAACATCAAAATGAAGCTTTGAACTATCTGGTAGAATCCTAGCCAGAGAAAAGACCTGTCAGCATGGATAGTAAAGGGCTTCATAGCCAGGCAGGCTGGCCAGAAGAGCAGAAAGGGCAATCTATCCCTTCAAACCTCACCCTATCCACACACAGACTCCAATGTGTTGTAAAATACAAGCATATAGCAAAGAACTACTAGATACTGAACCAAACCCTGTAACATGAGAGGCCTGACATGCAAATGCACAAAAAAGAATGAGGCAATAAAAGAAGTAGGAGAAGACATCAAATAAATGAAAATTAGACAATTAGAAATAAGTAATGTACATATGGAACAAAAAGAGAAGACAGAAAAATTCAGAACATAAATGGTAGAATTAAGAAAAGTCTGGGTGCTGGAGAGATGGTTCAGTGGATAAGAGCACTGGCTGCTCTTGCAGAGGACCAAGGTTCAAATCCCAGCACCCACATGGTGGCTCACAACCACCTGTAACTCCAGTTCCAAGGGATCCGGTGCCCCCTTCTGACCTCCACAAGCAACAGGCACACATGTAGCAAACAGACATGCTGACAAAATAAATAACTAAAAACATTTAAAAACTCTCTAAAGAGATGGATAAGACAAAAGGTATCTCAAGGAGACAGAGGGTGAACAGTGGGGATTATAGGTTGAGTGTAGAAGGTACAGTGTCTGAGTCACAGATCCTTTCAGGAAAAAACAGGCGGAGAGGACAAAAGGAGAGGCCATTCTCAAATACTTACTTCAAAAGTTCCTTTCAAAACTGGATGTTGTGAGTCCATAGATGAACCACTGCTGTGTCAGCACCACCAACGGATAAAAGGCCTGCTGTGTCTAGGTGCAGCAAGGAGAGCCTTACCGGAATGGGGATTGGCAAACAAAAAAAAAAACAAAAAAAAAAAAAAAAAAAAACAAAAAAAAAAAAAAAGCCTGCAGCTTCCAAGAGGGAAGGAAACCAGGTGAGATGAATCTAGAATGAATTAGTGACAGGGAAATGAGGTACATAAAATTTTCAGCAAACTGAAATGGGGAAAGTTATCAATTTTGACTGAAAAGTAGAGTTTATAGCTCTTTGGCTTTTAAAATACATACAACGAAGTGGCTGTCAATCTTCCTAATGCCGCAACTTTTAATACAGTTCCTCATGTTGTGGTGACCCCTAATCACTAAATTATTTTTGTTGCTACTCCATAACTGTAATTTTGTGGCTGTTAGGGTTGTAATATAAATATTTGTGTTTTCAGATGGTCTAAGGTGACCTCTGTGAAAGGGTCATTCAACCCCCCCCAAAGGGGTCGTGACCCACAGGTTGAGGATAACTGATATAATTAATACAATTACAATACAGTACTATGTAATGAAAATGTATTTTGAGCACAACAGTGGCAGAGTACACAATTGTGTACATATAAAAGTATAAATGTAAGTGTATACATCGTGATACTGTGTTCCAGAGGTAAAATCTGGGGGAAGAATTTTGTTTCCTTTAGACAGCTTCACCAGCACTGGTAGAGGGCACCAAACCACCCCACATACTCATGAGCCCTACATACTACAAAACCATCTTTGCCATCTGGAACTCACATGAAAACACTTATCACTTTTTACCTTTATGTGCATGTACTTAAAATTATTTTTCCTGCTGTGTCCCAATTAAAAAAAAAATCTCTTCCCCTTCAGATCCCTTTCCCATGTACCTTATTTCTCATTAGCATGTGTCCCTTTTGTCCTTTGCAAAGTGGACAAAATCATCCCTGCAAGATGAATTTCATAGTAACCCTCCTTTTTAAAATTTAACTTCTTTATTGACTCTTTGGGAGTTTCACATCACGCACCCCAATTCTGTTCACCTCCCACTTCCCCCACATCCTCCCCTCATCCCCACACGCCCCCCACGTAAGGAAACCAATCAAAGTATGCAAACAAGGGAACAAAAGCAAAACCAAAAACATACAAACCAACCCAAACCCAAACCAAACCAAGCCGCAAATCACAACAATAGACAAATCTCTTTGCTTCTGCTTTTCTAACATCTCTTCATTCGTCCTGGTGGCAATGGAGGCCTCAGTGTGCCATACAGTACACCTCTTTGTCCATCTGTTTTACTGGAAAGTGTTTATTGCAATGAATCACTGGTCTGGTTCAAGGCCTCTGGATTCTGGTACACCATCATCACTGGAACCTCACCAGAACTCCTCTGGGATATCTTGTGGCTGCTATGAGTCTTTCGAGTATTGTTCCATAGGACTGGTCCCTTCAGCAGCTCCAGCAGGTTCTAGATGGCAGAGATGCTGGGGCGGGTCAACCCAAGACCTGGCTATGGGGCTGGTTGGTAGCCATGCTGGTCATTCTGGGCCCCTGGGGCCCCTGACCTCGGGTGAGGGGGTGGAGGCAGCTCCCCTTCCTAGTAACCTTTTTTTTTTTTTTTTTTTTTTTTTTGGTTTTTCGAGACAGGGTTTCTCTGTGTAGCTTTGCGCCTTTCCTGGAACTCACTTGGTAGCCCAGGCTGGCCTCGAACTCACAAAGATCCGCCTGCCTCTGCCTCTGCCTCCCGAGTGCTGGGATTAAAGGCGTGCGCCACCACCGCCCAGCTCCTAGTAACCTTTTTATGTTCTACAAGCATTGCATACTTATATGCATAAAGTTACAATTTTATAGCTATGTTCTTATTTTTAAGATGTCAATAATATTTATTATAATATAAAGACAATTAATTACAAAGATATTTCACAGAATGCAACATGTGTCATTGCAGGATAAGCTATTATTTCATGAGCTGCTAAGAAAGTAAAAATGCTGCTCATAAAAGGAAAAGAAATTATAATACTTTCTTAATGCTTATGTTTTTTATTTCACTTACTGAATATTATACAATTCCCAGTTTCACGTCCTTTGGGAATACAAACACTGCAATTTAAAAACTGTTTATTTACTGATAGCAGAAGTGGGATGAGGTGAGGTGACACACATCTAAATTCCAAGAACTCAGGAGGCTGAGGTCAGAGGACGGCTAGAACCATCTAAGGTGGTTTGAAAGAAAATGGCCCCCAAAAAAAGTAGCACTATTAGGAGGCGTGGCCTTGTTGGAGTAGGTGTGGTTTTATAAGAGGAAACGTGCCACTGTGGAGGTGGGCTTTGAGCTCTCATATAAGCTCAAGCCACACCCAGTGAGACAGACTACTTCCTTTTAACAGCAAGTCAAAGTGTAGGACACTCAGCTACTTCACCAGCACTATGTCTGCCTGCATGCCACCATGTCCTGATGATAATGGACTAAATCTCTGAAAATGGAAGCCACTCCAATTAAATATTTTCCTTTATAAGAGTTGCTGTGTTCATGGTGTCTCTTCACAACAATAAAAACCCTAACTAAAATACCATCCTTGACTACAAAGTGAGACTTTAAACTAAAACCAAACCAAAATAAAACAGGAGAGAAAGATAACTAACAGACTTTTAAAATGTAATTTCTAGGTGTCCTCTTAACAAGATAACTCCTATAAAAATAGCAACACTAGTAACATGGGCTACTATAGTTTGACTTTATTTTAAGCCATTTAAATGTTTAGTTCTGTGAAACAGAATAAGACTATCTGTTAAGTCACAGGTCAACTTTCTGACAATCTTTCCAGTACTAACAGCTACAGTTCTATACGAGAGGGATCTCTCTGACACACTTGGAGAAGGCTCCAAGACTCTGCAGATTACTTATCTACAGAGGTATTCGTAAGTTCAATTTGATAGCATGGAACACTATGGAAGTGGATTTAAGATCAATGGTAACCCACAAAGATTTCCCAAGTTAGGAAATATTATTTTCAGAAAGAAATTAGTTCACCGATATACACAATAGCAAACTCCAATGTTTCTTGGTTCAAAGAAGGTACATTTATTTTAAGATAATAAAACAATGTAAGACATGTAGCTTTAAAATTAAGATTTATAGTAACAATCAGACTTTAAGCTAAAACAATTTATTATAAACTATTCTGAAAAGTACCAAGTATCATTTATCATGTAGACTTTCTTTAAGAAGCATAACACTAAAATTTTATGTAGAGTTTAATGTTTGTCAAATCTGTATAATTTGTAGAGGAAAAAATTGAAGCTAACATATGTGTATTTAGTGCATTATTTGCAAAATATTCAAAATATTTCAGTTGATGTAGCCAACACCCCAGTGAGATATTTCTACCTCTATTTTATAGACAAAAATGTTTAAGAGTGATACAAAGGGAATCATTGTAATTCACTATTCTCTTACCATATTAATTCATCAGAATATTTTATTTATTTTCATTTTTATATTATCTTGCCACCTTATAAACTGACCCATTCACAATAAAGCAATAAAGAATAGTGACTATGTTTATATTATGGGTGTTATTTCTTTGGGACAATGACAAGACTTATAAAGGATCTTTAAATAGGTTATTTAATTTTTAGTCCATATTAACAAGGTTTCCATTTATTTATGATAAATGCCAAAGACTAATTTGTACTTTTTCAATTATTTTACATTTCATATATTACCAAGAACATTCCAGGCCTGAGGCATGATAAATGAGTAGGTAGGTAGGCATTTCAGTCTAGACATCAAATGACTAAAATTTCAAAGCAGGTGAAATTAAATAAGTATACTATACTATTTTGTACATTATATTTCTATATTGGTGCAATAAATAATACCAGACAAAGAATGTGGAAAAGTCTAAAAAATACAAAATCAATCAATACTAATAACACCGAAATAACATTACTTTTATAAATAAGCTGATGCAGATCAAGTTCACAGTCAATAACTTAGAAAAATAAAGCCAGTGTTTCCTATTTTCATATGCAAAAGAAAGTAATGGTTGGAGTGTATGCAATTTATACTAAATAAGTCTTATGGAAGAAGAGAAATGAATATATTAATCTTCTAGATATTAGATTAATAACATAATACATGCAATATATAAATATATTAACTTAAACTCATTGCTTTATTTTATAATACCATTGTTTAAGCCAATTTTATCAGGTAGCCAAAGTTCTATTAAGTATTCTAAAATTCTTTTTTAATGTGAAAAATCTAAGATTTCTTTTTCCTCTTTCCTTCCTTCCTTCCTTCCTTCCTTCCTTCCTTCCTTCCTTCCTTCCTTCCTTCCTTCCTTCCTTTTTTCGTTTTAAAAAATTTTGTGGGGTTGGGGATTTAGCACAGTGGTAGAGCAATTGCCTCAGCTCTGAAAAAAAATTTTGTTTGCAGTGTTGGGAATTATACCTGAGGCCTCATACATGGTAGGCAAGTACTCTGCCAGCTACTTATTTCCCCAGCATTTTTATTTTTGGCAGGGTTTTTCTAAGTTGCCCAAGTGCCTTGAGCTTGTGTTACAGCCCAGGCAGGCCTTGAGTAGTAACTGTCTTGGCCAGTTTCTCAAGTGGGTTTTTTTTTCAATAGAAAGTTTTATTTTCCCTTTTAAGACATATTATTTCAACATAATGAGTTATATATAAATGATTCATCACTACTGGCTGTTTGGATCAATTTTGCATGTGGTCCTTTTGCAAGAAACAAAAGATTATCTTCTACCTATTAAATGTACATCAATCTTCTAAATCATTTATATTAGTTTTGATGCTATAGACATATGTTAATAATATCCAGTATATTACTAATATTATTTCCATATATTCTACTTGCAATTAGGAGCAGCACCACGTTTACCCCATGGTAATTACTAACTACTACCACTGTCCTGGCTTTCTAGCATCAGCATGTGATCACTACCCTTCAAAAAAAAAAAAATCTAAATTGTTTTTTAAATAAAATACCTGAAATCCTGTTGACTTTGGTACAGAAATAAAACAAAACACACAAAGAAGAGCAAAACAAACAAAAATTTACACAAATCCAACAATGTATATTACATAAGTACTTTTAAAAGTTGAAAGTACAATGTAAACCATCATATTATGTAGTAAATTTTCACTTGTTTTCTGAAATTACTTCAGTGTAATTAAATATAAGGTAAATAACAGCGACTTACGAACAAGTCTAAGGGCCCTAAGACAAGTCAGAAGCAATATTCATTGCCTGAAAACAGGTTCACAGTCCAAACCAGAAGAAAATGTGTTTCTGTTTTTAAGCTATCTATATTCTATCATTCATAAATTCTTTTGAAATAAAGACATTTCTAATAAATAAATAGACATTTAATACATTCTCAGTTACTGGGACTACCCATGTACTTGTGAAGGGAATGAAAAAGTTCAGACTTTCATCAGTCAAGGTGAAAGGTCAACTGATCATATTCAGCATCTGCAGTAAGTGTTCTCTTGGTGGCGCTAGGGATCAAACCCAGGGTTAAACCTTGTAATTAGAAGGTTCAGTTCTCTTCTGTTTCACATTGACAAACTCAGCTTAAGGAAAAAAAGTAATTTCATAGTATTTCACTTTCCCTTTATTTTCTGCATGCTCTGACTTCACACTTGGATCCACACTCTGAAACTTGCTTCTTGCCTTGTCACACAGATCATAATCCTTCAGTCTTTGTTTTAGGAGGATCTAGTTAAAAAAAAAAAAACCCACAATGTCAAAGCAATAGTTATGTAATGTAACTCAAGGTAATGACATTAATCAAATTTTTACAAAATTACATGAAGCAGTCAGGCATCTAATTAAAAACTGAGCATATGAAATATAAGAATAAAGTATTTAAAAGTTCATAGCTTGTTAAAAACTGTATTAATCTATTCATATTTGTGCATGGGAGCAGCATGTGAATGTATGTATGTGGGAGTCTATTATCACCTTCCATCATGTGGGTTCAAGTTGTCAGGCTTTGGGCCAAGTGCATTTATCCACTAAGACATTTCATTGGCCCCAGTGCATATTTTGTTAAGAAACTTCTTTGGTACTCGGTTTCAGAAAGGCATAGATTTGGGTAATCATTTTGATCTACGGTCTATGCCTAATATATATTACCAGTAGGGTCCGTGTGATGCTATCACAAGTACGATGGGACACCATATACAGAGATGTATAAAGGGGATGGTACTCATTTTTCAGTGAGTTGTTCTTGTTCCGTGAGGCAATACACAGTTTCTTAAAATAGAAGTATGGAAGACCCTAGGTAGCTAAATCACAAGTTACCTTAACAGATAAATAAGCCTGTTTGTTTCTCAATGTCTTGGACCACTGCTTCCCAAAGTGGATTCCATATAATACTAGGCCTCCAAACCACCCCACAAAACACTCATACTGCAGTTTCTCTGTAGAAAGACAAAAACTAATAGTAGCATAGTGAAAGCTGATAAATCTATGAGGAACATAGTAATGTGGCCATTTCTTTTACATTTCTCCAAGTTGACAAAGTGTGATGGTTGGTTAGTGTTGACAACTTGAGAGAACCTGAAATCACCCAAGGAGACAAGCCTCTGGGCAGGCTTGTGGGGAGTGTATGGACTGCAGTTTGAGATGGGATGATTCACCACTCTGACTGGGGTTCTGAAGCGCACAAACGGGGCAGGGCAGTAAGCAGCAGTGCAGTCACTGCTCTGCTTTCCGACTGCGGATGAGGTGTGAGCAGCTGCTTCCTGCTGCCTTCTTGCCAGGATGGACTGAGCACCCTTAGATCGTGAGCCAGAGTGAACCCTTCCCCCTGAAACTGCTTTACTCAAGTATTTTATCACAGCCGTGGAAATATAAAGACACAGAGCAACTTGTTTTTTCTCTTAAAAACTGTTTACCAGTACCGAGAAGAGCCACTTTGGGAAACATATAAAGAGTTTAAGCTTGAGGGAAATAGTAAGAAATATACATCAGAACATATTCTCATTAAATGAGCAGAAAACCTCCAACATGGGAACCTAAAATGACTGACCAAAATCACACAGTAATTATTGATGCTTAAAATCAAAACCAATCTTGATTCTGGAGTCTACAAGTTTGAGATATTTCTTTGACTTCCTGAATGACTCAGTGGCACAACTGTTAAGGCCCGCAGTCCATGCCCTCTGAAAGCAGAAGCAGGAAGATCACGACTTCAAGAGCACAAAAACCACGGGGTGAGAAGCAGCGGCGGAGTGGCTGCCTCGCACACCCAAGGCACTAGGTTTGATTCTCAGCAATGCAAAGCTGGGCGAGAAAGATCTATGTGTAAGAATACATAAGAACAATGCTTAGCATAGTGCCACACACTTACACTCATTCTTTAAAAGTAAAGCTGCCATTTTTGTGGCAACATTTAGAACCACACTCCCTCAAGAACCTAACACCAATTCCCTAGGTGCTAATGATCTTCTATTACAGAGTATTGTACCTGCACAGGAACTGAGCTACAAACTTAACATAAAACATTCCTTCCTTCCTTTTTCTTTCCCGAGACAGTGTCTCATGTATCCCAGCTTGGCTGAGGATGACCCTGTATTTCTGGCTCTCCTGCTTCTACCTCCAATGTTGGGAGAAGGGGCCATGCACCACTACACCTGTGATTCTGGAGATCAAACCAGGGCCTTATGCATGCCAGGTGAGCACTCTACCAACAAAGCTTTGTCCTCAGCTTCTGAACATACAGTTTTTAAACCACGACACCCTCTCTATCTCCACCAAATTGTAGGTGACAATTACATTTCTTTCAGGTATTTTCTTCTCTTGTGGAACATGGGATTTAACGTGTGCTCTAACACTGAGCCCGAACTCTAATCCATTCCCATCTGTTGTTTAGATGTTATAAAAAATGTATCTATTCTCAATTATTACTGGGAAATTAGAATAAACCTAAGTTAACATACTTATCTGCTGTGAAGTTCTTTTTTCAGGCAGGATTTGAAGGTTGGATACTTCTGGACTGTTTTATAACCCTGTGGAATAAAGGATTACAAATGTCCACATGTATATGAGAGAGATCCAGTATAATTTAATTTATATTTTGAAGCTATAAGCCAAATTTATGGACATAGAGCAGGATGCTGGTTTTCAGGATGGGAAGGTTTGCAGACACAGGAAGAAGTGAACCATAAGTACAAATTCCAGTCACACAGGAAAAATGCATTTTCAAGATCAATTGCATAGAATGGTGGCCATAGCTAATAACCACGTGTATTTCAAAGCTGCTTAAAAATAGATTTTGATGCCTCACACTACAAAGAAGTGCAAGATTATATTAACTGGATTAAGATAATTGCGCTACAATGTGTTCATGTAACAAATATGCAAATAATAGTAAAACACTATGGGAACATAGGCATGCACAGATTAGTGAACAGAGTGAGACTCATGGTACCTAGAGGGAAAGCTGTGCCCAAGGCTTACAGTGTGGTTCATACTAAATTGAACCTGGCTATTCTTGAGGAGAGATGAATGGATTTCTATGTACACCCTCACAAAGTGAGCAGCATGTGAAATGTTAACAAGCAACCACTAGGTGGCACTTAAGTACAACGGCGTCTTCTCCAAGACAGCTTGGGCAGGAAGTTATTAAACAAATCTTTGAATTACAATTTCTAAGTGATAATCTTTCTTTTTTCTATATATGGATTTATATACTTCAAATGTTTATCTCTGACTGACTACAGCAGCTGTTAATTTTAAAGGGATTTTTTTCCTCTTCTATTTCTTGAATGTCCATTAAGTATGTTAGCAGTGTAAACATTTATTAAGCTGCATTGTAGTTGAAATTTTTAAAAAGTGTTTTTTAGAAAAGGGAAGATGATCTTCTGTTATTTATTAGTATGTCAACAGGAAAAATATGCAGGAAAAATTATTTCCAGTTTATTTTATTCGTAGGAGTATGTATGCAGTGACTTAAGAGCCTGTTTCCTACTGGAAACATCCAGTGTGCAACAAGGACAGTTTCCTGTTAGCTCCCAAGTCTGAAGCCAATGAGAGGATTACATGAAAATGACAACAACTGGCAATGCCCTCCCCCAAACAGCAACAGACGTTCCCTAACTGAATATAAAAAGGAAGTAAATGGGCGCTGGTGGTGCACACCTTTAATCCCAGCACTAAGGAGGCAGAGGCGGGTGGATCTCTGTGAGTTCGAGGCCAGCCTGGACTATAGAGTGAGTTCCAGAACAGCCAAGGCTGCACAGAGAAACCCTGTCTCAACACCCTCCCTGCTCAAAAAACAAACAAACAAAAAACCCAAACCAAAATAAACAAAACCCCAAAACCTGAAAAAAGGAGTTAAAAATAAAATGTATTATATATATATATATATATATATATATATATATGTATTTTTAAAATTATCTTTTCCCTATGGTGGGACACCTTGCTCAGCCTTGACACAGGGGGGAGGGGCTTGTTCCTGCCCCAACTGAGTATGTCAGCCTGTGTTGACTCCCCAAGGGAGGCCTTACCCCCCATGAGGAGTGGATGAGGGGGGAGGAGTTGGGGGAAAGTGGGAGAAGAGGACAGAGGGGGAACTGTGGTTGTTATGTAAAATGAAAAAAATTTAGGTAAAAAAAATAAATAAAAATTATCTTTTATCACCTTGAATTGTTTTTAAAGTAGGTAAAGCCTATATAATCCTAGTTTAAAAATCATTTAATGTTTATAACCTTAAAATTTCACAAATTCTTTTTGAACTTAGAGTTAAAAAGGATTATCAATAGGTTTGAAATCTACAGACTTACCCGGAATCCTCTATGGAGTCTGTCTTTCATAATTCCAATAAATTCTTTGTAACTTAACTGGTCATCTTTGTCAACATCAAAAATCTTGAAGACGGTGTTGACCAAATGTGGGGAAAGTTTCAGTCCAGTAGCTACATAGACAGCACGTTTAAATTCATCTGGATAAGAGTCCCAAAAAAGAAAATGCGGTGTCTTTTTTAGTATATGATGCCAATTACTGAGAAGGCAGTAAAAAGTTGTTGTTGTTTTTTTCTAAACATGAGCCACGATGGTAGACAGCACATGACTTCCACTAAGTGTGCTGTCTTTCAGGGAAAAAGAAGACACTGTGGTTTAATGAACGAGACAGGGCTCTATGGTTATTAATACACTCTCAATCAATGAATGTTGAAGGAGCAGCTGCTGTCAGCAAGAGACACTTTAGAGGTTATTAGGATAAATAATTCCCAAGACACAGTTCAGATGGGAGACAAGATTGGCAGATACAACCATTACAAAGGATCCCACAGAACATTCTGGAAAAGTGCTCTTGAGAATTTGGAGAGGAGAGATTAATTCTGTCTACAGTGTGAACGAGGGAGGAGGGAGAAAGGGGCAGGGAGTGATTTCAAAAGGCTCTGATTATGCATTGAGCTAAGCCCCAAAGGGAGTAAGGTTTCAGCAGTGGACTTGAGAGAACCTGAAGGAAAATGTGCTGTGAGGGAGCAGAGACTGCAGGCTGTGTTGACAATGGGATGTCTCCCTGGTGAGGGAGAACAGAGGACTGGGGACCCAGGGAAGCGCTGCATGGACGGTGAGGTCAGGAACCTGTCCATTCTCCAACAGACGATTGGGAAACTTGAAGTTTTCCACAGCAGTTATACCAAAGAAAGGTCGATTTCTGTTTGAGGGGAGTCTTCATTGTGTAATGTGTTTCAGGACTAGCTAGCGGAAGGAATGCCACTTAGGTGGCTACTGCAAATACCTTTTAAGAAGTAACTGCCTGAATTGATGGGCTGACAGCAGCAAAAGCAAAAGATATTATTCCAAACATTTGAAAAAGCGACACAACAAAAATTTTCTTGTTTCCTAGTTCCAGAAAATAAGACAGCAACTTTCTGCTCTGAACCAAATAAACTAATTTCTTTCAAAGGATATATTAATCTACTAACATATACTACATATTAAATATATGATATATTTATATCATTTGTGATATAAATATTTATGCCATATATAATTTATGGATATATACATATATATACATATATGTATATATATATAATTTGTGATAAAATACATCATTTGTGAAGACATGCCTTCCAATATTTGAGCATATAGTTTAGAGAAAGAATAAAATATAAAAAAATTTCTTTTAATTCAATGAATAAAATGAGGCTATACAACAGACATTAACATGTGGGTGTTGAGTGTTTTTGAAGCTGGCAATTTGAACCAGGCCCTCATGGTTCAATGAGAGAAGTAATTATCATTAACGTTTATGGGGTGTAGTTTGGCTTTTCCCTAGAATTTGAGAATAAAAAAACTGAAGACTATAATTTGAGATCTAACATAGCAGATTCTGGCAGAGGCAGGTAAAGTTGCCTTAAAGACACAATCAGACCCTACACAACAAGAAGTTTTAATAAGGACATGGTTACAAGGGAGAGAATCCTAGAAAAAGGATTTAGCTTTTGAGTCAACCCATGAGCAAGGGGTGAGGTAGTCTTGAAGACATCAATATTTGAAGTTATATGACAGATGTATTTCTTTGAAAATAAAAAAAGGTAATCAATTTCATATATCAGCCTCAAAAACTCGTTAATTTAAGTTAATGGCTAAGTGGCTCTGCTCCTGTATTTCTGGTTTCTGGTTAGGCAAAGATCAGTGAGAATTTGTGGAGTTGGTGAGTGGCCAGCAGCAGCTTTTACAGGCTGCCATGTGTTCCCTGATGTTACCAAGTAACTGCAAGGTTTCTTCTTAGACCTTTTACAATAAACATTATTAGTTCTTCCTCATAATATGAAATTAAAGGGCAAAAATAAACCCAGTAATAAAACAGCACATTCCCCTAGAGTTTGTATACTTTTCAATTTCAGCACTGATTTCCCACAGAAATTATAAAACCAGACTTTCAGGTAAGCTGATGCACCATCAAACATCCCTCACTAGCCTCTTCCAAAGTCTCTGGGAACAAGGTAGGGACGCTTTGACTTTCAAATTTTGAAGAATGATTTCTTACCTTGTCCTATAGAACGGCTTGCAAAATTATACATATTGAGGGCTATTGCAAAGTCTTCTAAGTTGTTCAGAAATTGGAAAAATGACCTGAACTCATCAAATGTGATGCCCTATTTTGGGAAAGTAAATGTGAAACAATTAGTATTGACAAAGATATTAATATAAGTGCAACATACTTAATAGAGGGAAACATTAGGATCTGCAATATATTTCATAAGCAAGCAGTCCAGGCATACTTGGAAAAATTCTCTAAATAAACTGCAGGACTCACTCAGACTTATTTCTATTGGGTAGTGCTGCTCCTCTAATAATAGTAAACTGTTAAGACATTCCCTTGTCAACACCAAGTTTCAAAAAGTGCTTCAATAAAAATGACTGGAAAAGTTCCAATTATAATAATCCTCTAAACACCATTTCCTAAACCTATAGGAAACCCATGAGAACATGCTTGCTTTGTGTATATATTCTTTCACATGATTCGGCATCGGGCTGTCAATATGTTTATAATGAGAATACACAAATTAGGATGTGGAGGAAGCGTCAACTGTCATCGACTGAACCTATTCAGTCGTTCAAATGCAGCCACGTCACCAGGGCAAGTGCAGTGACTGCAGAGGATGGCACTGAGGCGTCCAACACAGGAGGGCACAAAACAATGAAGGAGCGTGCTCAGAACCACCTGTTCTGGGATGGTCCATGGCTGCAGTTCGACCATTGGTGTTACTTCAGTTAAATAGGAACAGTATTTGAAATAAAAATAATGTATCTCAGGTTTGGATATAATCAGCAAAATTTAAGTAATCAAGAAATATACAGGAAAAAAAAAAAAAAAAAAGCACAGAGCCAACAGTTCCAGCTTCCCAAATCTCAGCTTTGACTGCAGGGGTAAGTGAAGAGGAGGAGCATCAGTAAGGAAGTGCTGGGTGGCCAGGGAACTAATGAGGAAGGTAGTTTTCCAGACCCCCAACATTAAAATTTATAAGCATGGTGACAGCTTTCTATTTACTCTTAGTATCACCATTAGAATTACATCTAAGCCCCCTTTTTTAGTTTCTGGAGTTCTATCAGACCCGACATGTATCTAACTCTCCCTTCTCATCACCTGCTATTTTCCTGGTTATTTAGGAAATGTCAAAGCATTTTCTTAAATAAACTAAGCTTGCTCTGTCCCCAGGCCCTTGCCATTTGTTGCTCTCCTGTCTAAAGTACTCTCTGTCCGATTTTTGCACAGCTCATTAGTAACAGGCTTTGTTCAAAGCTACTTTAGAAGAACTCTAACAGCCTGCCTTCTTTTTAGTCTCCATATTCTCGGTCCTTTTCATAGCATTTCTCTTTATTTGGAAGTAGATCTCTCTTTGTTTACTTATTTTGTTTTTCTAGTAAAATACGTTTCAATTGAACAAGGATTTGCCTATCTTGTCATTTTATCATTTGTGCCTTGAATAAGGCCTTATATTTAATATCTGTGAATGAAAATGAAATTAGTTTAGAAATATTAAGTGCCATTCAGGTATCAGCTTGTCTTTCTTTTCTGTTGCTGGGGAGAAGAGGATGAGGGTGGATGGAAGGGAAAGATTTCAGTAGAGTACAGTAGAAGAATCATTTGCTTAGAGAATCTTGGGTTTGAGTGGACAAGTGTCCAAAGTCCTTAGTTCCTCCTTTTCCAAAAGAAATATGCCAATGCCTGCAAGATTGTTCTGAGAGATGATAGAAGAATCCAGAACAGGCAATCACCATGTGATAAGAATTGAAGAGATACTTTCACAAATTAGGTTTATAGAAAAGCTGAATTTAACTTCAGATTTTTTTATTTTGAAATAATTTTAGATATAAAAATTAATTGTAAAAAAAACTATGAAAAGTTTCTATAAGGTCATCCTGCAATTTGATCTTCTGAATTAGTTTTTCATGTTTCCCTTAGAAAAAGAAAACAAATAGATTAAAAGTCCTATATAATATTATACAGCTTGAATAGCATAATTTATGATTTTTATTTCAAGGGAATTATCTACTGGTTAGAAAAATCCAGCTTAGTGGGTAAAACAGATAAAAGTCCTTTGATTAAAAGATAATGTAAAGTAATAGCCAAATGCATCAAGCCTTTTTTTCTTTTCATTCCTTAGAGCAGTCTGAGAATTGTTAACACTGTCACAGTGTGTCTACTCTATAAACAAACTCAAACTATTTGCAAGTTTTCTTGAACAGTTTAACCTGATCCTTCCATAAACAAACAGAAGGCAATCGATCCCAAACATCCCAGGCTTAAAGGGATACTTGTGACAGCAGTTTCTATTTGGTTGCAATGAAGCATTCAAACACCACTAGATAATGCAACTGCTCCAAAGGGCTGACACCACATTGGCTACCAAGCAAATACACAAGGAGTTGTCCTGGGTTCTTAACCATTCCTGGCATCCAAACTTGTTGAAAAGCCTCACTTCAAATGCAGATAAGATCATTCACTCAGCAATGGCACCTTTCAAATGACCTTTTATTAGAAGTGCTATCCAAATGAGCAGAGGGTGACAGGAATAATGTCAATATCAGCTGCCTTACATGTTTCCATACTAGTAAAAATACCTAACTCACCAGAATTCTCTTGAAAAATAACAATAGTCATAACCTGAAAAAACAAATAGTCTTAAAGATTTTTCAGTATTTCTAAGAATACTGATCTCTACTTGAATTAAAAATTAACAGTCCTTGGGATACAGAGGGAAAGAATGAAATATATCCAAAAACAGTTTTAATTCACAGAGGAGCTAAATTAATAAAATTGTTTAATCAGTCTCTAAAATGCCATTTACTGGATAATGTGTTTCAATATAATGGATGTAACAAAGCAAACATAAGGGGTTAAACACCTTTTCTTCAGGTATACTGTAGCGCACATTTTCCAAAAACACTGATGTATTTTCCACATTAGTGTACCGTAGAAGAATATGGGCAAAATCTTCTTCACTGATAGTATTCATTCCATTAGAGTAGGAAAGAAATTCTATTTCTAGAACTTCTGTTTGTAGGTTATCCATAAATCTGTGATAAAATAATGAAAAATAAACAAGGTAAATGATCAAATGTTTTCTATCCTAGAAAAGGTTACATGGAAATAATTTAACTACATAATGGCTCAAAACTTCACACTGAGGAATTACTGCTCAGTGACTGTAGTACCTGAACATATAGCTTCCTTCTCCGGGCCTGAGCCTGCCCATCTGCAAAATGATTAACAGCACCTTGTTGGGTCATCATTACTGTGGCTTGTTGATACTGAGGAATTTTCTTCTAAATACACAAGCTATAACAATCCACATGTCCTCATTTTTTATCTTTCAATAACTATATATCATAAATATAACCAGAGACAGCAGTACCAGTGGATAGGACATGGAGTGGCACAGTATCACTGTACTAGATGATTTCCCAAGATCACTTGACTTCAGCAGTCTAATCATTTTCAACAGAAATTTAGCTCACCTATAAAAATCTTCAAAGTTGAGCTCGGCTTTTCCTTTCTTTCCAAAAAAGTGTACCAGAAGTGTAGTGTCTGCTACTAAGCTTGTGATGTCGTCAGCACGCTTAAAAACATAATTTAAAATTATCAATAAAAAGAAAAAACAAAGCAAATCAGGATACTCAATATCCCTCCAAGAATTTTATCAAAATATAAATCAAGAGGGGCTGGAGAGATGGATCAATGGTTAAGAGCACTTGTTCCTCTTCCAGAGGACTCAGATTTGGTTCCCAACACCCACAAAGTGGCTCATAGCCACCTACAACTCCAGCTCCAGGGCATCTAAAACCTTCTTCTCATCTCCACAGGCTTAGGCACATACATGGTACACATATATATATATGCAGGCTAAACACTTTTACATATAAAAATAAAAACATCTAAAAAACCAAGAATGTAAAGTACAAACACTAGAATGAAGAGCAAAGGCTATAATCATGAATGTAACTATGAATATAACTAACAAAAGTGGTAAAATTTTAAAAACAGAAATTTGAGCAATACTGATCTTTATTCTCAAAAATTTTAAAGTCATAGTTATATTTTAAAAGTATTCTATCTGAAATTATTATGCACATAGGGTACCTACACTTTATATTATCTAAAATAGTTCAGTTATTTAGACATCATTTAACTATGCTGCTTTTATTTAAGTAGTTAGGTTTTTTTTCTAAACAACCTGAAAAATTCATTCAAAAGACGGATATTCTCCAAAAATACTGACTAAATGGAGATGACAGGGAATGAACCCAAAATTTCATAAAACAGCTTCTTCTAACCATATCTATTATGTAACAACTGATTTTAAAAATGTGATACTGCTTTTAGAAAGAGGAATTAGAGTAGTAATTTATCACTATACTTTTTTCAACACAACGCATGATGTAATTTTTTGAATGGTCAAGAAGTTAATTGCGCAGGATTTCCATTCTTTACTCAACTTACTCAACTGTGTCTCGGCACACACACTCCTAATGTGTCTGATTATGGCCTCACAGAATGGAATTACTTTACACAACTTCCCACCTCAGGGCTTCATCAGCCTTTCCCTCTTCTTCCCTTTCCCTATCTACTTTGTCATCAACTCATACTTCCTTTATAGATTCAAGTTCACAGTTCAGGAAATTCAACAGATTACACCTCACAGGAAACACAAGGAAAGGAGTCAGTGTCACCATTTCCAATATTAGTGAGCAGTTGTGTATGGCCACCGAAGGTGAGGAGCTGAAATAGCACTGAGCAGAATCACAAAGCAGAATGGTTTTCTAAAAGAGATGGGTTTCACGGCAGTTGTGTCTCACTCATCGACAACAAGGTACATTTTGATATTGATTTGACTCCTTAAAATGCTCTCCCCTGTCTTTCACAAAGGTAGTTCTAGTTTTCAACATTAGTCGGATCTCACTTCCTTTTTCTTGGACCAAATATTATTTTCTACTACTGATTAGCATGTGGCAGAATTAGATTGCCTACTTCCCCTCTTAGATGTTCCTCTTCCACTCCATTAAACTGCTTTCTAAAAAGTGATCCATGCTACTTGGATTATTCAAGTCACACCTGAGCCAGGTGTGATTGCACATGACTTTAATTCCAGAAATTGGGAGGCTGAGACAGGAGAATCAAGAATTCAAGGCCAGCCTTAGCCACCT
Organism: Peromyscus leucopus; assembly: GCF_004664715.2. Lineage (NCBI taxonomy): Eukaryota > Metazoa > Chordata > Mammalia > Rodentia > Cricetidae > Peromyscus > Peromyscus leucopus. The sequence continues at coordinate 25,214,304 of NC_051077.1, read as the reverse complement.
ACTGAGTTCCAGCCCAGCTGGTGCTATATGAAACCCTATTTCAAAAAACTAAATTCAAAGTCAAATCCAACACTCCCCCCAAAATGCCAAAAACTCTTATCTTGTAGAGAATCTGTACTTGAAATAAGTTAAAATTATTTAAATTCTTCAGTAATTACCCATTTTTAAATAATTAAGTATAGATTTTCTTACTGGTCTCCAGTATACAGCTTCCTTATACTCTGAAAGAGCCCTAGTACCCACTCTCATTTTAATTTACAGAGAAGTCCAAAACCCTGAGGAAAGCCCTACAAGGCTACGCCTCTGAAGATTGAAGATGGATAAGCCCCATCTGGTTGTTAGTGGAGAAAATAATACAGGTAGCTGAGTATTACACACTATCTTAAAAATATTTGTTTGAAAAGCATATTATGAATGTCAAATAATGAGGGAGGTACTAGCCCTTCTTTCAGTGTCCCATGCAAAGAAAGAGTAACCCTGAAAGACACTAATTCACCAGTAACTGGGTAGAGGAGGTAGACTGTTCTAGTGGGAAAAGGACAGGATTTCAAATCAGAGGTATTGACTGCACTGACAATCTTGTCCATAACAACGGGGAGGAGAATGCTACACTATGCAGATAAAGCGTACACATGGTAGTCACAGGTGCAAACATCACTGGGAAAAATCAACTGATGTTAATCATATGTACTTTTATGATTTTTGTATAGTCTCACCCAATCAATTTATTTTGCTCAGCTGTCAACAGGGTGGTCGCAGAGATCTTGGAGGCATGCTCAAGTTGAGCTTAAGAGTAGGCACTAGCCTATTAGCATGAAAAGCCAGTGCACCTGCCTGGAAGCTGGAGAAATGGAGCAGGAGATAGATTTTTCCTGTTTCTTAGTTGAAAATTGTTTTCATATAATCTATTCTGATCATGTTTTACTTATTTTTGTCAAGTTTAAGAAGTTGAAACATGACTTAGATGACAAAACAAAAGTAATTTCCAAAGATAATGGGAAAATAAAGATTGTTACATGGTACATGCTTACTTCTTTGTTACTGAAATTAAATCTGTATAAACTTCAAACAAGATTTTCAAATTGGGAGGCTGCAGGAGCACCAGGAGTGAGGAGACATGGCTAACATAGTACTGCCTTCGTGCTGTGACGTCCCCACATGTCAGGATGATGCTAGCCTACGATGAGGACTGTGTACACAGGCTGCTGGAATGAGCTCACTGAGCAGGGAAGACCCTCGCTGGCAGTCTTCAGTGTCCAATCTTACTAGCTTCAGTTTGCACTCACTCAGGTAATCCAGTTCAACAGAGGGTAAGTAACACTGGACATCAGAGAAAAAACACAACCAAACAAAAGACCAGAAAATGCAAATGGGGACCCCATTCCCTTAGGAAAACTGAGCCCTGGAGCCACTGAAAGGTATACCAGTGTTCTGGTATCCTAGCGATTTACATAAATTACAAGAAGGTGGAAGCAAAAATAAAAGACTTTATCCTTCTGATTCTTGTGCTTATTGTTAAAAAATGAGTTCAGATGTTTTCATAACAAAGTGAAAAAAACCAAAGAAACCCTCATGGGCCATTTACACACAAGTTCACTATCTAAATCTTCTTTGGCTAAAAGTTATGTCAGCTGGGAAGTAGCTCAGAGGATATAGTTCAGAGGTAGTGGGGTATCGGTCAGTGGTAGTATGTGTTAGCATGGTTCAGTCCTCAGCCCAATAATAAATGCATGACCAAAGTTGTTTTAAATTTCAAAATTCATATAAAATACAAATTCATCAAACTATAAAAATAAAGTTTTGCTGAGCAGTGGTGGCACACACCTTTAATCCCAGCACTCAGGAGGCAGAGCCAGGTGGATCTCTGTGAGTTCCAGGCCAACCTGGTCTACATAGTGAGTTCCAAGACAGGCTCCAAAGCTACATAGAGAAACCCTGTCTCAAAGAAAACCAAAAAATACAAAAATAAATAAAGTTTTAAGATAGCCTTTTAACAAATTCTATTGATTACAAAGTGAAAATAACCTTAATCTCCAGCACAGGGAAACCTTCAAACATAATATAATGAAGTTTCTGAATAATCCAATGTATAAGTAGAACTTATAGCATAAAAAAATTAAATTTTATTTGTAAAAATAAAAATTAATTTTTAGAATACTCGTATTGACAAACTGATTTCAGTAATTGTATGATATACCTGTCATATTGTACTCTGAATTATTTTGGTCAGAAATTAGTGCCAGCTGTGACATATGCAAATTTTCTTTATATAATTTTAGAGTAATTTTAAAAACATGATTTCTCTATAACTTAAAATACCAATAGTTGTAAGCTGCTGTGGAATGTTGCTCGAAATCTATAATGGTCTTTTAATAGAGACCCGGAGCCAGATATTGGGGTAAATGCTGGAAGATTGGAGAGACAAAGGAGCAAACCACTGCCATGTCTCACCTCACCAACTCCAGGAATCCTCTGTTTGAAAGCCTCTGAATCCTTGGCCGGAAAGCTTTTCTTAGCTGAAAAGGGACCTTAGTTCCTGTCTCCTCATGCCTTATATACCTTTCTATACTGTGTGTTTCCTAAGCAAAGGCATGAGGTCTCAAGTGCTGGGATTAATGGCATGTGATTCCCAAGTACTGGGATTAAAGGCATGTGCCACTACTGCCTGGCTCTGTCTCTCTCCTAGACTGAGTCAATCTCACATATTCCTAGGTGGCTTTGAATTAAAAGTGCTAGGATTAAAGGTGTGTGCCACCACTGCCTGGCATCTATGTTTAATCTAGTGGCTTGTTCTGTCCTATGACCTTCAGGCAAGTTTTATTAGAATACACAATCTATCACCACAGTGGAATGAGAAAATGAGAGGCTAAGATCTAATTTACCTATAATATTTTAAGAGTTGTATATTATATGTATTGAAGAAATACAGAAGTAATTTTCCAAGCTTTCCTTCTGAATCAGCCAAATCTTGAAGTAAGATACTAAAAATAATTCTGTCATACTAGTATCCATAGTAACATGAGAAATTATAATAAGTTGTGACATAGTTAATTCTCATTTTCTACAATGTAGGAGTGCAGTAACAGAGATAATCTCTAAATAAGGCTTCACCTCAAAGTTCAAAGAAAGAGAAAAGCAAAAGAAGTCACAAATGGTTGTGATGTACTTTAGTTTTGTTTTTTTTAAGACAGGGTCTCTCAATGAACCTGGGCTTTGCCAATGCAGCCAGATTGCGGCCAGCAAGCAGCAGCAACTGTCCTCTGGTCTCCTTCTCACTGTTGGCACTAAAGAATATATAATGTGCCTCTGCACCAGCCCATCTGTGGATGAAGGAGGGTTGAACTCAGGTTCTCACACTTGCATGTCAAGCACTCTAACGCTGAGTCATAAGTTAATGTTTAGAAAAGAAATGAGATGTTAAGTTTAAAATTAAGATTTAAAGCCTGTTGATGGGGGCACTACAGGAATAGAGGAAGAGAGGCAGTCTGTCCCGAGTGCAGCACTAAAGTGTCTTCCAGGATCAAATTCAAACAATAATAAAACAGAATCTGAGTTGGTTGGATTTTTATTTAAACATGGACTGGCAATCTTAAGTAATATAATGGTAAGCAACTTCTCCACTCCTTGACTGAATGTTCATATCACATCATCTCATATGTCTGCACCCCTGCCCTTGGTAAACTGTTCACTATCAGTTGAGGAAGTTTAATTGTTAAAATCTAACATAAGAGCCAGCCATCTTTTATAAGTGAAGCATTTTAGTATTTCATATAACACTATTATGTTGGAGGATAAATAGTTTCAGTGAATTTACAAATCTGTATTACTATTTCAAGTTTCTAGGAAGTGGTCCTTAATTAAAACTTACTATTATCCCCTTTTAAATAAGTGGGAAAGTTATGCTGTATATAATAAACAAGTTCAATCAACACAGACAATAATAACAGGCATCTCCTGTCAGTATAATAAATATATTAAAATATTCTTTCTATATAGTAATTATATATATGGCACATAGTACTTATCAATTTACTAAAAAAAAGCAAAGAAATAGAAAAATAAATAGTACATTGTTTTTGCTTCATCTTGTGAGTCTAAAAGCAAATGAAGATTAGATTAACAAAATGGATCTAGTGCAAGGACCACATGGAGGTTTCATTGTACCTCTGCGAGGTCTGAAAAGAGCGCTTGGCTTGTGTTACGTCTCAGGGTATCCCAGTAGCTTCTGGAGACGAGTTCCTCAGTATCTGTTTTAAGTACCTGTAGAAGTTTTAAGAACAACATCATAAATCTCAAGAATTGTCACAGTGAATGATAACTTACATGCTTTACATCTCTGTTAACCAAGAGAAGAGAGACCATTCACTTATCTTTATTGTCTTTCTACTGTACACAACAGTATTATATTACGCAGCTAGCAGAGCCATGGTGCTTTCAGGGATGGAATGGTATATAACCTGTTTCTAAGCACAATGTGGCTATGTCAAAAAGAATCAGGCTCTCCAATCTCGTCTGCCTCTTTGTTGAGGCATACATTAACTTCTACAAAAGTATGACATAAAATTTTTATTTACACGTTGTGTGAAGTGGTATATGGAGATCTTTGTAAATTTGTAGTAACCTGTTAAATGCTTATCTAAATTAGAAATTAGTCGTTTTATCATCCATCTTGTTTGACTAACAAAATCAAAATAAACTTATCCATACCTGGTAGATACAAACTTTAATACAAAGCTTGTAAAAAATATATGTAACTGTTTAAATCAAATGTTGTAAACCTAAACAAAGTCCCAGGATTTGACAGCTGTGTCTACAATGAAAGATAAGGTAAGCTTAATGCTTACAAGGGCGCGGTACTCATTTTCATTTCATTATTGGCTGGTGTGATGGAATTTCTCAGGTTAAAAATTACAAGCCTAACCTGAAACTCTAAACAAAAATAATTAAAATCAGCTTCTGTCTGGACATTCAATGAATATTCAAGTTATTAGGCTTACAGATCTTTTGGTTACTGAGAGAAGACAATGTACTATGGCAGGATAATAGAACTTTTCTTTTTCGTCTGTCTTACTTTTAAAAATGGGTATCGTGAGGTGTGGTGCATGTGGCTATATTATCAGATACTTTAGAATCCAGGGCAGAAGGCTGTTTGATCCTAAAAGCTCAAGGCCTGACTGGACAACATGGTGAGATTCCGTCTCAAGCAAACAGACAGGAAATCTGGAGGGAATACTAAAACTATAGCATGCACTGGGAATATTTCAAAGGTATTTTTTAATTTTAACCAGCTTCATAATTAACTAGACAACACTGTCCACTGCTAATAATTTGCTGATAATAAAGTGTTGTTTAGCTGGAAATGGGTACCAGACATACATACTTGTATATCAGTGTGGTCCCAGGACAAGGATCTGTCATTACGGCTTTTTCTAACTGAACTGACGATAAGCAGTTACAAACTGCACTGGGAAAACTGGGTTAAAAAAAGCAGCACAGTGCATTTCCCTTACTCAAACTAGAAATAACCTCAAAAGATGCTAGATTAACAACTTACTCTTATTTATTGACCTATTTTGAACATTTTTTTTGCATTTTACCTGTCACTTAGAACATTAAAACACAATTTTAAAAAAGGTTTATTAAACTCACTAAACTAGAAAATATGGTTTATTGGCCACTATCACAAGAGCTGATAGAAACAACTTAGTGAATCCATGCTAGTAGGTTTTTACATGTATAGAAAAGAACCAGATTTATGAAATTAGAGCAACACCCTGCATGGTTCAGTATCAGACTTTCTGCCCCTTTCAACTTCCCTACAGTTAAAAACACTAAAATGTATATTTGTCTGTGTACTTTACTACTTTAAATTTAGATATTAAAACATAACAGTTATATAGCTGTTATAGAATAATATTTTAAGGTATATTACTTTTGTTTCTGTTCTGGAACATTTGTTTAATGAAGCAAAGATGTGTTTGAGTAAATAAAATTCACCTGCAGTCAGGAGGCTGAGTCAGCAAGTAGCTGACAGGAAGCGGTAGGGAGGAGCCAGGGGGAGAAGGGTTTTCGCATGAGGACTTTTTGGAGGACGTGAGCAAGGAAAAGAGGTGAGCTACTTGTGGTTCAGCCTCTATGAAGAGCAGAATTCCACCCTAACCTCTGAATCTTGAGTTTTCTAGAGGGACACAGGTTTAGTTAAGCTCCCTTGTAACTCTGAAAGAGTTGGAGCCTGATGGTACAGAATTCCCTCCAGCTACGGCCCTTGCAACCTAACCTAACTGGTAGTGGTGGTGGCTTAAAAGGCAGCAACAGTTTAAAAAAGAGGACAACATATAGCCCCCCTCAAAGTTTTTCTCTTATTCTTTACTTAGCTCCAGAGATGAAATCATGCTAGAATATGAGTTTCCAGAATGCTGTGATTGTCTATATTTTCTGTTTTATCTTATACCATCTTTTAAAATATAATGCTTCTGAGGGAAGATCTCATATTCTCACAGCTATTATTATTGCAATGAAAAGATAGTTGCTAGATCACCTCCTGCTGGGCATCCTCACTGATGCCCATATATGTCTGGTTTTAAGCTAGTATTTAATCTTTAATGAATAACTTTAATGATATAATTAAGAGTGAACTTCTCTAACATGCAAAACTAGTAGGAAGATTTAATAGCAGAAAAAAATATAAGTAGGGCTTTGTAATAAAGCCCTTATCTTCAAGTAAATAAGAAGCTCAAACTAGAATTTAAAAGGAAGAAATATAGAGCAAATTCAATATCAGAATATAGGTGTACAGGTTAAAGAAAGATACGAAATTACAACTGTAACCAGGCACTAAGATGTAATGAGACAGGTAGCGCTGATGCTTGGGTGTATAAACAGAAGGCAGCATGTAAAGACTTCTTGAAGACACCTCACTGTGTTATCTCAGCTTTTAGCCCTTTACCAGTGGAACAAGTTAACTGTGGACTTTCATTAAGAGAGAAAAGAATACATGGACTATTCATAAGAACTTCAAAAAAGGATGGAACAGGCAAAATGTTCTACCTCCTAAGTCTGACTGATATCAATATCTTTATCTATCTCTATCTATATATTTTGGTCAAAACCCAGAGGTTAGGTATTAATGGAACTTCTTAAACTTTGCAGATTTGAGAATTTATAAGTTGTTTTCTTTTTTTGGTCAAAGCAGAGTCTGATTTAAGTGATTCTCTAATATCTTGTCACTGATACCTATGAAAGGAAGAGAGGAGTGCAGAGAAGGAGGAAACAGCAGTATCGAAGGTCAGAGGAAGATCAGAAGACTTAGAGGTAGTGAGCTATCACTGTGATAAGCAGAATAATGACTCCAGAAAGCCATGCACAACTAAACAAATACTTTACATACTTAAACCCACAAACAAAAACAAAACTATCTTTATATTTTGTATTACTTGTGTCAAGCAAGCAAGCAAACAACAACAAAAGTACTCCAGAATCATGGAATTGTGACTTAATGTTGTGTTGGACTAATTTTCTCCAGGTCTGTGAAACTCTCAGAGAGAAGCTAACAGACATGTAAGACAAAATGAGTGTCCTTGAAGGCTCCAGAAAGGAGTAACAGAGAAAGATGGGAAATACTATTCAGGTAAAGACAGTGAATTCTCAATAATAAAAGGGAGGAAATAATTTCCTCTTTTTGAAGCTCAACAAATCTCACCACAGATAAAAGGAGGGCAGAAGCTCACTGCAGCAAGACTGTAGAAAACAAAGACAGAAGACTTAAAATGACCTTCTGCTGTACTCATTGAGATCAGTGCTTTGCTCCACCATCATCAGAGAAGCTTCCTCCTGCAGGAGATGGGAACTAACACAGAGACCCACAGCAGAAATTATGGAGAGAGTGAGAGACCTTGGAACACTCCACCCTAGAGAGGATTTTATCAAAACTAACACATCCTGTTGGTTTCTCTTGTCCAATTCTGATGTGTTAGTTTTATCTTATTTTATAATGTTTTACTATTACTTCTTAAAGGCTGTACGTTTTCTAATGAGAGAGAGAAAGGATGTGTATCTGGAAATGAGGAGAGGTAGGGAGGAACTGGGAGAAGTAGAGGGAGGGGAAACTGAAATCAAGATGTATTACATGAGAAAAAAAATCTATATTCAATAAAAAGTGGGAGGAAAGCTGGGCTGGGAGGAGACCCAGGTTACCTACAAAAGAAAAATAATTACATTCAGAGTTGACCTTTTTAATTTCAATTATAGAAGCCAAAAACCAGTGTATAAATTTTATCATCACATGCAAGAAACATAAGTTAGAATAAAGACATTCTAAAAGAGAGGTTTTGATTGTTTTTCTTTTTGGTTGTGATGTGCATTGAACTCAGGGCCTTAGACATGCTAAAGCTCAATGGTAGAATTACCACTGAGCTATATTGCTAAATCATCATTTTATTTTTGAATTTACAAAGGGACTTGCTCTTGAGGACACATTTTATGACTATTAGACTACAAGGTTTAGAAAGGGGTGAGGTTAAATTGATCATGTGGACTGGTGGGTACACAGGAATATACATGCATTAATGTATGTATGCTTAGGGCAGACGTCAACAATAGTTATCTTCCCCTTTACTCCTCACCTTATGTTCCGAGACAAGACACTGTCCCTGGAGCTCATCAGTTTTTTAGACTAGCTGGCCATGAGCTTCAGGGACCTATCTATTCTTGTTCCACATTCCCTCGTGCAGGGGTTACATACATATTCCACCTATGTGGACTCTGGGCATCAGAACTCAGAACGCAAGTACTTTACAAATGGAGCCACCTTAGCTCCAAACAGAAATGGAGTAAAGAAAGGTAAATATGCGGGTAATTCTAAAGGAACATCAATGGCCAGGAGTGGTGGCCCAAGCCTGAAATCCCAGCACTTGAGAGGCTGAGGCTGGAGAATCAGGAGCACAAAGGCAGTCCAAGCTACACAGTACAATTATCATCAATACTGATGGTATGTATTTAAAATATCTAATTTGAGATATTACAAAAAAGAATAATGCAGACACTATACAAGAATTCCAATTAACTATGCTGAGAGACATCAAAGATGGTTAAGCATCCTAAGCTTATAACTAAGGAAGGGCAAAAAGACATTGCCTAATACTTTATTAGTTTAGGTATATTCATCAAAAACTCAGAAGGCAAACACAGAAATATATTAAATATCTTCTAAACTTAAATGAAAAATAAATTTCAGTTAATCTAGAGAGGGCAAAGTAAAGCAAGGAAAAAAGAATGATTTACAGAGAGAAATAACTAAATTCCACATCAGAAAGTAATCATACTAATGTAAATCAACTGAATTTTTTAATTAAAAGGCACAGGCTATCAGCCAGGAGAAGAGAGATCAGTGTAATTCACAAAATATACCATTAAAAATTTCCTAGTTAATGAGAAAAGCAAAGTTAAAAAGGTATAACAGGCTACTGTTGATGAGAGAGCAGTAATTAGCACCAGCTTGCTCACTGAGAATAAATGAAAAGGCCAGACAAAATCTAACATAGACACATCTTACAGAGTTATACAAATGCTATTTGCCTTTGGTTTTGTATTCGTACTTGTACTGATAGTACAAAAGCAACAAATGGAAGTCCTGGTAACTCTGTACAATGAGAAGAGACCAAGTCATCAAAGACCACAGTCACCACATTCTTCAGTGCCGCACACTCACAGCTGGAGAAAAGAAGACTCCACCTAAGAAGGCACTTGCTGGAACCTTTGAGTACAGATTTTCAGTATCTGGTGTGGCAAACAGGAAGAAGTCATTGAGCACTTCTGCTGCATACTCAGGTACTAGAACTGCCCAGCAAGACAGTCCGTGTTACAAGTTCAACTATCTACTTTCTCTATGAACCACCGCGTTCTCTTGACAGAACAACTAATAAAGCCACACTTGCAGCAATAAAGGAGACTGAGCTGGAACTACCTACAAGGATTCCATTCATGTAACGTGCAAAATGAGTAAACTGAAGCATAGTTTTCAGAATGCACAGGTAGCAAAGCAAAGATCTATCTATAATCCATGGTTGCAGTGATCATTTGGGGGACAGAGAAGAATTATGACTGGAGAGAGTATAAAGGGGATTCTGGAGCATAGCAACATTGTATTTCTTAAGCTATTTTATAATTATTCATTTTAATTTGTATTAAGTTTGAGTTAAAATATATTTTTAAAATTAAGAAAAGCTTCATTATCATTACAGGAAATGATGATTAAAAAACCTAAAATATGAATTAAAAAGGTAGTCTATACTTAATAACTAAACTAGAGGTTGTATAAGGCAAAATATACCCAAAAATCTAGTATATTACCTACTGGAGATTTGGCTAAGACATAATTAATCTATATTTTTACACATGTAATAATGTCTCAGAATAGATAAAATAAAAATGAAGAACATCTTGAGTAGACAATAAATCTATAAATGTAACATTTAGTTTAATATACCAATTGACAGATCAAGCAGGCAAACCTGCCAGTAATGACAGAGAAGACTGCAAACACACAATTCACATGCATAGTAATATATATTTTTAAAAAATATATATTTTAAAATATATGTACAGATATATTACAGCTCTACATCATAAGCCAAAAAGACACATTCTTTTAAAATAGAGATCATTTATGAATATCAACATTTAGTCCATAAAACACAGTTCAACATATGATGAAATACCAGAGAAATGGTATTAAAAATTGACATATTTTCTGATAGTAATGTAATTAGGGTATTTAAGAACAATACTCTAAAAAAACTGTATGGGGGATGCTGAAGTCAAACATTCTTGATCTTTGAGTTATTTGAATTACTCATTCTTTTGATTTTCTTTTTATACTTTTTTCATCACGGTGGAAAAAAAAACCAAGACTTGACTACATGAGAAAAATGAAAAGAATCTGGGTTGTTTTGAGCAGAAGAGCTACTGAAGTAACTGCTATATTCATAGACACAAGGGAATAGCCTCAGTCTTTCACTGCAGCAGGGTAAGAAAACAGGCAGAACCGACTACAGGAAGAATTCATCTTGGAACAGGCTACTTGAGAGGTCAGAGTGTCTGTCTTCATGTCCAGATCCCACCTCCTTGCTGAAGGCACTTCAGGAAAATCATTACTAACTGACTTCTACTGTAGAAAAAATTTCATAAAATCAAACCAGTTCTTAAGAGAGTTAAATTATGTCATCCATTTGAGCATGTAGATCAGAAGATCATGAAGTTACATCACATTCACATGCATTTCACATGAGGACCGAAGCTGTCTTCAATAAAATAAAATGAAAAATGTGCTAACCAATAAAATAAAAAAAATAATATGTTTTCCTCATCAAGGATAATATAAATAAAATATACACTGTTTAAATCTGGCTACTGATAATCTCTTAACCCCTGAGACTGTAAAGTCTGTACAGTTTGAGCTATATGGTAACTACTTATGAAATTAAAGGAACCATTGAAACTGCCATGGTTAAAAAGTGGCTCATACAATGACATGGATAATAAACCATAATGTCATAAATACTATTAACAATATGTTTAAAAGTACATATGATATTCTAATATAAGATTTTCATTCTATAAGTTCTTACAAAATTTTAAATGATTATCAGGGAAATACTTCTAAAGTTAACTAAAAATTTCTCTTATTGGGAAGCAGCTGTACATTTTATAGAAAATGTTTCCATTTCTTAGACAAATTTAAACAATCAGATATGTGAGCCCCATAGATTTGCCTTGCTCTCCAATTATTCCCTGTTGTTCCTTATGAGTAGGCAGGATACCCTGTGCTTACTTGATGCTGAAACTGCCTCCAGTATTTGTTCAAATCCAAATAAGTATTTTTACAGTTTAGAGTAGCTAATTAAATAGTACAGAAGGTCACATGCCCACTTTTAGAATTGTACATGACACCTTAAACACTTGCCCCTGAATTTAAGGACTTCTCAGGGAGAATTTCTATAGTTTGAGGAATCCTTTACAGGCTTGACGGATACCTGGGAAAATTAAATGAACTGCATATGTTTATAGGAAAAGGTCAGGTCTATTCTGGGCAAGTTCTTATGTGCTGGGCTAACCAATAAGTTTATTCTCAAGAGAACAGAAAAGTCACAATTAATAAGAGCACATATAGAAATTTTCACAACAAAAGAACAAAACTCATAATCATCTTTGTGTAGTAATGTAACGAGTAGCATCTTATACATCCTTTTAATAGATCAGAGAAAGTAGGCAGGCAACGGAGTTTCAGAAAAAGATGAAAACTGAAAATTAAAAAGTCTATTCATTAACATGCTTTTATTGGCATTGACCGAAGTCTGAATTTAGTTCTTAAAATACCTGTGTTCTTCAGGAAGAGAGCCTATCTGCTCTATTATTTTTGTATAATGCTTCATAAATTGCTGAAAAATATAAAATTTCAATTACTCTACCAAAATTTCTGGTGGTACTTATTCACTCACATTTATTTTAATTTACAGATATATAACTAATAAAGATATACAATTGCTTTCTATATTTTTGTCTCATAAATCAAGAAAAGAAATTTTGGGTTGATTGCATCCTACTGTATTAACAAATTCCAAAACAGTTTAAATAGCAGATATTGCTTTATACGAAGAAACATTATCTAATATAACAGGTGAGGGCTATATACATAAGGAACATTTAAAGTGTTGTACATACACTATTAGTAGGAGAATGGTATCCATAAAGTTGAAGACGCTGACATACAGCACAAAGGGCCAAATGAAGTGTCACATTTCAGAATGAACCCAAGTACAGCAAAAGAAAAAAAGAAAAAGACGACAAAAATAATCAATTAGGAAGGGCAAATCATTATGCTAAATTCTCTATAAAGCACACACACACAAGTGAGATAAATGTTAAAGATGAGTAGCAAAGTTTTGAAAATCTAATATAATTAAACATCAAATGAATTTGTGCTCATTTCAGCCATTTTCGCTGTATGTGAAAGAACTACTGCTGTGAGTAAACATGTTCCTCTTAGGCATGGATGCTGTGGAGAGGTTCCAGGACTTTCCCTAAGATGGGAATGGTGGATACAGCAGCATGCTGGTGACAATGGTATGAGAGGCCTGCTCTGGAACCCTGGTCGCACTATCACTGTATGACAACAGACTCTGCTCCCCTGGGAAGCAGTATTAATACTTACCGGCAGAAATGTGATGAAGACTACATGGGAGGAGAATTTTGTGTGGTCTTGGCACAGACTTCAGAACACAATGTTCATTTACGAGTTTTATTGACGTGGAAGTATTTTATAATTTTGATTTGGATATGCTAGTTTTTTGGCTAAAGAAACCATGAAGTTGCTATTAAGTCTATTAGCTAACATTTTTAATGTTTATTTTTATAATTATATATTCTACTGGTAACTAGCTAAGCATTTTAGCTTATTTAATCCTCATAAAATTACAGATGGTGACCACATTATTCTACCATTTCACTTGGAAAACTAAAAATACTGAGAAGAGACATTAAGAATCTTGCTGAAGATCACATAGGTAATGCATCATAGAGGTAATATTCAAACCCTCCAAAGTTGGTTCAGGAGCCTGGTTTACTTTCTTTTGGGGATTTTTCTTATTTTTTGCTATAAGATAAATTTTAGTTGTTTCAAGCTCAACCTAATGTTTAGAATACATGTACATGTTTACTATCATTTGTATTAACTTGACAAACCATCTGTATTTTACGTGATCCTCTATAGATAAAATAGTATAAAAGCAATTCAGATTTGTATTATTTGAAATATGACTAATATACTGAAACCAAGAACTGTCACTATCAAATACAGAAATGAGGATTTGTAGAGCACTGTGCTGCTGAATGGTGCTATCAGTGAGAGGTAAACTAAAGACTACTTCAGAATCACTGAAAGGAACATCTGATGACTAAATTAAGCAATGAACTTTTAACAGTGCTATTTAGATTAAGGTCAACATCTTTGAGGTGCCTTTGGGATTAAATACTGTAATGAAATCATTTATATATATATATAATATAAATATATATATAATATAAATATATATATATAATATAAAGTTCTATACAACTTATGTGTTATTTTTACTTGTTTAAACTTTAAAACTACATTTCTTTCCCAAAATATTTGCTAGGGAATGCATCACTAACATATGGAAATAAGAGATCATCTAAAATAAGATGATCTAATATAGCTTTCATAATTTACCTAGACTTTGCCTAATTAATCCAAGTTACTGTGATTTACATCACTATTATGAAATACTTGCTTTAACTGTGTCTTAAAATTCCTTTACCTTGGCTTTCCTGTTGATGCTGATTCCCCACTGAGTGCTGTGTGGCAGTTTTCCGTTTCCCCTCTCCTTTTGCTACCCAATGTATTTTAAAAAATGCTAATGACCAGAACCAAACTTCTAGTCAAATGTCTGTTATATGTCAATAAAAATGTATCATTTTCTGGTATTTAAGTAGCAAATGAATAACTGAAGATGGGTAAAAGTATGGAATTCAGAGCTGGCCACCACAGATTCAAACTGTGACTTTGCCATCGAACAGTACTATAGCTTTGGATAAAATATTTAAACTTTATAATTAATGGTCAGTTTCTTCATCCGTAATTATGTACAACAGGAAGGTTGTTGGATAGATTAAATGACAAAATTCACAAAAAGAACTTAGTCCTGCAGTTGATAGTAAAGGCTTAGGGCCAGTCTGTTATTTTTATTATGTAAACTGGCCTATTAATCAAGACTGAAATATTTGGGAAAATAAAATGAAGACTGAAAGGATAAAACACTGTCAATTCTAACTTCAGAACAAAGCACTAATATGTAACCCAGAGGAATCTATACTACTTCTAAGAGATGCAGAAAGTCCACATTATAATTATTATTAAATCTCTTATATTTACCACTCATTACATTACATTATCATTAAATTCATTCACATAATTAAACCTTTGCATATTCACCTTTAAATTTTTACATGCATAATGATCTTATTAATCTATTATATGATATATACCCTTCAAATCTCACAAATAACAACAGCATGGATGAAAGTGGTTTAATGAATATGACTGTGGGTACAGATATTTAATATCAATATTTACATAAATATTGATATTGATGTATAAGATACTGAAGTAATTTTACTACATTAAACCTTTGGAAAGTTTTCAATAAAGGAAAAGTTTCAAATTTTAGATGTTACACTCTTTCAACATGTACCAAGTAATTCTCACCTGGAAAACCCACCTGAAACTATTATAAGGCATGTCTTACCAGCAATGCACGCTTCTCTTCATCTCCTTTAGTTTCTCTCTTTTCATTTTTTTTCCTGAATATTTCCTGAAGCTATAAGGAAATGTATCAGGAATTGAATTCCATCAGAATTTTGTGGTACCTATACATTATTCTATGCTAAATACATCCTAAAAATAAGCAACATAATTTCACCAACATTTAAACTACTCTAGGTATATTTTCTGACTGAAGCATTTTTCACAAGAAAAAAGACATTCTTTGGTACTGGGAACTCACAGTTGAATTAAATGTCTCTAATGTTACCATTTCCCTGGATCTCATGACACAAAGGCATGAGATCAGAGTCTGAGGCATAGACAGAAGAGATGGAACTGTTGGGCTGTAGAGAACATGGAAGCAGTCCCCAAGGACTCTGGTAGAGTCCAGCTTCGGTCTCACACTAATGTTGTTTCAGGCCACTCAGCTCTCACTGCTCTGATTTGTTGATGTATGAACAAAGGACAAGATCACCTGTAAAGTTCTTGCAGTAACTGTACACTGCAGAGAGTATACTGCTGATATCATTCCTCAGATAAATTGTCCAAGGCTCATTTTCTGTACTTGAAAAATAAGGAAAATCTCTTGCCTTATAGAGTACTATACAAAATAATATCACAAAAATTACCTAGCACTTTGTCTATTATTTCTAAATAAATGCCAGCTACAGCTGTAAAGAGTATTATTCATCTTTAAACTCTGACCCTGCTTCCTCTACTGTAGAGGTCATGAGGTCCTTGGGCTCACAGAGGAGCACTACGGAAACTAAGAATGGTAAACACACAGGGTAGTCTCTCTCCAAAGGAAGAGATGTTTTAATGTTTAAAAAATAACCTGTGTTCCACCCAGAAAGCAGGGCATGGATGTGGTTAATTGCCTGGTGATTGTGCTATCTGTATGGTCAGGCCACACCAGATCCTCCCCAAGACCCTTAAGAAGTCACATGTGGTTAATCTATAGAACCCATATTTATGGAAGAGGTTACATGTAACTTACAAAGAGTTTTGATGTAGTCATGACTTAAGCTTTATTGTGTGTAGGGGATTGAGTTAATTATCATCTGGAAACTTTCCCCAAATTGTGCTGTGCTTAAATATGCCTAAAATAAATTGCCCCGTATCAGATTCTAGAAGTTTGAATCAACACAAGCTACTGAGTCATGTTGAACTGGACTTCCTTCTTGCCTCATGCCAATCATTACTCTATTGGCTGTAATGTCTACAAAGACCCCTCTATCACACACATTTTCAGAAGAAAAAAAAGGACAACCAGAGAAAGCATTTTACCACAGAAACAGATGTTGGTTACAAAAGTAGAAGAAAAAAAAAAAACAATTTGGAAGGGGCAATGGGAAAATGAGTAAGCAGAAGAGAAAGACCAGAGGTCAAAGCTGTTGGTCACAGAAAAGGAAGGGAAAAGGGAAGTGGGTCCACACACCTAAAGTCTAAGGTAACAGTGAATGAAGAGAAAAGGAAAGGGAAAAGTGAGTTCAAACTGACAAAAAGAAAGGTTCCTATGGTAAAGAGCTATGGCAAGGTGGCCGATGTGTCAGAAACTGAGTATTAGCTGGACAAACATAATCTCAGGATAGCCTATTATCCATCAAGTAGAAGATATCTGACAAATTCCAAACTTCCAACTATATTCAACTTTAAAAACCCAATATAACTTATACTTCCATAATGTAAACATTACTTGAAGTATATACTTGCTTATTAGATTCAGATGAAACATCACATTATAGTAATTAATGGTCCTAATAACACAAAAAAATAACATATAAGTAAGCAATATTTAAGTATTAGAAAATACAATATATCATGTACATACCACCAAAAATTCTTTTTTATCCACCATCTCATTTCCATCAGTGTCAAACATGTTGAAAGCTATTCTAAAACCTGCATGAGGTTCTGCCAGAAAAAAAAAAAAAAAAACAGAAAGTTTTCATAAAATGGAAAAAATGTATTTAAAAGTATAAAATCCATGCATTCAACAGACAGATACATACACTGCAGAAAATAAACAACAAATGAAAAGCATTATGTTACTATAAATTAAATACAATTAAAGTTATACTAAAGGATACATATCTCTGCTTCATGTATTGCAGACTTAGTAACAGAACTGAAAATAAGATCTCAAAGTACTTGACTGTTGCTTATTGCATAACATTAAAGGAAATATTTGACATCTGTCCCTCTAAAACAAATATCCAAATTCTGCCTATTTGCTAAACAGGAACTAGGAGGTCACTGCATTTGAATGTTTTTTCGGTATTTCTAACTACGTGAAATGACAGAAAAGAGTGATACAGCACAATGCAGCAGCTCAAATTCTTCAGAAAAAAATTATCAAAAACCACCTGTGGAATAAATGTGATCATGAGAGTACAGATCTGGGGTTAAACTTTCAGAAGCTTGAAAAATCAGAAGCTTTTATAAAATGTTTTCATGTGTAATTCCAGGCCCTCCAAAGTCCAGGAAACAATTTTCTTTTTGACTTTTCACAGCCATCACAAGACTGACCACATAAACCAATAATTTCAAACAACCTGAGTTCTATGAAGAAAATAAAGCATGATGCAGGGATTAAAGAGAAGGGCCAGGGAGCTATCTGAAGAGGGGCCAAGCAAGGACTCTGCTGTTTCAAAAGGAAACTCCCCAATGCTACTCCTCTCAGGGAGCTCTTGAGAGAAGCACTGGCTGAGAGCAGGACTGACTGCCCCCTGGGAGGGAGACCCAGGAATGGGAAGGCATTGGGAAGGCAATGGGAAGGCAGGGTAGCCGCAGCACAGGGAGTGCAGCACAGTTTCCTCCACTGGGTGAAAAGAACCAGAACCCAAGCTCTAGGCAACCTTCCATACACACTGCTGCGCGTGTGCCAGAGTAAACCACTGCAGCAGACGGACGATGGCATCTGGACAGACTCACCAGCAGTTAGGAGACTCAAGACTTGCTACTCTTTCACATTAGACTTGCAGAAACCTGGTTTAAATGCATATAATAGAAACTTTATAAATTACTGTAAGTTCTGATCTTTAGGGTCTCATGTAGCTTATACCCCAAAGAGTAATATACTTATAATTGATGCACATTTTATTATTGTCACAAGCCAAAATATAGAGGTCCTTGACACTGACAGTGTTATACTTGACATTCTCCTGTGACATCTAGACATGAATTTGTTCAACAGCTGACATACACAGGCAATTTCCAATAGTATGCTACAGTGTATTTTTAAGATCATAAGGAAAATACTCTAAAAATAAATTTAATGAGTGTACTTACTTGTTAAAATACATAAAAGAAAAAGATATTCGGTGTAAGAAATCACACCTAGAAGAAAACAGTATCAATTTTGCTTTATAAAATATTAACTTACATTTCACAAACATAAAAGTTAAATATTGTATATAATAAAAACTATGAATAGTTTTAAAGTATATGCTAAATATTGTTTTAAATAGGACTACAATATTATGAAATTATTGCAAATGTAGCAAAATTCATTTTATTGAAATTTTTCCACATGCCACTATAAAAATTCCTAAAAAACATCTATTCATAATAAATATGCAACAAAAGCAACATGTTAATGTTTATTTATAGTTTAACTTTGAAACTTGTTACTTGTTATTACTATGTGAAACATAAAAAGGTCAGAAAACCTAGTCACTTTTTAGTAACACTTGAATAAAACATTTATATTTACTTACTTAGAAATTTGATGTGTAACATTCAAAAATAAAACCTTACACTTACCAGTTTTTTTGCTGTCAAATGATCATTAGCTACTTTTATAACAGTTTTTATCCTTAATTGACTCTAAGGATTTTTTAATTCAGTGGCCCTCACTTTATGTTTTCTGCATCTAGAGTTCTCTGTATCCCATAACCGTAATTTTTACCAAGAATGTATATGAAGTAAATAAATACACATTCTGTTACTACATTTTTCACTTCAAGGCTACTCTTTTTTACTTTTAAAGCTAGAATTAATAGCTTAATTGACCAAGAAAAGACTGAAAAAATTAAGTTCAGGAATAAATCTACAATATTTACCTAGATTGCAGTCAATCTGATGTTTGGTAAAAGGTATTAAAAAAAAAACACCCTTAAATAGATTGTGGACTTTAAATCTCCACTTATCTGATGTTCTTTGAGGCTCCATTAACTCTTTGTTACAGAATGAAGAGATTAGGAGTCACTCAGGCAGTTTGTCAGGGACATGAAGGGAACTACCCATGAGACTGGGAAAGCATTCTCTTCTGTTTATACTAGAATGCTGCGACCTAGAGACAGATAGTTCTGGATGACTGCCATGAACGTTATGGGAGAGAGATTCTGAAATAGTCAATGGCTGTAAAAACATAATTATTTAAGAGTCCTCTTACTATTCTAGTTTACTTAGTAGATGACAAAATATTATAGTTGATATAAAGAACTTTAAAATACTGTATAATTAATGATGACTAATTCAAGATTTCTCTTATGAAAGGATTAATTAACTGAAGGACTAACTGACTGCAGAGAGTCATGGCAGGCATTTTTCTGTAGGGCTACCTGGTTACTGAGTTGGATTACTATGCACACAGGAAATGAGAAGAAAGTGATATAACTTAAAGAAAATGGCCAAGGAAAAAAGAAAATACTGCTGAAGCTGAACTATAGACTCCCAATGCTTCCTAACTATAAACATAGAAAACTAGAAAAAAAATTAGAAGATTAACCTTTCGATTTACTTAAGGTTAAAAGTAGGACAAACAATAACATAACGTCAATTGATACTATATAGTAATGATACAGTCTTTATAAGTAAAGGATACAGAAAATGTCAACTAAATTATAGCAATCAGGAGGCTTAAGCAGGAGGATTATAAGTTCAAGGATAGCTCTGGGCTATTTAAAGAGGCCTTGTCTTGAGTAGTGGAGAGGAAAGGAGAAGAAATGACAACTAGGTTTTGAAAACTCAATTAAAAATTTTTAAGAATTTCCTTAAAAACGTGACAGTGTTAAATTACTATTTCTTGATCTACTGCATGTTTTCCTAAGTGTTACATACTACTTTTATAAGAAGTTGCTTAATTTTTTTTTACTGAGTTATAGCTAAAAAGATAAAATAAAACTTTAAATTAATATTTAGTAGCTATAAAGATTTAGCTTTAAAAATTTCCCACCGCTTAATCTCTGTACACACAAACACATACACACACACACACACACACACACACACACACACACACACACACACACACAAATCAAGTAGTTCAGTATTTCTCAACCACCTAGCAAGCTGGTTCTGAACTCTTATAAGACAATGGTTTAATGATCTTGCTAATATCAAGAATATGAGACAGATACAAAATATCCCATAGGTAATTAATGAGCAGGTGTAGTATTTAAATTTAGACTAATCTTCATTCCTCCATTACAGCAGCATTTGAAGACCTCAGTAATCATAACTGGCCAATGGTTTCTATACAAAATAGAAAAGAAATATGGACACTTCCACCACTATAGAAACTTTTACTGAACAGTGCTAAATGAATACTCTCTCCTGAAAAATAAACAAAGGCAGAAAGAAAATATAAAAAAAAATGCATATAACATGTAGAGGGTTAGGTCTTCCAGGCTAATCTTTTCTTAGATAAAAAGATTTCTTTCTTCCATGCATTTTTTCAGATTATATTTGATTCATTTATTTTCCCATGAGATACATTAAGGCAAAAAATTTAAAATTTATTATACTTAACTATTCTTTTTAAGTTTTGAACATTCTTAGTGCTATTATCTCACTCTAAAATATGAATACAATATTCTAAGAATATTTTTGATTTTTGAGATGTATTTGCTTATGTAGTCTACTTTGGCTGTAAACTCAAAATCCTCCTTCTTCAGGCTCCAGAGAAGCTGAGAATAGTGAAATGTACCACCATGCCCAGATATCCAAGGAGTATTTTAGTATACCTGAATCTAGTATTTCAATCCTAGTTTTTAAAAATGTCCACAATAAAAGTGTCTCTTTCATTCATGTGAACAACTGGGAAAATATTATAAAAGGAAACTGCAATTAAACCCAAGATAACTCTTTTTTTTTTTTTAATTAAGGCATCATGTAGCACAAGCTAGCCTTGTATATTCACGAACTGGAGAAGTAACTATAATTCCTTAGATGCAATATGGAATGATAAAAACTAACATTTGAAGATCTAATATTTTTGAAAAGTATTTCCTATGAGCAAATTTAAAATGCTTTTCAGTATGGTTGAAAATGATGCTAAAGAGATCTGAAAGTATATATATTTGTGTACGTATATAGTGACAACATAGTCCTTAATCACACTATACCAAATTATATTAGTTACCCAGAAACATTTGCATTTGGTGATTTTCAATGTCAATTTTCAATCCATGTCAATATTAAAATACATAGACACTAAGGTTAGCTTACCTCTTTCTTTAAGATTTCGAAAGAGCTTTGATGATCCCTTCCAAACTGGTGGTGTTTCTGAGAGCATCTGACTTAATTCCTATAAAAGAAGGATTGGAATACTGATTAGTAGTCAAATCACTTTCTTTCAACATGAATATTAAAAAAATGTAAGCATCCTCCCCAGGAAATTCTCCTTTTAAATGACCAGAAATGTGACATTAATCATCTTATTCTATACCTGCACTTTATTCCACTATAGTATTTGCCCACAATGCAAATATCAAATATATGCTAAAGATGCTATATTAAACTTAATTAGAACTATTCAAAATTTCAGATAAATTTCCTAACTAGATGCATATAGCAAGACAACTAAGTTAAGATAAAACAGCAAGCTTGAGTTCTGGATTGAGGAACAAGGGATTGTTTTATAAAAGCCATGTAGATTTCCTCATTAAAATCAGGTGACCAGATGGCTCCATATTCTTCTTTGCTGCATGCCTGGATTTATCTGAGTCTGAGCGAAAGAAACAAATGAGCAAAGGAATATGCTAAGAAAGAATAGAGTATTTTAATGGTAATGCAAAGAATCTTAATACTGGGTAAATGGAATATTGATTTGTACTCATCTTTCTTAAAGTAAATTATCACTGCTGGTGAGAAATTATTGGAGAATTTAAACAGTTGAACATTGCTTATATAAAAATATTTGGACAGATTATACATATTCTGCAAAAATAATAAAAATAAAAAGGAAACAACTATAAAATAATTGACTATAAGGAAAACCAGTGAAGGGATAATTTGAAGTTTAAAAATGACTTTTCTCAGTAATACATTTTTAATGTAGAAGTCACTTCCAATTCTAGATCTGATCCTTAGTTGTCACACTGTGGTTTCCAACAATCCCAGTGTCATCTGAAAGCTTATGGAAATGCAGAGTAGCATTTCCTCTCGACCTTCTGAACTAGACTTGCATTTTCCCTGACCTCCAGGTGATTTTTATGCACATTCAAGTTTGAGAATACTTCAAACAGACTTTTCCTGGTAAGTGGAATCTAGAAAGTGCTCTGTGATGTTTATAAACAATATTTTTAAATTGCAAAGCTGAGGTATCAGGAAAATAAAGAAACCTTTGGGATGTCAAAAGCAGGAGCATTTTGAGGGGCTTTCCAGACTCCTGGAAACCTGTGTGTAGATTCTAGCATTCATTTCTTTCACAGGGATTTATCTGCACTGCAGGTTAACAGATGCCAAGCTGATGAGCAGTGTCTAATAGGGGACCATGGCAAACAGGTAAGACTAGGCTATTTACTGTTTAGATGAAACTAAAATATTTTTGTCAAATTAAGAGATTAAAAAAATCCTCAATACACTGTACATACTTAAATTTATACTATTTCTCTTGTATAAATATTGATCTCCCATTATAACTATGTATTCCAATCTCTGTTCTGATTTTAAAAATCAATTACTTTTTTTGAGAGTCCTTTATGTGATTAACAATCAACTCATAATAGCTTATTTAATTCTAGTAACCAATTCTCACACATATTTTACTTAGACCTAAACTGGACAAGTAATTTTCACAAGTCAGGTACATAGAAGTAAATTACAGAAACTGATTCTCATTGATTTCAAGTAGTTATTTTTAATAAAAATATAGTTTCTCCAGGCCTAGGTCATCTAATTGCTTTAGTGATCATTTTTGTTATCTGCTAATTTTGATTCTTAACATTTACTAAAATCTTTGTATATCCATTCATGCTGGAAATTTGTTTCCACTCACAATACTTATCTTTTCTATTATACTACTGTTCCACATAAAATGAATTTGGCCTTTGTCTCCAACTCATGGGAGGAAGACGAAATCCATTAGTTACACTTGAGTGTATACTAAGGAAATAACTCAAGATGGTGTTTGCTCACCAGAACAAAGGATGGGAACAAGGAGAGGTGGAGACAGAGATAAAGACATGATCAACAGTTTGGAAACTTACACCTCAGAAGTAAAACCCAAGACAAGTCTAGACTCTGAGCTCACTGGAGCCCATGAAGATGCTTGGAGAGCGACAGACTGCCTCCACATGCAGAGAGGACAGACATTCTTGGTCAGGACGCTTCCAGACCTACTAGTTTGTCTCTTCAGTTGGGAATGTCTTAATAAATGTTCTTTATCTGTAATCCCAACTACAGCATTTTCTGAGTTCTATGGGTCATTTTAGTAAACTACTACACCAGGTGTAGAAAAATCCTGGAACTGTAGCCCATAAAGTCAGAAGTGAGGCACCTTGAGACTTCTGAACTGGAGTACACACCTGTAAAGAGAGCAGTCTGTTGGGCACTATGTCTTTAAACTACTGGAGTCAGATACTAATTCTGGGGCGTCCAGTGCCACAATTACATTGCAGCATTGCAAGTAGGGAACAAATATACATTTGCTGAATTAATTTTACTTTCCTACAGCTATAGGTGTTTTTAAAGTACTTACATAATTTTCTAAAGTGAGTATAGTTTTTTAGTCATATAGTTAGTGCGCGCGCGCACACACACACACACACTGCACAGGAAAACTGTAGGTTTAGAAAAGAAAAATTATATTCAAAGACAAAACACACTACAATTTTATTTGATATTCTTTTAATCTAACTCTCTCATAGATACTGTATATAGCCGTTTATTATTGTAAATATTAAATCTTTATTCCCTATATACTGTTTTGTATTTTACTTTGTCTCTTACATAATATGATTATATCTTCATGTCAAACAGTCCTTATTTTGATGTTAATGCCTACACAGTGGATTTTTATAACGGCACTTTTGAAAGTTAGCTGTTTACATTTTTAAAATACTAAGGACACAAAAGATGTTTATCTGAATAGTATTCATCAATGTTTATTTAAATGTGAAAAATGAAAAACTAAAGTACAAGCATACACAACCACACACTCCATTAGCTGTCAAGAGTGATAACATCACTCATCATACAGCCTTTAGAAAAATCTACTGACACCTGTGAGAGAATGAGACTGAATAAAACAGCTTCCCAGAATCAGGAAAATTACTTTGACTTTCTAGGGCCTAGAAAGCATCAGCATCCTGTCACTTGCTGTTTGCTTAAACGTATCTGTTAGGTCTGAATACACACAGCTCTAACACACTTATTTATTTCATTCTGTATTAATATGTTATCCGTGGTACGCTACTTACAATTATTTGATCCATTTCCCCAATGATTATATTGTTTCTAAATTTTTCACTCTTGCATCAGTGTGTCAAGAAACATGAATAAGAGAGCAGGTGTGAACATTTAAACCTTTCTTTAGCATACATACCTATAAATAGGACCTCAAATATACATTTTAAATTTCATCAGCCATTACCATATCCCTTCCCAAAGCAAAGGCATCATCTATTTTTTCAATTGGTTCCTTCATGCCCTTGCTCAGCATTGACACTGTCAAATTTCTGGAAGCTAGCCATCTGGTGGGTGTGGAATAGAACATCATTGCTTTAATTTGCATGTCTTTGGTTATTAGTTGAACTATTTTATATGTGCTTTCTAGCTATTCTAGCTATGCTGTCCATTTCTTATTGAGATGATTATCTTTTTAGTATCAGTTACACAAGTTCTAGACAATTATAAGGTCCGAAGTTGTTTTTGGATAATAAATTATGAAAGCATTTTCCTATGCATCAAATATCTTTTAGTGTTGTTGATGGGTTTGGGTAGCCACAGTTTAAGTTATTTAATTTAGTAAAATCTGCCAGTATTTTTTGAGGTTTGCTTCATGTATCTTATCTAAAAAGATCCTCTTATGTGTTCTTCAATTTTTACATTTTAGCATTTATAGTTTTTAATCATAAATAAAACACAATATAACACCAAACGAAAACCCAACTGGCATTGATAACTTTGCTATTACTTTTGGTGACGTCCTCTTCCTCTGTGTAACAAGTCTATATTCATTATGACACTCTTTAAACATTTTTGAGTTGGGGCATCATGGAATTCTTTTAGGGTTGGATAAAAGCTTCTGACATTCACTTCTCTCAACAGTAATCACATATAATTTTCATTATTTTCTTTGGTCAGTACAATTATCACTCCCTTCATGGGAGTGAATATCACTTTTTGGTAGAAGAATCTTCTGAATTAGTACATCTGCATGATACTCAGACCTGACCTTTCAGCTAAGATGTATATGTGGGGAGAGTTTACTCTTTTTTTTTTTTTCCTTTGGAAATTCTAAGGTGGTAGGACTTGAGACTCAGGTGGGTAGAAGTTGTTATATATATATATATTTTTTTATCACATTTGGAAGGCAAGAGAGAAGGTGCTGCACTGAAATTCTCTGAATCTTTGTGAAAAGCGTTTCTAGGTGCCAACTGCACCACTAGCACTTGGTAGCCAGGGCTGTGAGGCTCAACTGCTTGCACTGTGTTCTTCTCTTCTCCTGCACATGAAAGCATCTGATGATACTTTACAATGTTCCACAATTCAAGAAATCTGTCAGTGCTGTACCAGAGTTATGTTTATGCGGACTGAGGATTAATAAGGATAAAATATAACTACAGGCAAGGACAGATACAAGCATCTCCAATTCTATTTCCCAGTTCCCTGAAACTTATTATCTCCATTACCTCTGAGCATGAACATTATCTCTTTTGATACTAACAGTCAACTGATATGTCAATGTTTACTGGTGGAAGAATAAGACAGCCAATATATGCACAATTCTCGAATTTGTTTACAATTATAGCCAACTGTTCACTGGACTATCAATTTACTTAGATAGCTCTGACAGTATTTGATACATAATAGTTATTTAAACATAATCATCATATATGTGAATGAACCACTGTTAATAGATGAACACTGTTGGTAAGTATCTATGCTGTGATAAATACAATATGTACTTTTACAAATTTGAGATGATTTTCATAGTACATATACACAATTGCCATGGCATATTATGATGTGTTCATCCTTCTAAGTATATGAAATATATTTTAATGAAGACTAGAGTTACTAGCCATGATGCTTGGAAAAAAAGAACACAATCCATCTTCAATTAGCTTTTATATATGATGGTGGATTCTGAGGATTAGCTTCATTTGCCCCCATAGGGAAAGCCTATTGTTCTTACACATGATTGGGGCATCAGTCTTGTCTCTACTGATTTACAGATCTTCCCTAAAATGCCTCTGGATTTTTCTATTACTATTATTATTCATCTTCATCTACTTAAAATATTCTTGCAATGATACAATATCATTTTAATTATCAACCTACTATTAATCTTTATCAATCTTACTAATATGAATCACTTGTTTTCATTCCTGTCACCTCTTTTTTATTTCCTTTTCAAAACCATTCTAAGTATTTTAGAGTCCTTACTGAAATGTTTCAAAAAGTGAAAATTAAAATCAATTCTGTTGAAATTATATTAGAGTAAGACTAATATTAACAATAATTTGTACATAAATTTGGATATAAGTATTATTATAAATAGTTCAGTACCCATGAACATGATACTATATCTATTCCCTTCCTTGAAAGACATTTTAAAAATGTTGTACATACTCTGTTAAGTACATGCAGTGGTTTGAATGCAAATGGGCCCCATAGACAATTCTTTGAATACTTGGGCTCTAGTATATACTTGGTGGCTGTTTGGGGAGGATTAGGATGTGTGGCCTTGCTGGAAGAGGTATGTCACTGGGAATCAGCTTTGAGGCTTTCAGATCAAGATGTGAGCTCTCAGCTATTCCTGCTGCCATGACTTTGTTCTGCTGTCATGGTGTCTGACCCTTTGAAACCACAAACCCACTTAAACACTTTCTTTTGTAAGGGGCCTTGGTCCTGGGGTTTTGTCACATCAACAGAAAAGTAACTAAGACAGAAATTGGAGTCAGGGAGTGGGCTGTTGCTGTGACATACCTGGCCATGTGGTTTTGGATGAATATGGAAGACTTTGGGGTTTTGGACTAGTAAAGTGGTTGAAAACTATAAACAGGGCTTAATGGACCATCCTACTAGGAGCCTGGGACACAGTCCTGAGAGCTATGGGGACTGTGGAGGCCCAGCTCAAGAGACTTTAGAGGGAAGCAAGGGCTTTAACAGCAACTGAACTAGAGGCCATTCTTGTGCTGTTGTGGGAAAGAATGTGGCTGCTTTCTGCCCTTGTCCTAAGAATTTTCCTGAGGCTAAATTAAAAAGCAATGGACTAATTTCTTTGGCAGAGGAGATTTCAAGACAGCCTGATATTGACTCTATCACATGGTAATTTATAATTACTATGCAGGTCTACAATGAGAAAGCACATGTGGAACAAAAGAAATATGGAAGTGTACAGTTGGAAGAGAAAAATAACATCAAGAAATTTAATGATAAAGTCAAGGCTTGTGCTGAAAGAGATAAAACTGAAGAGAGGCCTGATTGAAAATAGAATATATAGAGTGGTGTCCTCAAGGGGAGGTTGCAAGTAGCTATCAACTTGTGAAGGGGAAAGGCCTAAGGAATTCCCCTCCTAAAAATCAACAACAAAGGAAGGCTGCTGCAAATTTGATTCAAGAAGGCTCCATCCTAGTGGGCAGCTGAACCCGGCAGCCTCAGCCACATGCTTCTGGCTTTAAAGGGGTTATGCAATCTTCTTCCATGAAAAAGGAGAACGGCTGAGGCCAGGCACTGGATGGCGGGGCAGTTCCTGCATGAAGGTCCTGAAGGCCACATTGTGTGAAGCTGTAAAAGTGAAGCCTGGATTGTGCTGGAATCTCCAAGATGTTAGAGGTGCTGGAGACATGAGAGAGCTTCTGGGGAGAGCCTCCAACAGGGAGTGAAACCATGCCAAGAGCAAAGCTGGAAGGGCAGAGCCATTTTGGCCCTCTGACACCAGACACAAACTACAGTTTTGGAGTCTGCCCTCTGTCTTCAGTCCTGCTTCAGTCCAGAGTTCCCTCACTATGCTGCAATTCCCTTATGGAATGGCAGTCACATTCTGTGCCACTGTATGTTGGAAGTATGTAATTTGCTTTGGATTTTGTAGGTGTTATATACTTTTTTTATTTTTTGGTTTTTCGAGACAGGGTTTCTCTGTGTAGTTTGGTGCCTGTCCTGGAGCTTGCTCTGTAGACGAGGCTGGCCTCGAACTCACAGAGATTCACCTGCCTCTGCCTTCCGAGTGCTGGGATTAAAGGTGTGTGCCACTACCGCCCGGCTTGATTTTGTAGGTGTTAAAATTAAGAAATTGCCTTGAGTCTCAGAAGAGATGTTAGACTTTGGGCTTTAAATTGGTGTTGAGACTGAAAGACTATGAGGACTTCTGATGTTGCACTAAATTCATTTTGCATTATGATATGGCCACCAGAGGTCATGGGGGCCAAGAAGTAGAATTTGGTGGTTTGAATGAGAATGGCCCCAGTGTATAATATGTTTCAATATTTGGTTTCTTGTTGATGGCTGTTTGGGGAGCTTTAAAAGGTATGGGTGGCCTTATTACATCACTGACTTCAAAAGCTCTACTATAGAGCAATAGTAATAAAATCAGCTGGGTATTGGCATAAAAACAGACATGTGGATCAATGGAATCAAATTGAAGACGCTGACATTAATCCACACACCTATGAACACCTGATTTTGGACAAAGAAGCCAAAACTTGGAAAAAAGTAACCATCTTCAACAAATGGTGCTGGCATAACTGGATGTCAACATGTAGAAGATTGCAAATAGATCCATATCTATCATCATGCACAAAACTCAAATCTAAGTGGTTCAAAGACCTCAACATAAATCCAGCTACACTGAACCGGATAGAAGAAAAAGCAGGAAGTAGCCTTGAATTCAGTGGTACAGGAGACCATTTCCTAAATATAACACCAGTAGCACAGACAATGGGAGAAAATGATTAATAAATGGGACCTCCTGAAAACGAGAAGCTTCTGTAAGGCAACGGACAGTAAATGAGACAAAACAACAGCCATTTCTGGAAATCAGTATGGCGGTTTCTCAGAAAATTGGGAATCAATCTCCCTCAAGAGCCGACAATACCACTCTTGGGCATATACCCAAAGGGTGCACAATCACAACACAAGGACACTTGCTCAACTATGTTCATAGCACATTATTTGTAATAGCCAGAATCTGGAAACAACCTAGATGCCCCTCAACTGAAGAATGGATAAAGAAAATGTGGCACTTTTACATAGTGGAATATTACTCAGCTGTAAAAAGAAATGACATCATGAAATTTTCAGGCAAATGGATCAAACTAGAAAAAATCATCCTGAGTGAGGTAACCCAGACCCAGAAAGACAAGCATGGTATGTACTCACTCATAAGTGGATATTACATGTAAAGCAAAGGATAACCAGGCTACAGTCCACAACCCCAGAGAAACTAGGTAACATGGAGGATTGATTCTAAGAGGGACTCACATGAATCACCTTGGGAGGGAAAATAGATAAAATCTCTTGGGTAAACTGGGGAGAGGGATGGGGATGGGGATGAGAACATGAGGGAGTGGGGGGAGGTACTAGAGGGAGTGACAGAAAAGGAAAGCAATGAAAGAGCTATCTTGATAGAGGGAGTCATTAAGGGGTTAGGGAGAAACCAGTTGCTAGGAAGAATCCACAAGGATGACCTCAGCTAAGACTCCTAGCAATAGTGGAGAGGATGCCTGAACTGGCCTTCCTCTATAATCAGATTGGTGACTACCCTAATTGTCATTATAGAGCCTTCATGTAGTGACTGATGGAAGTAAATGCAGAGATCCACAGCCAAGCACTGGGCTGAGCTCCTGGAGTCCAGTCAAAGAGAGGTAGAAGGGATTGTATGAGCAGGGGGTGGGGGTTTAGGATCATGATGGGGGAACCTAGAGACGGCTGACCTGAGCTAGTGGAAGTTCAGGGACTCTGGACTGAAGGCTGGGGAACCTGCAAGGGACCAAACTAGGCTCTCTGAATGTGGGTGACAGTTGGGTGGCTTGGTCTGTTTGTGGGGCCCCTGGCAGCGGGACCAAGATCTATCCCTAGTGTATGAACTGGGTTTTTTTTTTTGGAGCCATTCCTTATGGTAGAATACCTTGCTCAGCCTTGATGCAGCAGAGAGGGGCTTGGTCCTGCCTTCAACATGATGTGCCAGACTTTGTTGACTTCCCATGGGAGGCCTTATCTTCTCTGAGGAGAGAATGGGGGTAGGGGTGGAATGGGGAGGAGGGAATGGGAAGAGTGTAGGGAAGGGGAACTGTGGTTGGTATGTAAAATAAAAAAATTTTAAGAAATTATAACAACAAAAAACAAACAAACAAACAAACAAAAAACAAAACAGAAAAAAGAAGATGTGGCCTTGCTGGAGGAAGTATGTCACTGTGGGTGAGATATGAGGTTTCCAAAGACTTGTTCTACTTCCTATTTTTGGATCAAGGTGAGGGCTCTCAGCTGTTTCTGCTGCCAAGTCTTTGATCTGCCATCTTGAACCACAAGCTCAAGGAAATCATTTCTATCCTAAGTTGCCTTAGTGCTTTGTCACAGAAATAGAAAAGTGGCTAAGATGGTACACTTTTAAGTACATGATAGATTTTGTTGCTATTGTGAAATGTATCTTAATGCAATTTTTATAATTGTCATTAAAATTAAATATCAGCCTGTTATTAACTTTGATTCATTTATTTTTATATATAGTAGTAACCTGCAAAACTTTTATTGGATATGATTTTTAATTGTATTATTGCCACTACTGTAGTCCTTATAATGCCTCCTTTCCACTCTTACCCTCTTCCTCCTCCTCTTTCTCCTTGACATACTATATATTATGGCCCTAATGCAGTACCCAAGAACCTGGCTACTTTGGAGACAGGCCCTTCAAAAATACCACTGTTATCATATGAGATTCAACTAAATTATTAGAGGAAAGACCAAGTGGAAACAGAGTGAGAAGATGGCCAGAGAAAAGGGGAAAATCCTCAGAATAAACCAACCTGCTAATGCCCTGACTTTAAGTTTCTAGTTTGCAGAACTATGAAATGATAAATGCAGTTTCAGTCACTAGGCTGTGGTACTTTATCAGGGCAGTCTAGAATTCTCAGCTAATGAGTTATGTCTCTTTGCTAGCTCTCTTGCTATGATAGCATGTACCTTTATCTTACATTTAACTGTGAAGAGAATGTTTCTGAAGTTTCACAAGGAAGCATGCATTTGCCTTTTACTAGTTAAGGGAGTTAAAAGTAGCTAAGTTAAAAGCAGACACTCATCAGTATATTAGAAACCACTTTGAGACCCTCCCTGATGTTTCTACTGCCTGAATTTTATGTTAATTTTCCCTTAGTATTGCCAACTGTGAATGAATCCTTTAATAGTGTAGTCTCCTTTTCCCAGTTTTGAATTCTGTCTGAATGGAGTTATATTTTTTGAAAATGTATTAGGTCTATTACTCAAGTGCTTGTTTTTTAAAGCATGATAAGCAGTCTACGGACTTCTGAACCTCTTCTGTATGTAACTGAAGATTTCTCTAGGTATGAACACAGATGTGAAATGACCTAGTTATAAAGTATATTAAGTTGGACTTTGCTAGGTACATGTGAATGTACTGTTGTAAAATTTAACCTCAGACATGGACCTGCTGGGTAAAGAGTCTATACAGCTTCAATTTAGCAGAAATGATAATTGTTTCTAAACAAGGAAGACTATTTACACTCACACATGACAATCTCTATCTTCACTAGCACATGGAATTGCCAACCTTTATTTACTGATACTATGAAGACTAAAAAATACCACCATTATGGGATTTTAATTTGTAAAACACACACACATACATATAAACATATAATTATATATAATCAGATAATGTGCATGTGTGCCTACACGTGTGTATCATGTGTGTACATGCATATGTTGTATACCAAGAGCTTTAACTTACCTGTTTAGAAAGTGACTTCCACGTTTTAGCAACTAAAATAAATATAAAATAATTAGATAATATTGTATGTAATGTATATCCATATTTAGTAACCATATATAACCATAACTCAAAATCAAGCTTTTATGTTTAAAAGGCAGAAGTTTTTTACTCTCAATATTTGAATCTAAGATAGGATCTTTTCATGGTATCTATTTGTTTAAAATACTATAACTTATAATAAGTAAAATCAGTGTCACAGGATTGTTTTTTCCCCCATAACTGAGTTATGGTTGGGCCTTTCTGGATCCATGTTAAGTTAAGCTACTTAATGTTAAATATTTTATGGGACTTGAAGGACAAATAATGATACTTATAAAATATTCATGCTGGAATCAGATGAGTAAGCATTTGTGGAAATAATTCCTCGGTGAAGGTCTGTCCCGGATAAAAATGATAGTGGCAAAGAGAAGAGGAGCTAACAGAGAGCTGGGAAAGTTCTTACCCAATTTACATTCTCCCTTCTGTATATGGCTGTTCTAGAAGTAGTTTGGAGACACAAGCGTAGTACCTGAATAAAATACCATTTTCTTTATCCTGTCGATGATCTCAGTTTAAACAGTAAATACAGGGACAGATGCACAGCCCAAATCTTGTTCAGATTCTGACATTGTAAATGGCTAAGAATATCTCTAGGTTGGTAGGAATTAAGTTCTACAGTATACCGGCATTAGGAAAACCGGTGGACTATCAGTAATTGTTTCTACATAGCAAGTCTGTGTAATTAAAAATATACCAAATCTAAAGTTATACAGAAGGCACATTGTTATGCAACTCTCTTTTTAAGGCAATATACTAACTCATCTTGAGATTAAAGGTGAAAATATACTTTTATAAAATTTTGAAACTAATTTTTCTTGGAGATCAATTCTCTTCTATTTTAAAATAAATCTTTCTTTTACCTAGGTAGTATATATGAATAGAGATCAAGCACGGAAATCACAGGATTGGCATGTAACCTTACCTATGCTACTGTACACATAATTCTGCAATGGCTCCTTTTAGTAAGCAGAACAATGAAATAACAGTTCAGAAAGAGTGTAAGAAAAATACATAAAAAGTAAAACTACATGGACATGTTCTTATGCAATGCTCAGAAGCTATTTATCCAACGAGGAAGTTAGATTTACTCTTGAGTTTGTGGTTTCATGAGATTTCCAGAGTAGATTATTCACAAAAGACATATTCATTCTGCAGGAAATGTACCATGTTCAATATTATTAGCTGTTAAAGAAATAAAGACTAAAGAACCATTAAGATAAGTCTTCAAAGGCTGTTCTGACTTTCTAAATTCCTTTATCATAAGAAATCACTGAGTATATAAATATAACAGGTGGAGGGAGGTATTAAATTTATAGTCGATTTCATATTAGAAGTATTTTATTTCTCAAGTTATAGGCTGATGTTAATCATATCTGTGATACATTTTTGTGTCTGAATTAATAGTGTATTTTTAAACATATAAACTAAAATTGTTCTTGATGCTATAGGAAAATAACTACATATTCTAATCCTAGAAAGGAAATTTACCTTTTAAACTCTACTTTAAAGAGAAAAATAAGAAAAAAAATAATTTCCAAAAAAGTTATCAGAAACAATGTGGTATATTTACAATTAACATTTATTTGAGCTACAATTACTAAGTAAACACTTAAATGCACTTTCCTATTGAATTTCATCATAAAATTATATCAGATGTTAAAAATCTTAATTATGAATTCAAGTGATCACAATGATGATGACAGATCCAATACTGGTTCTAGTCTACTAGCCACACACAATGTGTTCTCAAAAAATTCTTCATGAGGTTACTATTATATTATGTTAATAAAATTAGTATAGAGTGCTCAAAATTAAATAACTCACATTATACCATGTTAATTAAGTCAAAGGGCTATACATCTTATCTTAGCCTTATAATTACTATTTAAAGAGCCCTATTTAATTTTCAGCTTTTTCTCCCCTATGCATTTCCAAAGTGACTACTGTAAATACACCACTACTGTCTTGATTGTGTGTTTTTCTCAGGCCTTTCCCTCTAGTCAAAACCAAATTCTACTTTTAAAATTTTGGGGGATTTAAAATCTTGCATGATCAAGCCTCTACTTCAAATTCCAATGCAGCTGCACTTCCTTTCCCTGTCAGAGTTGAGCATCTCGACTAGATTATACTTGCCAGTCACTGCCTTCAGTTCCTCTTTCGTATTCCACTCTGCAACCTAGTGTTTGTCCTAGTCAATTCCCTGAAATCCTCAGCAACCTTCATATTACTAAGTCTAGAATCTACTCTATCCTCATCTAACTGACTTCTCAGGAGTGTTCCACTCACTGAACCACCCCAACCATTTCCTTTGGCCTCTATGACTGTACCAGTCTATGTTGGGTTTTGTTTGTTTGTTTTGTTTTTTGTTGTGTCTCTGGATAGTGCTTTTGAGGCCTACCCTTTTCTAGCATTTGTATATCCATCTTTGCAAGTGTAAGAGTTCCTCAAGGATTGGTCCCCTGTCGTGTAAAATAGTATAGTATTTCTCTGGACAACTTCAACATACATAGCATTAACTACGAATCATGTACAGACAAATCCCAAATGTTCAAACCTCTCCTTGACCTTCACTGTTGAGAATTCAAAGCATCTAAAGTCAATTCATTGAGGGTTGTGATGAAACTCAGCAGAAAAGCACTTGTGCAGCATATACAAATCCCTGGATCTAATGTCTAGCACTGAGGGGTTGGAAAGAATTAAAAGCTAGTTTGCACAAGTTTGCCAAATTATTGAAAAAATTTTAAAGTTTGGTTTTAATCTGGAGGAAAACAGCTATAACTGCTCTCGTCTAAATTATCATATATTCTTATGAGAAATTGAAGCAAATATTAGCCAATTTATTTGGTGCATTAATTTTTAGTTATCTTTCAGTGAGCTGAAACTAGATAAATCCAACTTTTACATATTTGATACATCTCAAATACATCAGTCAAAAATTCAGTGACTTTTTTTTCCTTCTCAATCTCATTCTTACCATCCAGCCATCCAGTTAATCTAGCCCAAAACCCTTCATTCTAGAGAATCTTTCAATACCATTTTTGGAGTGTTTGAAAGCCTGAACTACTACTAGCAAGTTGTGACAATGTAAAAAGAGAATGCCCAAGGTCAGAAGAAAGTAGTCTTCCCTTTCCTAACCACCTGTTATCTGTGAAGTGGATTTTCTTTATACACTTCATTGAAAAGAACATATAAAAGTGTATACAAGAATGTTGCTACTTTTTTTTTTAAAGTTTTTTTTTGAGACAGGGTTTCTCTGTGTAGTTTTGGTGCTTGTTCTGGATCTCCCTTTACCAGGCTGGCCTCGAACTCACAGAGCTCCGCCTGGCTCTGCCTCCCGAGTGCTGGGATTAAAGGCATTGTGCCACCACCACCCAGCAAGAATCTTGCTGCTTTTTTATTAAGTCAGTAATAAAGCATTTCCAAAAACTGTGCAGCTGCCCAAATGTTTGAAAACCACTCCTTTAACATATGGAAAAGTGGGATGGAATTAGCCCATCTTTATAATTCAGGAGCTAAGCCAAATGCAGAAGACAGAAAAGTAGAATTCTTGAGCAAGGCTAACTTCAATGCCAGTCCTCTAAATTACTTTACTCATTTTGGATACAAGAAATAAAAGGTAGAACATTAATCTCTTATAAGAATATCTAAAGGAAGGTGGTGTTGAAGTTCAATATACAAGGAAGTGACTCAAAATTTCTGCAATTTTAGACATAATAAAGGTTTTTAAGAAATATCAGTCTGCAAACATTGCATAAAACAATGAATTCTGAGTTGTCACATTGCTTTTGTTATGTATTCTAAAATATGTATACTATCCCATATTTTTACAAACTAGAGATTCTTCTCTTCAAAGTTCATTTTTATTGTCATCTATTTAACCTGACCAGAACTGCTTAGTATCCATTACTTTTACCACCATCTTTGGAAGTCTTTGAAAATTATCACAATACTATTAATATATTTTAAATTATTATGAAAGTAAAATTATAAAGGTAATTTAAAATCTTTACTTACATTTGGGCTCATCTGTTGTAACAGCCAAAATAAAATCATATGGAGTCATGAATAACTGTCCTTCACATTCTATAGATGCAAATAAACGAAATCGTCTCTCTCGAGATGTAGCATAGAGGTCCAAATCTTCAGTAACAGCTCTGCCAGTAGCAACCTATAGTCAAGAGAGCAGGAAAGTATTAACTTGGAGGAACACCACCACCTTGAAGAAGATGGATGCTTTTAAACTATTAAAAGTCAATTGCTCAAGTAAATGTAAAAGAGTGAAAACTTTCTTTCTTATAACCTCAATCCCTTCATAAAACCTCAATCTCTTCATAAGGAAAATTTTTACAGTAATAAAATGAATTGATGTTTGAAGGATCCTATCACAGTGTTACTAAGGGATTGAGGAGTTTTAAACTGCCATTCATCAGGTTTAGTTGGAGAGAACATTACACATCTAGTGGCATTGGGACACCAGCCCTTGCTGAGTGCTTAGTATGTGCTCCATGATCTTGTCTATGTCTTTTCTAGGGAGAAACCAATGCCTTTAGGGTTGTTGCTTATGGCTGTGACGATCACTACAGAAGCCTTGGGACAGTGATGCTTGAGGGTTATAGCTGAGATCATAATCTAGAACAAAGTACAGTTCTACTAGAATACAGCATCAATGGTATTTCTGAATTTTGCATAGAGTCAAAATGAATAGTATTAGCAGGTACTTGTACATAGGCATTTGGAGAGTCCTCTACTTCCCTCACGGTCTTTCTTTGTAGACAGAAACACAAGGCTTGAAAATATTTAACAGTATCTACAAATGATACTTTAGGATAAATTTCTACAACTGGCTGGTCAAACTGTCTCTTAGATATGGCAAGTTGCCTTCAAGAAATTTATTTATGTGATCATAAATTAAGTTTTCACATGTTAAAAACATATTTATATTAGAAATAAATCTTACTTAGAATGAGATTATTTGTCTTTACTTTTTGTTCATGAAGTTATTATTTTTATATTTTTTTATTTTATAATTAACTTGATTTTACATATCAGCCACAGATGACCTCGTCCTCCCTCCTCCCACTCCCCAGCCCTCCTTCTCAACCCACCCTCCATTCCCACCTCCTCCAAGGCAAGGTCTCCCCTGGGGAGTCAGCCCAGCCTGGTAGACTCAGCCGAGGCAGGTTCAGTCCCCTCCTCCCTACACCAAGGCTGAGAAAAGTATCCCAGCATAGGCCCCAGGCTCCAAAAAGCCATCCCTTGCACCAAGGACAGGTCCCTGCTACACTGCCTGGGGGCCTCCTAAACAGTTCAAGCTAATCAACTGTCCCACTTATCCAGAGGGCCAGGTCCAGTTCCATGGGGGCTCCTCAGCCATTGGTTCACAGTTCTTGCGTTTCCACTAGTTTGGTGATTTGTCCCTGTGCTTTTTCCAATCATGGTCTCAATATCTCTCACTCATGAACAATCCCCCCCCTCTCTCGCTGATTGGGCTCCAGGAGCTCCACCTGGGGCTCGGCCGTGGATCTCTGCATCCGATTCCATCAGACACTGGATGAGAGTTCTATCATGACAGCCAGGGTGTTCGGCCACCCAGTCACCAGGGCAGAGAAGCTCAGGCTTTCTCTAGACCATTGCCAGTAGTCTACAGTGGATATATCTTTGTGGATTTCTGCGGACCTCTCTAGCACTCTACTTTTTCCTATTCCCCTGGGGTCTTCATTCATCATGTTATCTCCCTCCCCATTCTACCACTCTGTTCCTGATCCAGCTGGTACCTCCTGCTCCCCTAAGCTCTCATGTTTTGCTCATGTAGATCTCATCCATTTCTCTGTCATTGGGCAATCCCTGTGTCTTTCTCAGGGTCGTCTTTACTAGGTAGCCTCCCTAGAGTTGTGAGTTGCAGTCTGGTTATCCTTTGCTTTACATCTAGTATCTATTTATGAGTGAGTACATACCATGTTTGTCTCTCTGAGTCTGGGTTACCTCACTCAGGATGATTTTTTTCTAGTTCCATCCATTTGCCTGCAAACCTCATGATGTCATTGTTTTTCTCTGCTGAGTAGTATTCCATTGTGTATATGTACATTTTCTTTATCCATTCTTCAGTTGAAGGGCATCTAGGTTGTTTCCAGGCTCTGGCTATTACAAATAATGCTGCTATGAACATAGTTGAGTACGTGTCCTTGGGGTATGATTGAGCATTCCTTGGGTATATACCCAAGGGTGGTATAGCTGTGTCTTGAGGGAGACTGATTCCCAATTTTCTAAGAAAGTACCATATTGATTTCCAAAGTAGCTGTACAAGTCTCCATTCCCACCAACAGTGGAGGAGTATTCCCCTTGCTCCACATCCTCTCCAACATAAGCTGTCTTCAGTGTTTTTGATCTTAGCCATTCTGATGGGTCTAAGATGGTATCTCAGAGTCATTTTGATTTGCATTTCTCTGATGACTAAGGATGTTGAACAATTCCTTAAATGTATTTCAGCCATTTGAGCTTCCTCTGTTGAAAATTCTCTCTTTAGTTCTATAGCCCATTTTTTAATTGAACTATTGGGTATTTTGAGTGCTTTTGGTAAGATTGCCATTTTTACTATGTTAATCCTACCTATCCATGAGCATGGGGGATGTCTGACAACTTCTTCAATTTCTTTCTTCAGGGACTTAAAGTTTTTGTAATACAGGTCCTTGGCTTGTTTAGACAAATCCTTATCCAAACTAATCAAAAGGCAGAGAGAGAGAGCATCCAAATTAACAAAATCAGAAATGGAAAGGCAGATGTAACAACCGACCCTGAGGAAATCCAGAGAATCATCAGGTTATACTTTGAAAACCTGTATTGCACAAAATTGGAAAATGTAAAAGAAATGGACAATTTTCTGGATAGGTACCACAACCCAAATTAAATCAAGACAAGATTATAAACAATTTAAATAGACCTATAACCCCTAAGGAAATAAAAGCAGTCATAAAAAGTCTCCCAACCAAAAAAAAGCCCAGGGCCAGATGGTTTCAGCACAGAATTCTACCAGAATTTCAAAGAGCTAATACCAATACTCCTCAAATTGTTTCACACAATAGAAACAGAAGGAACATTGCCAAATTCTTTTAGTGAGGCTACAATTACCCTGATACCCATACCACACAAAGACACAACTAAGAAAGAGAATTACAGACCAATCTCCTTCATGAACATTGATACAAAAATATTCAATAAAATACTGGCAAACCGAATCCAAGAACACATCAGAAAAATCATCCATGATCAAGTAGGCTTCATCCCAGAGATGCAGAGATGGCTCAACATATGAAAATCTGTAAATGTAATCCACCATATAAACAAGTTGAAAGCAAAAAACCACATGATCATCTCTTTAGATGCTGAAAAAGCCTTAGACAAAATCCAACACCCCTTAATGATAAAGGTCTTGGAGAGACCAAGGATACAAGGAACATACCTAAACATAATAAAGGCAATACACAGCAAGCCAACAGCCAACATTAAACTAAAAGAAGAGAAACTCAAAGTGATTCTACTAAAATCAGGAACAAGACAAGGCTGTTCACTCTCTCCATATCTATTCAATATCGTATTTGAAGTTCTAGCTGGAGCAATAAGACAACAAAAGGAGATCAAGGGGATACAAATTGGAAAGGAAGAAGCCCAATTTTCACCATTTGTAGATGATAGGATAGTACACATGTGACCCCCAAAATTCTACCAGAGAACTCCTACAGCTGATAAATACCTTCAGTAATGTAGCAGGATACAAGATTAACTCAAAACAATCAGTAGCCCTCCTATATACAAATGATAAACAGGCTGAAAAAGAAATCAGAGAAACATCACCCTTTACAACAGCCACAAACAACATAAAATATCTTGGAGTAACTCTAACCATAAGTGAAAGACTTGTATGACAAGAACTTTAAGTCTTTAAGGAAAGAAACTGAAGAAGATATCAGATAATGGAAAGATCTCCCATGGTCTTAGATAGGTAGGATCAACATAGTAAAAATGTCAATCTTACAAAAAGCAATCTACAGATTCAATATAATCTCCAATCAAAATTCCACAACAATACTCAATTTCATAGGGAAAAACAAAAAACTCAGGATAGCCAAAACAATCCTGTACAACAAAGGAACTTCTGGAGGTTTGTGGAGACCCACAAAGGTTTTATAGTGAGATCTGAGCTTGCTTTACCCAGCAGGGCTGCATTGGAGGATTGCTTGATAATGATTGTAGTTACTAGGTGATTGGAAAGGTCTGTACTTGGCTGTGCTAGGGGGAGGTCTTTTGCTCTACCCATTGGTGTGCCTATAAAAAGCCCTTTAGAAGATACTGGAGAGGCCAGTGGATTATGATTCAGACCCTCCTGAGGCTATCCTGTGTTTTTATCTGTCTCTCTCTCCTCTATCTTTCTATCTAAATATTTCTCCCTCCTCCCTCTTCAAGAGTACCCTGGGGAAAAAGTAGGAGTGGGCCTCCCACAGAAAAATGGATAGCCCCCCCATAGATGGTGCCAAGAATAGGTACCAGGGACTTAGTGAAAGGAGGGTTGGGGGCCCCATAGGAAGCAGTTTGGCATGTCTAGTTTTGTAGTGTAATGAAGATGGGGTATTCTATTTTCAGGAGTATAGATAAAGTAAAGTGGCTGAAAGAAATGCCAAAGTGGAAAGTTAGGCTGCAGCGAGTATCTCTATCTAGGTTTCTTTCTTTTTTCTCTCTCTCTTAATTTCTATCTATAAAAACTAGGAAAAAAAATGTAAGGTAGGAATATAGCGTAAAAAGAAACTTAAGATAAGGTAAAATATAGGAATATAATATAGAAAAAGCTTTGGGTAAGATAGTAAAGCAACAAGACAGTGGAGCTGTGTTCTTGGGACTATGAATGCAGATTCCTGGGGGAAGAATGGAAGTCATGAAAAAATACTCTGAAAGAAAATGGGCAGAAAAAGATCACCGTGGATAGCTTAGCTTTAAGCCCTGAGTGGCAGGAAAAAATTTTTTTTTTCCCCGAGGCGGACAAGGGTGTGACCAAATCCTCTGCTCTATTGCGACTGAATACAAATGCTTGCTGATAACATCTTACTATCAGAGTTGGTTTCCTCTTGGCAAAAGCAGAATATAGGGAACAGTCTTGGGAAAAACCTAGTAATCACTCACTAAAAAACTGAAAGCTTTTCAGGTCTTTCCTTCTCAGAGTTCTTTTCTTCCTGTAAGGGCAAAAATTAGGTTCACCTGGAAATAACATCTATCAGAATGGAAAAATTACCTGTAATGGCCCTAGAAAAACAGAAAAAAAAAAAAAACCCTTGAAACATGGCAAATCCTCTGTGCTAATCCTATATCCCCTACAAGCCATTATTAGAAAAACAGCAGCCAGGGTCCCCTGCGGCCAGAGCTGACGCCCAAGAGAGTGCAGGCAAAAAGCCAAGCAGGGACAGCTTCTCCCTAGGGTGGAGCCCCAGCAGAGGTGGTGCAGGACATGGGGAGGGGCTGCTGGCATGGAGGAAGCAGTGGAGGCTTTGGGATCCTCCCTACAATAAAAAAACAAAACAAAACAAAAAACCCAGCTATAGGTGTGGCTGCTGTGGGGACACTTGGTTGGTCCCAGATTCGGGAAAAGAGCGTGGTGCTCTTAGTGTGTAGGTCCTGAGCTGTGGCAGCAGCATCAGTGACTGCATCTTGTGGGAGGAGGCAAGCAGACAAAGAAGTTCTATCTGGGGTAAAAAAAATCTCTCTGAGAAAGCTCTCATTCCTTTTCACTGATCTGGTAAGGTGGGAGAGTGAAGCACCAAGAAGTTTTCACTTCTGGCAACAAGCATATGTCTGAGTGCACGTGGACATGTGTGATCTGTTCTGGGGATGGTGCCAGGCGAAAAGCTTAATTTTGACTCAAAAACCTCCCATGGTAAAGGAGCAGAAACTTGATTTTGACCGTGTGAACAAAACCAGGACCGCCATTGGCTGCAGCTGAGTTTTCTCCCTGTCCCTGAAAGGCACCCTGGGAAATGTAGTTCGTAAGGTAGCATGGGAAATACAGTTTCTAACAGTGTGACAGTATAGAGAAAGGTAGCTTGAGAAATATAGTTGGTAAAAAGCCAGGTGGCATTGAAAGCAGGCTCAGAAAAAAAAAAAATGCAGATAGACTGAGACAAAAGCTTTCATTCCCCGTAACAGAGTAGCAAGATGCCCAAGGGAAATATCCAGCAAATGCATGTTTTAACTCATTTTAAACAGCTTAAGAAGTTAAAAATGTCACGTTTCCCACAAGCCTTGTTAGCCTTACCTCCTGAAAACAGGAAATAGGTGAAAGTTTGCCTGTCAGGAGACAATTAAAATGCTAATGCTGTTTGTCAACAAGCCACTTTGAAAACTTTTAGAAAGCAAGGAAAAAATGGTCCGAACACCAGAAAATTGCTTGTGTGTGCAAAAAACTTATGGTCTAATAAAAATCTATCAAAGACAAGACATCCTTGAAAGAGCTCATGGCAATCTTAAGATACAGCTTCAAAAAATTAAGAAGGGGGAAATTGTACCTTTAGTTACCAAATGAAGCTTGCTGGCTACCTACAGGAGTCTCATATCAAAGCTGGC
Organism: Peromyscus leucopus; assembly: GCF_004664715.2. NCBI lineage: Eukaryota > Metazoa > Chordata > Mammalia > Rodentia > Cricetidae > Peromyscus > Peromyscus leucopus. The sequence continues at coordinate 25,170,925 of NC_051077.1, read as the reverse complement.
CATGAACTCTGAACTATAGAAATGAAGCAGTTTTGAGTTCATCTACAATCTTAACTGCAGTAACTCATGATTTGAGAACTCTGTCTTGTTGAAAGAAAATATAACAGTTCTGTTAAGAGAGTCTTTCTAGATGTGTGCTAAAGTTTGTAAGATGGTCCCACAGAGTTTCCTTTTGAACATAAATTTGCAAAAAGTATAAATATGTATAGTGATATTCATGTTACTTGTAAATATGTTGAATGTAAGTTTGTAAAAAGTGTAAATGGAGTTTCCTTTTGAACATAAATTTGTAAAAAGTGGAAATATGATATTCATGCTACTTATAAATATGTAAAAAGTGTAAATATTGAATGTAAGTTTGTAAAAAGTGTAAATATGTATAGTAATGTTCATACTAGAATTGTTTTTATTATTCCATCATTATCTGTCTAGTCTGGACAAATTAGGTAACATTAATTTTTAAATAATAAACCAAATCAATCACATTAGAAGCATCTTGAAGTTTTTATTACTCCTTTACCTTAAGATATATTTGAACATTTTTTAGGATAGCTCAAAATATAATTTTATGGTTTCAATGGCCCTTGGAAAACTTAAATGAAGGTGTCATAATTAGGGAAGCTTTTCTGTCTTCTTCCTAAAAGTTTCCACTCCTCCTCTGTTTCTGTTTAGAAAGGGGTAGGCCTCCCACAATCAAGTTAGTTTATATAGAAATTCTACTGCTGTGATAGGAACACAAGTATATATGAGCTACTTAAACAGCTGAAAGTGTGTTTATAATTAGCATGGGCTTTGTTTACTTGAGTTAATACTTTGAAGTGTTTTGAAATGACTGTTTTTTCCTGGGAATCAAAATAGTCTCTTGAAATTTTTATTGAACATCTGTTAGGAGAGAGTTTTGATTTAGAAAAGGGCTTGGTGCAGCTAAGACTGCTGTAATCACCTTAGACCCATTCAAAAAAGAATATTCCATCTTTATTATTCTCTACTCCTTTACTGAGAGATGTGGCAGCTATGGAGATTGCTGTGGTTGTTTGCAAGCTCTTAGGAGTAACCTGGGTCAGAGCTGAGTTAAGCTCTGTATACCCTCTTGCCAGACGCTGGTAGCCAAAGACAGGCAACTTTCTTGATAGCTTCCTGAATGTATGTATGTAAAATTAATCAAGGATGACCTAAGACAGGCACAGTCTATCTCAAGGGCCTAGAGGGCTCTATATTATATCAAGAGTGGAGAGTTGTGGAGGCCCACAAAGGTTTCATAGTGAGAGCTGAGCTTGCTTTACTCAGCAGGGCTGTACTGGAGGATTGCTTGACCACATGTGTGGTTACCAGGCGATTGGAAAGGTCTGCACTTGGCTGTGCTAGGGGGAGGTCCTTTGCTCCACACATTGGCATTCTAACAAAAGGACCTTTAGAAGATACTGAAGAGGCTGGTGGATTATGATCCAGGCCCTCCTGAGGCTATCCTGTGTTCCTATCTGTTTCTTTCCCCTCTATCCTTCTATTTAAATATTTCTCCCTCCTCAAGAGTACCCTGGGGAAAAAGTAGGAGTGGGCTTCCCACAGAGAAATGGGTAGGCTCCCCCAACAGAGGTATCACCACCCCTGACCTCAAGCTCTACTATAGAGCTATAGTAATAAAACCACTTTGTATTAGCAGAAAAACAGACATGTGGATCAATGGAATCAAATTGAAGATCTTGACATAAATCCACACACCTATGAACACCTGATTTTGGACAGAGAAGCTAAAATTATACAATGGAAAAAGGAAAGTATCTTCAACAAATGGTGCTGGCATAACTGGATGTCAACATGTAGAAGAATGCAAATAGATCCATATCTAATCCCATGCACAAAACTCAAGTCCAAATGGATCAAAGACCTCAACATAAATCCAGTTACACTGAACTTGATAGAAGAGAAAGTGGGAAGTAGCCTTGAATGCATTGTCACAGGAGACCACTTCCTAAATATAACACTACTAGCAATGACACTGAGAGCAACAATTAATAAATGGGACCTCCTGAAACTGAGCAGCTTCTGTAAGGCAAAGGACACAGTCAACAAAACAAAATAGTACCCTACAGAATGGGAAAAGATCTTCACTGACCCCACATCTGACATACGGGTGATCTCCAAAATATATAAAGAACTCAAGAAACTAGATATCAAAATACCAAATAATCCAATTTAAAAATGGCGTAGAGAGCTAAGATGAGGATTCTCAACAGAAGAATCTAAAATGGCTGAAAGACATTTAAAGAATTGTTTGTAGCTGATGTTTTCTCTGGTCCTGTCCAGCCCCATGGACCCCACAGTCGCTTATAAAATAATCACTCAGAAGCTTATATTAATTAAAACTGCTCAGCCATTAGCTCAGGCCTACCACTGAGGAGCTCTTACACTTAAACTCAATCCATTTCTGTTCATCTATATGTTGCCACGTGTTCCATGGCTTTCCCTGTGTGCCATTACATGCTGTTCTCTGGATGGCAGGCTGGTGTCTCCTGACTCAGCCCTTCTCTTCCCAGAATTCTCCTTGTTTGCTTATCCCACCTATACTTCCTGTCTGGCTACTGGCCAATCAGCATTTTATTAAACCAGTGTACAAAAACATTATCCCATGCAATTGTTCAACATCTTTAGTCATCAGGGAAATGCAAATCCAAATGACACTGAGATACCATCTTACACCTGCCAGAATGACTAAGATCAAAACTATTGATGACAGCTTATGTTGGAGAGGATGTGGAGCAAGGGGAACACTCTTCCATTGTTAGTGGGAGTGCAAACTTGTACAACCACTCTGGAAATCAGTATGGTGGTTTATCAGGAAATTAGGAATCAACCTACCTCAAGACTCAGCAATACCACTACTGGGCATATACCCAAAAGATGCTCAATCATACCACAAGGTCACTTGCTCAACCATGTTCATAGCAGTATTATTTGTAATATCCAGAACCTGGAAGCAACGTAGATGCCCCTCAACCGAAGAATGGATAAAGAAAATGTGGTACATTTACACAATGGAGTATTACTCAGCAGTTAAAAAACAATAATGACATCATGAAGTTTGTAGGCCAATAGATGGAACTAGAAAGAATCATCCTTAGTAGATGTGAGATGACTCATCCCTAACAGATCTGGGGGCCAGCTAGCCCAAACCAGTAATGAAAAACTTTCTGAGAGCCAACCTGGGTCTGCCTAAGGGCCTTAGCAATAGCAGCTGAGACATAATCTGGAGATGACCTGAACTAATGAGAGGCAGTCATGTCATTCCAGCAGATGCATATTCATCAGACCTCCCCCAGGGTGGGGTGGAGGGTATATAAGCCTTGCCTCTTCCTGAATAAACTGAGCTTGTTGTTTCAAGTTGGGAAGTCTGTGTCATTGACTCTGTGCCTACTTTCCCCCTCCCCCAAAAGGAACAACAGCACAGTCTACAATCCACAACCCCAGGTAAGGTAGATAAAAAGGAAGACCTAAGAGGGACACACATGGAGGGCCCCAAGAAGGGAAAATAGTTAAGATTTTCTGGGTAAACTGGGGAGGGGTATAGAAAGGAAGGATGGGGGATGGGAATGGGAGGAACTGAGATGGCTGTGTGTGGGGAGGGACAGAAAAGGGGAGCAATGAAAGAGATATCTTGGTAGAGGTAACCATTAGGGGGTTAGGGAGAGATCTGGTGCTAGGGAAATTCCCAGGAATTCACAAGGATGACACCAGCTAAGACTCCTAGCAATAGTGGAGAAGGTGCCTGACTTTACCTTCCCCTACAGTCAGATTAGTGACTACCCTAATTGTCATCAAAGAACCTACATCCAGTAACTGATGAAAGCAGATGTAATCCACAACCAAGCATGGGGTTGAGCTCCGAGACTTCAGCTGAAGTGAGGGAGGAGGGATCACAGGAGCAAGTTAGGTCAAGATCATGATGGCAAAAACCACAGACAGCTGACCCAAGCTGGTGGGAGCTCGGGGACTCTGGCTAGTTAGCTGGGGAACATGCATGTGAATGAACTAGGCCCTCTGAATGTGGGTGACATTATGTGGCTAGATCTGTTTGGGGAGCCCCTGGTAGTGGGACCAGGACTTATCCTGGGTGCATGAAATGGTTTTGTGGAACACATTCCCTATGGTGGGATACCTTACTCAGCCTTGACACAGGGAGGATGGGCTTGATCCTGCCTCAACTTACTATGTCAGACTTTATTAACTCCCCAATGGAGGCCTTACCCTCTCTAAGGAGTGGATCAGGGTGGGATGGGGGGAGGTAGGGTGGCGGGACAAGGAGAGAGAGAGGGAAACTTGGATTGGTATGTAAAATGAAATAATTTTAAAAAAAAAATTAAAAAATCAAAAGTAACAAGAACAAATGGATTATGTACAACTTTACCAGTTTATATATCAGGAAAATCTGAAGAAGAATTTAGATTTTTTAAATTTGAATGAATATTTGGTGTTCAGACATAGGGAAACAGCTAGTTGTTGGACAAAAAGACAAATATGGATATAACTTGGAAAGGGTTGAAATTTGTCAGGATACAGAAGCAGTTTCACAAAGGGACTTAGAAGCAGTATAGAGGATGGAAAACCAGAACAGGACAGCTGAAGAAGATGGAGCATATGGCTTAATTGGCATAGTCTCCAGGAAGTATAAGATCAAGATCTGGATCTCAACTAGGGTACAGGTGGCACTCAGAGGTTAAGTAGCATGCAGACTGCTGCAGTCCACCCTTCAGAGATGAGCAAATCAAGCCAGGAGAGCAGCCTGGGTCAGGAAGAAGAAATTTAGTCTTTGGAAAACTAGCATAAGGTCACTGGGGTACAAGGTAGGAATTTAGGAACTTTGTTTAGATATAAAATTTGAACCAAGTCACAGGGATCAGTCCCATCAACAACGTTTAAATGGCCTCATGAGCAATTAACTCACTCCTTATGTATTTCTACTGGTCTTAGTGTTTGTGGTGAAGTTAGAACTACAGGTGGGCAGTTAGGTGAACGTTCATTCTAGGAGAATATAGTAGACTACTCGATCTGACAAAGTTAATTATCTTCATTAAAAAAAAAATCATCTCCTTTCCCAATGATAAGGGCCTTTTCACTTGTCTATTTTGTCAATTAGTCTCAAATTTTCAAATGTAATAATCAGCTCAAATACAATGGAAGAGAGTTAATTTCTCTAATATCTATGGATCCAGGAAGAAAATTCTTGGACTAGGGTTGGATGTGGGCTCAAGGAACTCTGCTTCATGCAGCAATTCATAGACCCAGTGTAATGGTGACTGCCACAAGACACCAAAGAGAGGGTGGAAGAATGGCAAGAAGTTCATGTGGGAAGTACTTAGGGTCAGACTAGGAGAGGTATAATCTGCCTCACCACTGAGCTGAAGAGAGTTTAGTCACTTGGCCACACAAGTTTTTGAGATGCTGGCAAATGAAAACTGAACTATTCCCTAACTACTACAGAGGAAGAAAAGAGACCATGGCTAACAGTTTACACTCTCTGTCACACTACCTTTTGGAACATCAAGTGCTCATGTGTTGGAACACAGTCCAAGAATGAAGTCATATGAGGAGAATTCTGGGTGCTTATGAGAAAACTCCAAGAAAACAAGACCAAAATCTTGTGACCTTAGTTTCTTTAAAACATGGAATTGTTCTTGGGATATGCTTCTGTGCCTGTCCCAGGTGTAATGGATAGAAGTGAGTTGACTTCAGTTTACTATTCATTACTACTCCGAAGAAAAACATGGTTTTTGCCACATTCAGCTTGTGCTTGTGATTGTACACTTTACACAGGTGACTTTCCTTTACCCTCAGAGTATAAACCGGCCGATGCTCTGAATAAAGTTGGCTATGGCATGAGACTTTAGTCTATCTCGTTTTTTAGGTCCTGCTCTCCCAGGTTCACACCACCAACTAGAGAGGTAAACACTAGTGTAATATAAAGGATGAAGGAGAAAAATACTAAAATTATGCATGTAAGAGTGATTTAGACTACTAACACATAATCCAAAACTGAGGTATTAAAAGGTCTATGAGAGGTAACATCTAAATTGTCTTTATCAGTTTGCAGGTACACAAAGATGCAGTGATTAATTCTGGCTGACAGTCTACGTGCACATTTATCACCATGCAAACAGTGTCTCTCTGAAAGTCTTCAATGCAACCATCATCAATTTGAAATGTAATGCTTGTACTTGCCTATTTTTGAGCTTTGTATTTCCAAATTTGTCAAAATGCTTCTGTAATTCTTTTTCTCCCATAAACACTGCCCTATGATAACCCTGCATGTTGAGATCCTCGTGTTTTGTTTTTCGCTCATAAGAGATGAGCATATACTTTTTGTTCTTTTTCCAGAAACCTATGTATGTATCTAGAAGAAGGTGAACAGTAATTACCATTACTGCCCTATAATTTATAAAAAGTAATTTCAACTAACTATAGGTGAGCAGATCATGATCTTTACATTTTACTCTCTAATTAGAAATGGAGGTATTCCTAAACTAAATCTGGTGACAAGTTGCTATAGTTAAAATATCAACCAAAATAACTATAATTCTAACTTTAAAATTCTAAAAGTTAAACTTCTTTCATCATTGTTAGCAAATTTCATTCTGAAAATAAACGATCATCAAATTTCAAAATAATGAAATAACACATGAATAATTTTGACAAATATTACCAATTAAATGTAATACAACTAGAATTTTGTGGTTTTACATGGAAATATTCTAACTAGACATTGAAAAAATCTTATAGCACTATTTTTTTTTTTTTTAACAAAACAGGAAAATACCGACACCATGTACTTATGGGAAGGCATTGCCAAAGTACTTTAAAAATCTTTGTAGTTTTGAAATACGGTCTGAGGAAGTTCAGGCTTCTTATACAGTTAAGGATGATAATGACCTTCTGGCACCCCTGTTTTCACTTCCCAAGTTCTGGGATTACAGACATGTACCACCACATCTGATTTCATGTGGTGCTTGGATTTGAACCAAGAGCCTCATCTATGATAGGCAAATGTTCTACCAATTTGGCTTGCTAGACCCAAAGGATTTTTATATGTAGCAGTTTTGTTAATCAACCGGAAAATTTTCACATTAGACATTATAAAATATCTGTTTTAAACTACCCAAGCATAGGCCTCACAGTTACCACATGAATTATCTGTACTTACAAGGCCACAGAGTAGAAGATAAAATCACAGACTTCTATAGTTAACAGAAATTTTAAACTTTATATTTTTCTAAGAAATTATATCTTACACTTTCTAGAAAATTAGAACAATTTGACATTCTTTTTCACATTAGCGACAAATGTTTGGGGAATCTCATCTCTAGAAAAAGCTATCATTTCTTCACTAGTAAGAGTCTGTGAGCTTCACTTCAGGTTCGAAGCTCAAAAAAAAAAATGAAGAATTTGGGGCTGAGGAGATGGCTCAGCAGATAGGAATAATTATTTCACAATAATGAGGACCTGATTTCAAATCCCCTACACCTACATAAAAGCTGGATGTGGGTACATGGGCTCCCATAACTCCAGAACTGGGGGTGGGAGCAATCCCTGAGGATTAACGGCCACCCAACTAGCTTCAGGTTCAGTGAGTGACATTTTGCCAAAGGAATAAAGCAGAGTTATCAGGACACACAGTTGATGGCTTCTCCTGGACACAGGTACACATAGGCAAGTGTATATGCTTACTCATGCATGCATACTCACGTGAGTGCACTTGCTCCTGTGCACACACACATAATTTAGTAATAAAATTAGTGACCATTTTTAGGTTACTATGTAGATCCTCTAAAGTCAAGCTGACAGAACTAAGATGAGCTTACAGCAGAAATTTTTAAAAGCCATATTTTTAATTACCGTGCTTTCCAAAAGAAACAAAAATAATGTGTCAATGCAATTATCACCCTGGAATTTCCAAGTGCAAACCTTTGCAAACAACATTTAGACGTTACTTATTACTGGAGTTTAACTAGGGCCTCCAGGCAACAGAGTACATCATTATCCTTCCTATGAATAACAGAAAGCAAAGGTTCACTGCCAAGACACAGTCTCGAGTTACTTCGGGTCAGCAATGTGAAAATTTACTCTGTGGTAAGGTCTGCTTTTCCCAGGGAGGCAAGATTAAATGCCAGATAAGGGATTTACTACTAGACAATTAGAGAAATTAATGCCTACAAGCTGATAATACCATAAAAAGGTAATTTGAAACAATTACCTGAACAGTGTACATTGCATTACTTTTTAACAATCAAGAAACAGAAATGAGAATGAAGAATAGCAAGAAAAATAAATATCATTTGTATTAATCAGATTATTTAGAATAGACATTACCAGTTTCCTTTAAAATACATTTATTTTAATTAAATCAAATAATACTAAATTTGAAAATTAAAAATAATGTATTCAATTATACATAGGAAATGGACCATCTGGTAATAGGTCCTTTCTGATGCTGGCAACTGTGCCAACATTTTATAAAACATTAAAGACCAAATAACTTTTTGCATTTACATTTAAGAATCTGTTGGTCAAGAATCTTATGGGACATACTTATGACTCTATTCAAGTAGCTAGAAGAGCTGTTCATGGTAGTATTATGTTTAACTTTCTCATATGGCTTGAGGCTTATTTAAGAGTCTAAGAAGATAAAAGAGGTAACACTTTCTTAGCTTGCTGGGTGGTCCAAAGGTTAATCATCAAATTCCCGGTGTGGGGAAAACCCCAAAGCACTCAAGGTAAAATGTTTTGATGCTAACAAATATATCTATATGGAAGAACACAGCTGAAGACAAGCCAGTAGTATATTCCTGGCTGAGGTCAGGTAAGAATAAAGGTGTTAATAAAGAACTGGTCATTTATGAGAGGTTGTTTTGTTTTATGTACATGGATGGGTGTTTTGTCTACATGTATGTCTACACACCACTTGCATGTTTGATGCCCAGGAAGGCCAAAAGAGGGTATCAGATACTCTGGAACTGAAGTTACAGATGGCTATGAGCCTCCACAAGCATGCTAAGAGTCAACCCTGGTTCGATGAGTGAGCAGCCAGTACTCCTAACTGATAAGCCATCTCACTGGCCCCAATTTTTATGTTTCTATCTGTATTGCTGAGGTAGCTTAGTCTTTACAGATTTGTCAAGTACATTCCTTAATAGCTGGTAAGCTATAAGTGAGGATATTCTTAGGAAGGCAGAGCAACACCACAAAGTACTGCTTGGAGCTTCTCTCTTCTTGTCTATTGAATACATTATTCCTCTAATACCTCCCTTGCCCTACAATTTCATGATTTTCTTCCTCTACTGAATACTTCTCTTTGAGGGTGCCTATTGCACTACTACTCCTGCCTTAGAAAGCCTCCGTCTTACTTCTCCATTTAGCTACCCTTCTTCTCCCTTCTACTTCTTTCCTACCTTTTCCAGCAGCTATTGGGAAAAGCAGTCTACATTTCCTGTCTCAGATTTCTTCTCATTTTCCTTTGAACTTAAGCAGGCTCTGCTCTCTTCCTCCACTAAGACTGTTTGTCAAGGTTGTCAATGACTTCCTTGTTGCTTAATCCAAAGGTCAGTTCTCAGTTTCCATCTTACACCATTTGACACAGTTGGTAACCCCCTTGAAAAATTTTATTTTTGTCTATTTCCCAAACCTCATTCTTCTGCTACTCTTCTGTCCTTCTGGCAGTTACTTTTGAGTACTTTTTTAAATTAAAAATTGATTTTTTATATGTATTAGTGTTTGCCTGCATATGTTTGTTCATCATGTTTGTGCCCAATGCCCAGGTGCCAGATTTGTGAGAAAACTGCATGAAATCAAGACAAAAGTCTTGTGACTTCAGTTTCTTCAAAATCATGGAACTGTTCTTTTTTTTTTTTTTAAAAAAAAAAAACTGAACAGTTAATGTATTTGAATTACAAATTAATTAATTGATTGATTGATTGACTGATTGATTGTATGTGTAGTGTAAGTGAGTGCCTGCCACACCTGTGGAAGTCGGAGGACTACTTCGGGAAGTTATTCTTGGAATGGGCTTTTGTGACCCTCCCGGGTGTGTGATAAGAGTGAGTTTACCTCAGATTATTCATTACAGCTGACTATTTTTATTTGTTTATATGCTTCTATGGAGGCTTATGCTTGCCTGGCATGTGCAGCTTGTCCTTGTGACTGTACACTTTACTCATGTGACTTCTCTTAACCCTCAGAGTATAAACTGTCTGATGCTTTGAATAAAGTTGGCTATTGCATGAGACTTCAGTCTGCCTCATTTATTGGCTCCATTCTCCAAAGTTTTGCCACCGCTAGGGCAGTGACACCAAGGAGGCCAGAAGAGGGTGAAAGATACCCTGGAACTGGAGTTACAGAATAGATAATTGTGAGCTAACTTGTGGGTACTGGGAAGCAAACCCTGGTACTCTGCAATAACAGAAAATGCTCTTAACCACTGAGCCATTCTCTTAGTCCCTCCTTTTGGGTACTTTTCATTTATACCATGCCCTAGAGTCAGCCCTTAATTTTTCCTTTTCTCTTTATAATATTCCCCACAATGATCTCATTTAGCACACAGGCAGAAATGGTTAGTTATTTAGTTTCTTGGATTTCCCAGTGCCTACAAAAATTTCTGCTGAATGAGTCAATGCATGGATGTAGTTGTAAAACTTACTGTAAGTATTAAATGATGATTCTTTTAACAATTAAGATATATTTGCAAAAGTTAGCATCAAGGCTAGGGTGCACTTCTGTGGTAGAGTGCATGGTAAGCATGTGTGAGGCCCTGGGTCTGATCCTCAGCACTGTGAGAAAAGAATATCAAACAAATCAAGGCCAACAATCTGCTATTTTGTTATAGTTTAGATTAAATGTTCCCCTCCAAAAGGTTCCAGTATTTGAATCCTTGGTCTTCAGTTGGTGACAGTTTGGGAAATTTGTGAAAGTGTTAGTGCATGGGGTCTAGCTAGAGAAAGTGTCATTGTGAAGCCAGCCAGGATCATGTTACTAATCTGAGGCTTGTAGAACTTCTGGAAAATGGGCCAGGTGGAAGTGGATCCCTTAGGACAGAAGAGGCAAGTCTTAAGGTTACTGCCCTTTCAGGCTTCCTGTTTTTCTGCTTCCTAAGTGCTAAAGGATGGAACCAACTGCACCCATTCCTGCCACGACGGTGCTCTGAGCTGCCATGCCCTCCCCACCAGGATGATGGACTGTATAAATCCTCATCTCCTTTTAGCTGCTTCTTGTCAGGTATTTGGTCATAGCAATGAGAAAATTAACAAATACATATCTCTTAAAAATGCTTTAGTTGGCTGTGGCACAGCATTGTGTTTTGTTTTTTGTTTTTTTTTGTCAGAGACAGACAGCCATAGATACAAGGCTAGAAATGTGGCACTCACACTTTAATCTAGCATCCAGAAAGAAATCTACTCTGTGAGTTCAAGGCCAAGAAATAGCAAGCATGTGACAGCTAATCAGAAAGCAGCAATCTTGAGCTCGTGAAGACTGAGATTCGGAAGATTCAGCTGAGACCCATGGATAACTCAGAGAGACAGATCCAGGTGAAAGTGTGGCTGTCTCTCTATTAAGCATGACAATAATCGCCTTAATAAAAAACTTTAGTTAGCACTTCAAGAAGAAAAACATAGATGCAGAAGGTAACAGTGTAATAATCTTGTGTCTTCCCTGGGATGGGACATTTCCTTTTAATGATTTATCCTTAATTTTCAGATATACATATTTCAGATATACAAACTATGTGACATAGGGTTCATTATGTAGCCCTTGATGATATGGGACTTGCTATATAAACACATTTGGCTTAAAATTTATGAAGATTCTCCTGCCTCTGCTCCCAAGTGCTGGGATTAAAGGTGTAGGCTAAGATACCTAATTATAAACTATTCAATTTTGTGTTTAGCCAATAAATTTAAAACTAAAAACAGAACATCCAACTTTCAAACCATTAAAAGGACAAAACCAAGAAAATGAATCCAATCTATGCCAGGGGAAACGAACAAGGGAACATATATTCATAAGAGAGCAGAAACAAATGCAGACATGTGCCCAATCACAATAAATAGATCCAATCTAATGACAAAAGACACAGAAGGAACATACATTCATAAAACAACAAAAGTAAATGTAAACATGTTCCCAATCACAATAAATACAATATTGTTAAGATGCCTCATTAAAAAAAGAATACCTCACGGGGTTAGTGGGACTGCTCCTTAGTACAGTGAAGGCTTGTTATGTACAAGATTCCCAACATACACAAATACAGAAAGAGAAACTCTCAAGTTATACTTTTCAAAAATCCAAATAAATGTCCCTTAGAACTGTCATAGTTAAACATCACTGATAATATCTGAACATACATAGAATTAAAGGTTAGCAGTATTAAATGGGACAATGAAAAACTCATAACTAATCATGAAATAAATAGCTATAGATCAATGAACAACTGTTAAAGAAATGTGTTATGAATTAAATGAATTCAAAACCAGAGTTGAGACTTCAACCTCAATCTCAATCTCTCTCTCTCTCTCTCTCTCTCTCTCTCTCTCTCTCTCTCTCTCGTTTTTTTTTTTTCAAGACAGGGTTTCTCTGTGTTGTTTTGGTGCCTGTCCTGGATCTCACTCTGTACACCTCACTCTGTACACCAGGCTGGCCTCGAACTCACAGAGATTCGCCTGGCTCTGCCTCCTGAGTGCTAGGATTAAAGGTGTGTGCCACCACTGTCCAGCTACAGACTTCAATCTCTTAAAATAGAAATAAACCATATGAGAAGATCTGAATAACAGAACATATATGGTGATTATTAATATTGTTTCTAATAAATAGACCATATAAACTAATCATTTATTACTCTTCACAAAATTATCAACAATTAAAAAAATTATCAACAATATAAAAATGTGAAAGTTACCAAGCTGGGGAAAATCAATTAATAAAAAAAGGATTAAGAATTAAGTAAAGTAGAAAGTTGATTTCTGTACAATATGAAGATTTTAAAAATATCACAGTGGCTGGGCAGCAGTGATGCACAGCTTTAATCCCAGCACTTGGCGGGGGCAGAAGCAGGTAGATCTCTGTGAGTTCGAGGCTAGCCTGGTCTATAAAACGAGTTCCAGGATAGCTAGGGCTGTTACACAGAGAAACCCTGTTTTGAAAAATCAATAAAAAATATATTTACTTACATATAAATATATATGTATATATCTATCTCACAATGATTTTCAATAAGAAGCTAAAATTCCTGAAAATTAAAATAAATCACCCATGTTACTTGGGGGAAAATGTGGACATTCTTTCAGTTTAGTGAAATATTTATACAGTAGATACTTACACTTAAAGTTCAGAGATATGTAATTCATAATAAAAATTACCTGCATGAAAATGGTAAAACCAAACTCAGAACACAAGAAAAGATAATTTCTAGACAAGATACTTTTAAAAGTTCTCTACTTCAAGTAAGCATGGTGCCCATGCTTTAATCCCAGGACTCAGGAGGCAGAGGCAGGTGGATCTCTGTGAGTTCAAGGCCAGCCTGGTCCATATATAAGTTTCAGGCCAACCAAGGCTACATAAAGAAACTTTGACTTAAAATAAAATTAAAAAAAGTCTCTACCTCACTAATTATCAGGGAAACAGAAAGTAAATTGTACAAATAACACTGGACAATATTAAGCGAAAGTGGAATACAGAAAGAAGCCTATTACTAGTTGTATATGAAGTATTTCTTGGAAAAACCACTTTAAAAAAGAATATGGACAATGAAATGGATACAGTAGATTTAGGGGTGATATAAAATTCACAAAACACATAGTTGGCAAAAATAGTTATAGAAAAGTTGGTCTTAAATTTTGTTTATAGAAATATCTATATAGCTAAAACAAATTTTAAAATGGTCTATTAGTTTGTGGATAAGCTCTTTCTTGTGTCCTTCCTGAAGAGGTGATGATGCTACCATTTAACCTCATTTATTCCTTAGCAGCCCAATCTCTGCCACAGCCACACAGGTTAGAGCTTCAAGATAGACTTGTGGAGGACACCAGCATTCAGTACATCCTGTCAATCATAGAGCAGCTTATCTGCTCCTTTCTCTACAGTCTCATACAAGCTGCAAAGATGTTCCAGCAAGGCATTCTTACCAAGTGGGCATTTCACCCTGGGAATGTTTTAGATCACCTGAAAACAAACAAGATCACATCCAGAATCCTTGGCCACCTGGTCTCCATCAGTGGAACTGTCTGCTTCTTTGACCTATGTCAAGGTTAACTAGCCAACCACCTCCTTTGAAAGGCCTACATCCCCAGGGTTTGAGAGGAGGTCTCCCAAGTGACAGCCTTGACCAAATGGCACCCTACTGGTAGGATTTCATGCTGCCAGTCCAAGCAAGCCAGTCTCTTTGCTAGCCTTGGCCCAGCATCTGGAGATTCTGCAGCTACTGAGAAGACTCAAATTCTAACCTAGGGAGGTTTTCCTTTCATGTCTGCTTATTTCTAGAGTATTCTTTCAAATTTTAATCTCTTAATAGCTAACCCCTCACAGTGATAATTTTGTATAAAACTACAATAGTAGACACACACCATTAGACATTTGTTAAAAACCATAAATGTGTAACACCAAGAGTGGAACTTTAATGGGTATGCATATTTATATCTACAGTACTGGGTAGTACTAATTAGTGAATGTAAGTCTATCAGTTGTATTAAATATATCATGAAGTCATGTACTGGTAGTAGGGGAGACTGCATATGGAAGTATATGGTAATGCTATACTTTGTGCTCCATTTGCTGTGAATTAAACTGTTTTAAAATAGTCTGTTTCTTTGTTTTTGTTTTTGAAAGGAGAAGGGAAATTCTGTTTTTCAATATTGCTCTTAAAAATACAGCACACTTAGGGAGTATATATTTCTGAATAAAAGTGTAAAATGTCAAAATATTATTTTTTAAAAAATGTGTAACCTTTGTTGAATCTGCTCTTTGATAATGTCAGACATCAAGTGCATTCTGATTATTTCAACCCTCTCTCTCTTCAACCTCCTACTAAGCCCTCTCCTCTCAAAACTCCTCCTTTTCAAATACCTCCTCCTTTGTTTCTGAGACCCACTGAGTTTAACCAGAATCACTTGTGTGGTCATGGGTTTGGAGCCCAGTGAACACCTCAGTGAATGCACTGTAACTAATATTCACTTCATCTGGGAAGGGCTGGGCCCCATGGGCCCTTTGCAATACACGACTGACCGCTTGCTGGTGGAGTCAGTATTGTGAAAGGTTCATTGGAGACATCCACAGCTGCTGTGAGGTTATGACTACATTGGCTCTGCCATTCCCAAAAGTCAATATTCATAGTCTTTCTCCCTATCTTCTGGCTCTTATAGTCTTTCTGTTCCTCTTCTGCAATGATTGCCTAGCCTCAGAGGTGGTGGTATAAATGTCCTTTTTTTGGACTAAACACTCAACTGTTACTTAAGAGTAGTGTGTTCTCTTTTATAAAAATATATTTTTAAGATCATAATTACATCAGCATATTATCTTTAACATGGAAATAGAAAATTAGTCTAATTTTGAAAAAAAGAGTTAACAGTCTATAGAGGTTGTCACCAGGGTCACATAGACAGCAAATGAATCTAGGACTAGTAGTCAGATGTTTTGACACCCAATCCAGTATTCTTTCCTGTTACACAACTTGGTAGATTGGAATAAAAGTACACTGCTTTTGCAATCCTTCAGGCTTATGTTCAAATGTCAGCTTCACCACTTTCTATTTAGGTAACCTTGGGAAAAATACTACCTTCTGAACTTTAGCTTCAAAATAGATAAATACTAAGCCTCAAATTACAAAGACAAAGCAAAGATTATTGAGAATACTTCTTTCTCTGATAGTCAAGAGAATCCCCACTAATTGGCTAACTCTTGAAAGTCTAGATGCTCAGCTTTGTGCCGCAGGTTTAAACCAAGTCTCTATGTGCGCTGTAGGTTGGATGCTCACTACATCTGTCCATGGTGATAAAATTGTTTCAACTGCCTGCATTTCCTTGAGCTTCCCATCTGCTTTCCATTCTATCACCTTTCTCTTGGTCTCATTCAGTTCCAAAAGTCTAGAGTATATAATACGGCGACACTCTTTACTTCTTGACAGTCACAGCTTTCTGAGACAAAATCTCTAGCTGTACATGCAACCACGGCCAGAAAGGCCTGGCTATACCATGCCTCTGCTATGGTTTGAAAATGAAGGTCTCCATTAGGCTTATGTGCTGAAAGCGGGGTCTCCAGCTGGCAGCACTATTTAGCAGGTGCTGTGAACTGTAGGAGGTGGGGCTTAGATGAAGAAGTCAGTCATTTGGGGGGTGTTATTCTGGCAGTGTTTTGTCCCAGACCTTTCCTCTCATCTCACTGCTTCCTTTCTGCCCTGACATGAACTGCCACTTCTCCCACATGTTTCATGCTCCCGCAGCCATGGTGTTTTGCTTATGGTTCCCTAAATAAAGGAGCCAAGAGCTATAAACTAAAATCTGTGAAACCTAGAGCCAAAATAAATCTTTTAAGTCAGTTTTATATATATTTTGGTGACAGGTACACAAAACTAATACAGGCTCTAAGACAGTTTTTCTAGGTGGCAATTAAAGGAAAGGAACATAAATACATCATCAGTGTTTACACGTTTTTTAATTCTGAATGGTAAATACACAACTTTTTAACTCTATTTGGAAAAAATTACATAAAAGTATATAAGAAAAATGTATGAAAAATTAAAAGATATAAAAACTCAAAATAATATTCATTTTTTTCATTGCAGAACTCATTGCAAAACAATGCTTATTTTGTTTTATTTTATTTTATACAACACTAGAGGTTGGATATCATATATAATGTATATATATATGACTGCTATTATATATGATATACAGTTTCATTTATAAAATGCATACATTTGAGATTTTGCTAGTTCTTAAAATGAGAGCTTAAAAGTTATATATATATATGTGTGTATATATATATATATATACATATATATATATATACCCTAACTCATTTGAGAAACATTTTTATTACAATGATCTAATTTCTTTCCCTATGTTTTTATTGAAAAAGTTTTTTTTTCTGTACAATATAGTCTGATAGTGTTTTCCCCTCCCCCAACTCCTCCCAGATCCTTCCCATTTCCTAACCCATCCTATTCCATGCCCCCCTTTTCCCCTCTCTTTCTAGAATACAAGCAATCAGGCAAACAAATGAACAAACAAAACCTCCCAATAAATCAGATTTATAAAAAAGAAAAACAAGAAATACATACACAGCTTCTTTTTGCAGTAAATGGGAACTTCTACAGAGAAACATTTTTAAAGTAATGATTAAAATACAATTCTAATTTAGTTCTTACTATATACTAAACTACATACTCAGCCCTTTTTTTGAGACAGGATATTACTAATTGTCTAAACTGGTCTCAAATTTGCAATCCCTGCCTCAACCTCCCAAGTAGCTGGAATTACAGGCATGTCCAACTATTTAGAGCTTGAATAAGCTTTAAAAAACAGGAATGATTTAGTCTTGGCAGTCTATTTCCACCCTACTGATGGTTTGTTTTGTTTACCTAAGGGCTTCTTAAATTTAACAGCAATGAAAGCCAAAAAGACACTATCTGTGACAAAGTTTATAAAAGCAGTAATTTATAAAAATTGAATTAATAACTTGATTGATAGTTTATAATAAGAATTTTCTGTGTAATTCAGGCTGGTTTTTGACTTAGCAATCCTGTGGTCTCCCGGGTGCTGGGATTATAGGCATACACAACCACATACAGCTAAAATAGATTTTAAAGTGAGAGTTACAGGGGATTATGAAATGGAAATAAGATTAAAACAATCACTAACCAAATAGGATGCTACTTAGCTTTAAAGATCTTTTTAGGTTAAATGGACCTCATGGATCCTAATTCCATGACACTTCAGAAGTGACGAAATGATCTCCCTGAAAGATTACATGGTTTAATCATTGTCAAAGAGACAGAAAGTGGCAGAGAACTCAATGTTCTTATACATCCTATCTTATTTGAGAAGCATTTTTAAAGGTACAGTTAACATACAATTCTAAGTTATCTTTTATGATTTCACTCCTGAAGACTATTTACAGATGCTTTAAACCATCTAAGAAAATGTTGGAAATGTTTTCCAGTATGAGATAGTTACCCACAAAGTAGAGAAAAACCTGTCATTCAAAGAAATAGATCAAATTCTCTTAAGTTCTGGGTCTCCAGCACTAACATAGCTTTGCCAGAGCAGGCTCCCAACCTGTAAGTGGATTATACAATGCTCTTGGGAAAGGACTCTAGGACCATCAAGATGTTTAACTCAACAAAAACTAAAGTCAATATATTTCTCCTTCTATGAGGAAATGGTGAAGCTAAAACTGGAAAGCAGATGCCACAGTTTCATCAAGCCAGTGGGATCTATTTTTGTAGACTGAAATTACCAGGGAATGAACATATATGGATATGTACACACACATTAACACACACCTATATAATGTTATATGTGATATAGTTATGTTTATTGAATTTTTTAGATTTGGGATTTTATCTGTTTTTTATCCTTTAATAATTTTTAAGTAAAATATAACATTCTTAAAGTGAGAGTTTAAATATTAAGACATGATATGTGAAGTGGGTAGTAGAGAAACTATACTGACTATTAATGAGTTAAAAAACATTTACTGAAAATATATAGACAAGGGGTGGAGGAACATAGAAACATGTCAAAGATTTGTTCAACTAGGGGAAATTGTTGTTCTTGATGACTAATACAACACATAATATTTTCTTACAAGAGTATTTCCAACACAGTAATGTGTCAATTTGGAAAAAAAGAAAATTTGCGTTAAGTGTTTAAAACAGAATTCATGTTCATTCTAACTTCATGGCTTTAGATGGGCAGTATGTTGTGCTTCCGGGGGATTCACACAGGAAGAGCAGACCTGGAGGAAACTGAAACTATAAAGGGTGATGTAATTACCATATTGTGCACTGGGAGAAAAACTGTCCCACCTTGAGGTGGTTCTTCACTAAGGAAGATTCCTCTAATTTCCAACCAAACCTGTTTCCCTTCTTCCTAAGCATGTAGCTGGAGTACATTTCTCAATTCCTTGCACTTAGATATAGCCATATTACTACATTTAGAAAGTGTAATTATGTATGGACAGGATATATGTCATTACCAGGCCTGATCTACAAAACATCCTCATCTATGTTTCTCCTGTTTTCCAACTTTGTAACTATGACGATGTCAGCATTCTGATTAATCCTGGAAGCTACTTGTTAAAGAAAACAAGCTCACCTTGCACTCTGGTTCCTGAATAATCATATGGAAGACAGAAACATGGAGAAGCCTTGTTAACCATATACCTACCTATCAAGAAGGGTTACATAAATAAGCTTCTATTGAGTTAATCCACTGAAATTTGAAGGTGTAATTGTTACTGCAAACTAATCCACCCTAATACAATGATATTAAAAGATTATTATACTGTGTATTAACTTGACTTTCGGTCTTAGAGATGATGTGAATGTCTTAATGTGAAACAAAATGAAAGCCTATCATCAGATAACTTAATCAGCTGTTACTTTATGGAGAAGAGTGTTACTAAATAGAATATTGGTTTAACTAAGTAAAGGTATGTTATATTCGTTTGTGTTGCAGAATAATTGTTTAATTATGTAAACATGTGTTCCTGTTTTACCTTGCCTGCCTAAGGCACCTGATTGGTCTAATAAGAAGCTGAATGGCCAATAGCTAGGCAGAGGAGGAATAGGTGAGGCTGGCAGGCAGAGAGAAAAGGGAAGTGAGCCAGCCAGCTTGGAGCTAGCCAGCCAGACATAGAGGAAGCAGAAAGCAGGATGGACAGTATGTAGATAAAGTAAATGAGTCTCAGGGCAGCACATAGATGAACAGAAATGGGTTAATTTAAGTTAAAGAAAAAAAGCTAGCTAGAAACAAGCCTAAGCTAAGGCCAAGCATTCATAACTAACAGTAAGTCTCTGTGTCATGATTTGGGAGTTGTGGTCCAAGAAAGCCTGCTACAGAAGAGCACATCTCAAGGGAAAAGTCTTCCTGGAATGTGCATTAGTCTTTAAGGGGAGTTTATTAAAGGGTTTTGTATTGGTCCAAAGTAAAATGCTTACATTTTCAACATTTTTTATTTACCTTTAGAAACTCAACATCCCCAAGAATTCAACATATTTAATTAAATTAATAAGCTCTCTTGTCATCTACTAACCAATTTTTGGTAAATGATGATGAAAGTACCCTGTTCACCTCTGCCTCTAATCTCACTTGGCATTTATATCTGGCAGTTCTAAGCCACTAATGCTAACAAAGGTGGGTATGCACTAGTTCTATATTGATTACCACTTTACCAGTAGCAACTTGTATGCATTCCTACTCAACTGTTAAAGAGGACTTTTATACACAATTTATGATCTTTCTCACCACCCCACATCACATCAGAAATAACTCCAGTGTTAAACAGATTGCTCATTTAGTAACAGCCTCAAAGCTCACTGACATCCTAATATTGAGAGACAGGTGCAGAATTTTCTAAGTACCCTCTATCACCCTATAGCTAGAGTAGCTCTAACTCCTGAGGTATTGACAGAATTGACAGCAAATGCAAATATATGAACTGTGGTCTTTTCTCAGTAGCTTCATAGGGAAAATTCTCTCCTAGAACTGGAAGAAAGGAAGCAAGTTGAAAAGTAGGCAAACCTACTTAAGTAATAAATTGACAAAATTTCCATCTGATAGATAACTTCTACCATAAAAACAACGAGAGACCATGTGCCTGTATTAAGAGTTGAGCAGAGTCTGGCCGGAATATTGGGTGGCACATGTTCCAGTTTCTCAGAAGTTTGGACAACATGGAATCAGTCTACCTGGCACCCAACTTGTCTGTCTCTCTCCCTTACCTTCTGTCCCCTTTCTTCTTCCCTTTCTGGTCTTTTCTTCCCAGTCAGCCCTTGTGCACGCTAGATGTTGTAGTTAAGAGTTTCTATTGTTGTGAAGAGACACCATTTTATGGTATTATCAGCTTGTAGGCATTAATTTCTCTAATTGTCTAGTAGTAAATCCCTTATCTGGCATCTTTTGGGTATATGCCCAATAGTGGACTGAACTAGGCCCTCTGAATGTGGGGGACAGTCGTGTGGGAGTGGGACCAGGACTTATCCCTGGTGCATGAAATGACTTTTTGGAACACATTTCCTAGGATGGGATAACTTGCTCAGTTGGTCCTGCCTCAACTTAGTATGCTAGACTTTGTTGACTCCCCAAGGGAGGCCTTACCCTCCTTGAGGAGTAGATGGGGGGTGGGATTGGGAGAGGTGTGTGGGGGGGGCAGGAGAAGGGGCGGGAGGGGGAACTGGGATTGGTATGTAAACTGAAAAAAAGTTTTTTAGTTATGTACTTATTGTATATAGTTTTTCTTATATCAGTTATAACTTTTTTCCTTTTTCTTTTTATTAGAATAGAAAGGGTAAATATAGTGATATTTTATTTGTGCTGAAATGTGATTTTATTTGTATGTTAATAAAGTTGCCTGGAGATCAGAGGTCATAGCCATTAAGCAGAAGTCCAGCAGTGGTAGCACATGCCCTTAATCCAATCACATAGCAGACACAGTCTCTGTGTGTTCAAGGACACACCCAAGCATGGTGACACACACCTTTAATCCCAGTACCAACCGTAGAGACCTGGAGGTCTGTATAGATAGGCAGTGACAAGGAAGTCATGTGGTTGGGTTTAGAGCCAATGAGAAGGCAGAACAGAAAGGCAATAAAAAGATAAGACACAGGAAGAAGTTCTCTCTCTTGGGGGAAGCGATGACAGTGAGTGGTAAGCTAAAGGGAGTCGTGGCTCTTGCTCTGATCTTTAGACTTTAACTCTGTATTTGGCTCCGTGTTTCTTATTTAATAAGAACATTTAGAATTTCATCTACAAATAAATAAATAAATAAATAAATAAATAAATAAATAAATAAAACATATAGCACAGAGTTCACACTTTGTTAAACTCTACCTACCTAGTTTCCACCAACTATCTGAAAAGCACCTTTCTTTTGTTCTATAACAACAAACATTTCATGAAGTTTCATTAATGAAACTACTACCATGTTAGAATGTGGTATGTGAGAAAGCTTAAATCTGTTCCCCCAGAGTACATCTACTCATATTCGGCTCCTGAAACATATCGTATTTCCTTTGAGGTGAGGGTTGTTTTTACATCCACTGGTAGCTTTCTGTGATAGCCTTCGCTGTTACTGCTTCCTTTCCTTAAGTACCATCCTGCACTGGCTTTCATGACCCTCTTGCTTTTCTTTCCACAGGTCTGGACCTTTCTTCTCATGTCTGCACTGCTCTACTGGTCAGTTCTTTAAGTCACTGATGCTCACAGGGCTTCCCCCTTAAGCTGCTTTGCTGTTCACATATTGTAAACCATACCATCTAGTCTTACGATTTTTAATAGTTGATGATTCCCAACTTTTTGTCTATCACACAGACAACTCTCATGAGAGTCTGACCTACGTATCCCACTGGAAATTTTTCCTTCATCATTACCGTCATCCCATTCTTTAATAATTTCTTTAAAATTTTATTTTATTGATGGTGGTATTGGGGTTTGAACTCAGGGCTTCCTAGGTGCTAGGCAAGTACCTCCTATTACCCATTTTAATAATTCCTACTCACTTTTAAAGTCTCATATTAATGTTACTTATTCCAGGAAGACACAGTTTTTTGTTTTTTTATTTTTATTTTTATTTTTTATTATTTTTTTATTTTTTTAAGACACAGTTGTAAGGTGTGGAGTCTAAAGTATATTTCTTTCCTGTGTGAGTCCATGGTACATTGTTTTTCCCATCACATCATTTTAATTGTGGTACATTATAGTCATTCTGTACTCTCACTAAATTATAAACTGAAAACATACATGAATTTTATTTTATTTATCACTCAATTCCTAGTACCATTTAAATTTTAAATTTTATTTAATTACTTTTGAGAAAGGGTCTTGCTATGCAGCTCAAGCTGAGCTCAAAGTCACTATGCTGTTCAGGCTGGCTTCAAACGCATGATCTTCCTGCCTCTGCCTTACAAGAGCTGAGGGAACAGAGGTATACCACCATATTTGTCCCCAATAAATATTCTATGAATAAAGTATTTAAATGAACAATGGACAGATTGATATATTTATTGTACTTCCAAAAGGAACACAAAACAGAAATTTTGGTACCATATCCATGAAGTTAAAAAAAAAAATTTGGTACAATAGTTTAAAAAATATTAATCACTTTGGGCTGGAGGCACAAATCAATAATAGAGGATATAATTTGCCTGCTCAAGGTCCTGGGTTCAATCTCCAATATCATCACAATAAATAAATTCAAAAACACTTATTTACACAGACTTATGTCCACTACCATAAATGATCACTCTATAAAGTGCACTACCCTTTAGGATTCAAAGACAATTAACACGTTGTTTATTTAAAAGAGAAAAAAAAACACAGAAAGTGAGGGACTGTCATGGCTTCAGTCTGAAATGTACCCCCCACATGCTTCTGTTTTGAAGGCTTCTTTCTCAGTTAATGTTGTTCTTTAAGGAACCCTCGGAACCATTATGAGGTGAGGTCTGGTGTGTATTTGGGGGTGTCCCTGAGGTGAGCCTATGAAGGAGTCCACCTGGCTGTCTTGTGGTCCACCATGTCAACTGTTTTCACAGGTTTTGAAATGGTGGACTGAGCTGCTCTGCATGCCTTCTCTGCCATGAGAGGTTGAACACTTCCAAAAGTTTCAGCCATAATAAATCTTTGCTGACTTAAGTTTATTTTATGTCAAATGATATGATCAAAGTGATGCAGAAGTAACTAATTAGGGATGAAAGGAGCACTTGCTGACAGAATACTAAATTGATAGCTATTATGAGCCAGGTGGTCAGCAGTCTCAATACATAATTTTACATGTGCAACATCTCAAAGTAAGAAAAACATAAAAGCATTTGATTAAACACTAATGCTGAAAAACTAAGGAAGTATACAAAGAAAATTACTTTATCATATGCTTAGAGTGATGAAATAAATGTACACACTTTGTACCTGCTGTTGCAAGAACCTGTAATTATTCTGTTCACACCTACTCAAGCTATTGTACCTTAAGTTTCTAGTCATTAGCCCTCACAGATACATTGTATGACATGTGATTTGTCTGCTCAGGGGCCTGGGTTCAATTCCTAGCATCAGCAAAACAACACAGCATACTATGAACAACAGTCACTGTCAACTTTCATGGGGTGATATGCAGTGGGTTTTAATTTTCATTAACATTCATATGCCAAACAGTTCCCCAAAATAAAGGCCCACAAAACTTAGAAGTGACCCTGAACACTAAAATGGCTCTTCACCGAAAATTAGAGTAAAACGTCCAGATATAGTCTGGTGGTTTGAAAGAAAATGGTCCCCAAAGACAGTGGCACTCTTAGGAGGTATGGCCTTGTTGGAGATGTGTTGTTAGAGGAACTGTGTCACTGTGGAGGCAGGTTTTGAGGTCTCATATAAGCTCAAGCCACACCTAGTGAGACAGTTCACTTCCTGCTGACTGCAATGTAGGACTCTCAGCTACTTCTCCAGCACCATGTCTGTCTGCATGCCACCATGTCCCACTATAATAATAATGGACTGAACCTCTGAATTGTAGCGAGCCACCCCATTTAAATGTTTTTCTTTATAACAGTTACTGTGGTCATGGTGTCTCTTCAGAGCAACAGAAACCCTAAGACACATAGTTCTAAGTCTTACCAAAACAATGTTACCTCTCATAAATTATGCCTCAATGAAAAGAAAAGCTCCAAAATAAAAATACAGTTCTGAAGATGAGATCCTATGACAGGAAACACCTTAGAAAATAATGTGAACACAGATTGAAAACATTGAGATACTTTTTTGTAAGACTATCCAGGGTTATAACCTAGTCTACCATTTTCATATTCATCACTAATTACTCCATTTTATTTTTAAACTATTCCTTTGAAGAGCACTACATCTGGAGGTGAGGGTCTATAAGAATGACAACAGGTCAAATACTAGCTGTCTCTCATCTACTGTCAAGACCTGATTACACATCAGCCTGAAAACACACGGTGCTTTCCAGTGCTGGTGCTGGTTGTCTGTTAGCTAAAGATGGAAAAGTGATCTGAATTTTCCAAGGAAGTGATTTGGCATGCTGTAACCTCAACTGAAGTTAGACACTGGACATTGTTTCTTCCTGAAATATTTGCCTTAGCTTAATAAACTAAAAGTGAAAGAAAAAAAGGAAAAGTTGGTAAAGATGGTAAATTAGCTCAACTTAATCTTTTCTACAAAGCATGTGTACGCGTTACTTTTCTGTTGCTACGATAGGATACTCTGAAAACAGCAACTTGGAGGAGAAAGGGAGTTAACTGGGCTTAAGGTTCCAGAGAGGTTATAGTCCATCACTGTAGGGAAGGAATGTAGCAGAAGCACCAGGCTAGTCTGGCAGGAAGAAGGGGAATCAGACTTCATTTCCTCACAGAAAGTAGAGGGAGAACAAAAAGTAGGGCCAGGTTATAAAACTCAAAGCCTTCCAACAGACATACTTCCTCCAGCAAGGCTCTACGTTCCATAGATTCTATAACCTTCCCAAATAAATAATGCTTCCAGCTGGGGACCAATCATCCAAACAAATTAGGGTACTGAGGATATTTCACAATCAAACTGTAATATATATATATACATATATATATATATATATATATGTATATATATATATAAAATCAAAATAGCATATGACACATAAATATATAAATGCAACAAAGTGTAGGGTTAATATAATTGTTTTAATGACTCCAATTGTCCTCTTTAACCTTTAGGTAGACATTTCTTTAAAATTATTAAAGATAAATTATATAGTCAGTCTCTAAGAGGGTAGCTACATTTGTCTTAAGACAGCCCAGCCATAAGGTGGTTAATATTGGTTGTCAACTCGACAGGATCTAAAATCTCCTAGGAGACAAACTCTAAGCATATATATTAGGGAGTTTCTAGACTGGATAATTGGTATGGGGAAAAAAAATGCCCACCCCAACTGCAGATGACACCATTCTGGCCCTGAACTGAATAAAAATCAAACAGTGAGCTGAGCATGAGCCTTCACCTCTCCCCACTTCCTGACTGTGGCTGCAATGTGACCAGCTGCCTCACACTTGTGCGGCCAAGACTCCTCCACCATGAAGGACTGCTCCCTGACACTGGGAGCCAAGATAAGACTGTTTCCTTCAGTTGCTTCTGTCGGTAGCCCATCACAGCAACTAAGACGTAACTATACAACAACCCAAATCTAGATGGATTTAGAAGAATAAATATTTCCTCCTTCAGGTGGTATGCCAAATCTAGACTTCTAAAAGTGAATGTATCTTTGGAGTCCTGCTAAAGGCTGGTTATAATTCTCTGTGGATGCTTTTTTCTTTTTTAAATTTAAATTAGTATTAGAATTAAATTAGGATGTCAGGCTTAAATTTAGACCCATGGCAGTTCTAGAAGAGAAAAAGAACAGAAATAGTATAAGAAACATTACAAGAAACTTTGAAACATGAATTTCCATAATGAAAAGCCTTTAAGTACCTAGCACAAGCAATGAAAAAAATGTTCAGGCCAAAGCTCATTATGGTGAAAATTCCAATATTCAGATAATAAAAAAATTATAAAATGTTTTACAGAAGGAAAAAAAATATCACATGCAAAAGGTGTGACAACTATAATATTGAATCAGAGACTCTGGGAAGGATAAGACACAGGACTTTAGTATCATTTTACTTATAAAACAACACACAGAAAATTGTCTACAGATGAAGCAATAATAATGTAAGTAAATAATTATAGATAATAAAAGAGCTGGGGAGATTATTCAGTGGTCGAGCACTTGTGTAGCATGCATGATGCCCTGGACTTGATCATTAGTAACTTAAAAACAACAACAACAAAAAACCCCCACGGAATATGAATAAAGGCAAAATAAGTTCACTGACTGCTTACTACACACCAGGTGTTCCATTCTGTTGCAAATCTATTAACTTATATAATTCCCATAGCATCCTTTGAGCCTGTTGGGAACAGGCATTGAGACATACATACTTAATCTATAATGGCATAACTAGTAAGTGTCCAAGTCAGATGTCATGCAACTCTGTGATTAAATTTCTCAAATCTAAAGTAAAATCACTTTTTAAAAAGGAAAGAAAACAATATTTGTATGTTCCCTGCCTTGTTAATCTGTTTCCAGATCAACTACAGTTAACTAATGTTCTTACATGGTCAGTCAAGACACAAATGTCAAGCTATTCTCCTAAGCCACAAAATAGAACATGTGTTATGTGGGGATTGAGTGAGTTTGCCAACACTTTATTTTTATTTTTATTTTTTGCACTTATGATATAGCACTAAATGAAGGTACAGAGCATAGATTCCCTAACCTAAATGCACAGCCAACCTTTACCCAAAACATACAAAAAAAAAAGCTGTGTACTTGTATCTATTCACTACTGTATACTTACTTACACACACAGCATAAACAATATAAAAATTTAATAAGGTTAAAAAGGGCACAGCTGCCATTCTTTTAAATTATTTTCACCTAATCTATTCTTCTATTCTTGGAATGGAAATATTCTCTAGACCAACTTTCTAAGCCATTTGCCTGACAATTAAATACAGAGCTGTGACAAAAACACCACACCCCTTACTCTTGCCTTCCTGTATACCACAAACTACATTACAGCGCAACATCTTCATGTGATGCTTCTGCAGGAGTTGGCTTCATTCATAGTTTACCATCTTACCATACTGTCTTCTGGTTTGTTTTATCTACTACTACTTCAGGGATTCTGGTTTCAATGAAAGAGAGAAATGCACTACTTTTAAATAATTTTTCTCTTTCTTTTCCAGTGTGGCACCATATTCCTTGGGGTTTCCATACACTAGGGCGGCAGATTTTGATCTGAAGACACCTTCAAAACTCATCCTGCACTTGGTTCTCCTGTCATTTGTCTCTTGCCGGGCCCAGCGGTCTTGTTCTCTTGTTCATGCGGCCCTCCATCGCTTCTTCGTTTTTTATGCCTGTCAAGTCCTTTATTTGTGGCACTTGTGTGCGGTCGGGGGTGGTCTGGTTTGCATTTGGTTGCTCCAAGGTGGCTGTGGCAACCTTTCTGGTCCTGATGCATCAGTGACAGCATCATCCCACATCTTCCCAGCATCCGTGGGAACAAGGTGGACGTGTGTCGTCCTTCCTGGAGGTTGCCCACTCGCTGCCACAGAGTTCACAGGGCCTCCCTCTCCACCACCTCCAAGGTCAAATGCCACGGTGACACCCCACCCCACACGCCCTCCCCGCGCAGGTGGGACACCTGGCAGCCCAACCCCTCTCCCTCAGGCCGTCACCTGCTGAGGCGCGCGCTCGCGCTTGTCACTTACGGTCTCCTTAGCCGCAGCCACCGGATGGGCAGCAGCCCCCTGGCCCGGGGCGGGTCCTCAGGTTCCGGGGCCGCTGACTCCGAGGGGTCTGCTCTGGGGGGGTCCCCATACAGCTGGTAGCACACGAGGCCGACCAGCCCCCCGCCCGCCGCCGCCGCGATGCTCAGCTCCCCCCAGCGCCGCCGCCTCCACGCCGCCTCCGCCACGGCCGCCTCGTCGTCGTCGTCCTCCCGGCAGGAGAAAGGCCGGCCCGACAGCCCCGGAGCCGTCCCCGCAGGCCGCCCCCACGGCGACAGGAAGGGCTGCTGGGGGGCGAGAGTCGGCGACAGCCGAGGAGGCGGCCACAGGAGCCTCCGGAGCGCAGCCATAGCCGGGAGCTGCGGCCGGAGCCCAGGGGAGGGGGAGCGGGAGCCGGAGCGGGAGCGGGAGGGGCGGTGCTGAAACCTCGCGAGAAGTCGGTGCGGGTGCGGTGCCCAGCCCGTGGTGCGGCCGGGCGACCGCGGCGGCAGAAGCCATGCGGGGTCTTTCCGGGGCAGCCTTGGGGTGATCCGCGCACGGCGGGGAGAGCTACGGTGCCGCAGTAAGGCCGGGTTGTTCCCCGCCGTGCTACCCCAGCTTTAACCACGCAGTCGTCGGCAGAGAACGGCTCCCCCCGCAGCCGGCCGCACCCGCTCCGGGGGAACCCGACAGCGGCGGGGAACAGCTCGTCGGCGGAACTCCGGTAGCGGAGGCTGCGGGCCCAGCCGGCGCCCCTCCGAGAGACGCCCCGGCTCGGCTCCCTCCTAACCGCGCCTCCTTGTCCTCTGACACCCCTGGGAATGAGCTTCTGGAAGCAGCTTCCCGTGCTGAGCGTCAACGAAACACAATGAGAAAGGTGCTTCAAGTCGTCAAGACTGCAGTTCTGAATTTAAAAATGGGGTTTTCGACTACACGATGATGGTTCCTGGACTTTGGGCAACGACAGGCTACTGAGTTATAGTTAGTTAAGTTATGTTATGAGTTATAGTTCTTATGTTTCGGGAATGTTAGTATACCTAATACTACTCAGTTCAATAAAACTGTTGGATATCTGAAACAAAGGATTTTCAAAATTCTCAAGAGTTTTGTCTTTTTTTTTTTTTTTTTTTTTTTTTTTTTTGGTGAGTTTGTTGGTATAACTGTAACTGACAAGTGTACTTTATTTTTGTGCACGTTATACTTTTTTGGGTGTGCACATCGTCAATGTCAACTTTATAACCGAGTTGTGTTTGCTCTGCTCTTCACGTAGAACGGTGTCAGGAAACCCTGAAATGTTTCAGATCTAGGATAGACAATAAAGTCCAGTAGTAGTTTCAATTAGTCGGTTATGATTTTTGCTAAAAACTAAGGACTCGGGGGCAACCAAAATATGGTTTTCTGGTCTACATCCTGCTATTTCTGTTCCTCACTCCTTACCTGCAGTAGTCTATCACATATGCTGCGATACGTTTTGCTTTAATATGGGTTCGTAGAATTTTACTTCCTTAAAGCTACTAAAAATGGTAGAAAGAAATGTCTGTGACATATAAGGGCAATATCTATTTTAGGATATTGTGTTTTTCTACTTAAGCCTGTTAATACCACCGGGAAGACTTGTGGCGGCTCCTTACTTTTTCAGGATTTTTTTTTTTCCTCCATTTTTGTCGTCTCTGAATTCTGACTTTTTTAGATTTCCCAAAGCATTTACTTTCCAAAGGTGTTTCTGCATACATATACATAGCGTTGTGTGTAGCATAGTACCTCTAAATTTGTCTTCTTTGAACTGAACGCAATTTCCTGATTTTTTTTTTTTGTAATTTTCCAACATGAACTATTATTAGAAATCTTGAACAGACTAGATTTTTATTCATGGTGTGTTAAAAGCTAAGAAGCTGTGAAGAGAAATGGAAAAGAAATATATACTGTCCTTACAAATGAGGAAAACAATGAATTAGCTAAGATGATGTTATATGTGTATGACATATGCCCATAGTTATCTGTTTTCTCCAGTTTTAATAAATTTATAGGCCATGTTTCCTCTAAGTATTTTCTCTGGGGAGAAGCCAAATACTGTTGTAAGAGTTACAGGGTACTCAAGTGTGAGATAAAAATGTCTCATTGTGCACAGAAGTTGTCCAACTTTCTACACTTTTTTTTATTTGAAACCCAAACTTTGTTAAGAATAATCATTGTTTTCTTCCCATGTTATATACTCTGTAACAGTAGCTACAACAAAATAGCCAAATTGCTATGCTCTCTGGATATTGTCCCAAGTTTGCTTCCCAGGGCAAAAGTGAAAAGAAAATATGGTATTAGGAATTTGGGACTTCTTGAAGTTTCAGATACTATGCTTGCATAAATATAGGTTGAGCCCAGTTTTTCTCCTCTTTTGGGTCAATTCTAAAGGGAAGCAGTGATGATCCCTCCACCCCAGCAAAGCCCATGCTGCACAGTGAGAACTCAAAATTTCAAAGAAATAGTCACTTGCATTTATTTGCTATGGTTTAAGTGGAAAAAAAAAACTGTTCTGAAAAAAAAATAATGAAAGTGAAAGGATTAAGCCAGAAATGATTCTTAAGGAACGTGTGTATCTTAGACAAGTAGTAATTACAGGTTAGAGATCTGGAGTCTAGTCATTACTATACAGCAACAATTGCAGTGTCTTGGAGGCCACACTTTCATATCAAATAGTGGGATTAAATAGATGGTTCACGTTATGAATCCATTACATATCTTATTTCATTTCCTATATATGTATACACATGCATTTTATAGCATTTTTTTCAGTTCTAGGGCACATAGCATCTCTTACATGTTATCTCCTCAAATCTGCAATTGCCTTACTTGCTTTGTCTTTTTTCAACTTAAAAATTTTATCTGCTATGCTGGGTGGTGGTGTTGCATGCCTTTAATCCTAGTACTTGGGAAGCAGAGGCAGGTGAATCTCTGAGTTCTAGGCCAGCCTGGTCTACAGAGTGAGTTCCAGGACAGCCAGTGCTACACAGAGAAACTCTGTGTCTTAGTTAGGGTTTCTATTGCTATGAAGAGACAACATGACCATGGCAACTTTTATAAAGGAAAACATTTAACTGGGTGACTTACAATTAAGAGGTTCAGTCCATTATTATCATGGTGGGACATGCTGTTAGAGAAGAAGCTGAGAATTCTACATCTTGATCAGCAGGAAGTGAACTAAGACACTGAGTGTGGCTTGAGCATATATGAGAAATCAAAGCCTGCCTCCACAGTGGCACACTTCCTCCAACATCGTCATACCTACTCTAACAAAGCCACACTTCCTCATAGTGCCACTCCCTATGAGTTTATGGGGGCCAATTACATTCCAATTACCACATTCCACTCCCTGGCCCCATAAGCTTGTAACAATATCATATGCAAAATACATCTAGTCCAACTTCAAACATCCCTATAGTCCATTATAGTCTCAATAATGTTTTAAAGTTCAAAGTCTCTTCTGAGATTCATGTAATCTCTTAACTGTAATCCCCTATTAAAATAAATAGATCACTTACTTCCAACATATAATAGCACAGAATATATACTACCATTCCAAATCACAGGGAAGGGAGCATAGTGATGAAATACTGGACCAAAGCAAGACTGGAAACCAGCTGGGCAAACTCTAAACTCTGCATCTCCATGTCTGATGTCAAACACTCATCAGATTTGCAATTCTGTTCAGCTTTGTTGACTGCAACACACTTCTTTCTCTTGGACTGTTAGCAGCTCTTCTCAGCAGGTATCCCATGACTTTGGCATCTCTAATATCTGGGGTTCTCCAAAGCAATCCAGGCTTCAGCTTCTCAGCTTCATGAAATGGCCTCTCTACTAGTCCTCCATTCAGGGACACCCCTGACACATGCCTGGCCTCAGCAGCTTTATGCCATAACTCCTTTCTTCTGCCCTTATTCTAAAGCCAGAACCATGTGGCCAAAGCTGCCAAGTTTTGCTGCTTACTTGGGCTTGAACATGGCCCCCTCATTCTGTTACATCTTCATAGCTTTCTGGTCTTCACTGCTTAAGCCTGGTTGTCCTGAAACTTGCTCTGTGGCCCAGGCTGGCCTCAAACCCAGAGATCTGCCATCCTCTGCCTTCCCAGTGCTGGGATTAAATGTGTGCACCACCACACCAGGCTCTGAGTTTTCCTTTAGTTCCTTTTCATGGGTTAGAAACTTAGCTGTGTGGAATCTTACCCTGAGGTCACCACTCTCTTTATTCCATTTCTTAATCTGTTTATCTCCTTGAACACAGGCTTAGCTCCATTCCACTTCCTGGTGCTTCTTTTCTTCTCAAATTGGACATTTTGTGTTTTTCCTTGCTCATCTTGTGTTTTTTCATTATAAATGTTCATTAGAGTTAACACTAGTAACCACACAGCAGAGTCTATACTACACTGTTTTGAGATTTCCTCTGGCAACAGAAGTAATCCAAAACTGTTCACTTTAGCCCCAGGCAGACCCACTGGACAAAGGCAAAAAGCAGCCACATTTTCGCCAATATATCACATGACTGGTCTCTAGGCAACATATTAAATTTCATCTCTGAAACCTCTTGAGCCAGGCTCCATAGTTCATCAAATCACATTCTGCACCACTGTCTTCCATGCTCCTACTAGTGTGGCCCATTAAGCAACACTTAAAGGATTCAACTGCTTTTCTAATCCATAATCCCAAGGTCCATATTCCTTCAAACAATAGCATGGTCAGGCCTATCACAGCAATACCCCAGTCTCTGGTACCAACTTTTAGTCAGGTTTTCTATTGCTGTGAAGAGACACCATGACCATGGCAACTTTCATAAAGGAAAACATTTAATTGTGTGGCTTACAGTTCAGAGGTTCAGCCCATTATCATCATGGTGGGACATGGCAACATGCAGGCGGACATGGCAACATGCAGGCAGACATGGCGCTAGAGAAGGAGCTGAGAGTCCCACCCCTTGATCCACAGGCAGCAGAAGGAGACTGTCACACTGGGCATGGCTTGAGCATGGCAGACCTCAATACCTATTTCTACAGTGACACACTTCCTCTAACAAGGCCACATCTACTCCAACAAGGTCACACCTCCTAATAGTACCCCCTATGAGCTTATGGGGGCCAATTACATTCATACATCCTGTCCTGAAAAAAAAAAAAAAGGAGTTGCATCTCCTGACCTAATTATGTTAGCTGTTTGATACTTGACATATTGCAAATAAGTAACTTTTATGTTTAAAATGTGAAATTTAAGTATGCTTGTCCAAAATAGCTCAACAAAACTCGTATAGAAGCTTACCATTTGTCTTAGTTTGTGCACTTGAGCTCCTGAAGCCTGATTAGCTGGAAGAGAAGCACATGCTCTGTATTTGTGCATGTTCCCCCTCCCCCTCAGGTCTACTCAGCCCTCACTACAGCAGGGCTGTAATAATCTCAGTCTTCCCTTTCAGTAAGCCATACAAATAATCATCCCCCAGTCTTGGAGGCTGTGCTACTTAGAGGCAGTTTGGACTCTGTGTGATTACAACCCGCTCTTGCTCTTTTGTCCTGAGAGCTAGCCACCAGGACCTGGAGCTCAATTCCTAATGTTTGAGCTTGTGGACAGGAAGTTATCTGAGGCACTGGGGATCTGCTTTCTACTTTGACTAGCTCCCACCTTCATGGACAATGTTCTACACTCATTCTCTTTCCCTTACTCTTACCTAAACTGTAGCTGACCAACGTGGAGTCAGAACATCTGTGGAGCTCAGCTTCTGCTGCATGATAGGACCTTAATAGTGTCAGTTAAAATGAAGGAGTTTTAATATGATTGTGAAGCAGAGAGGAGAATGTGAGGATACAGAACTAGAGTGGCCCTTCTTTTTTTATACGTGGGACTCCAACAAACGTCCACATTAAGTAAAAAAAAAAATAGTTTTACTTCCTAAAAAATCAAACTGCACATCTGGTTGGTTCAAATTGGAGGCAGTGATGGTTGTTCTTGATTATCTACGTGACAGGATTTGGAATGATAGGAGATACCCGTGTGTGTGTGTGTGTGTGTGTGTGTGTGTGTGTGTGTGTGTGTGTGTGAGAGAGAGAGAGAGAGAGAGAGAGAGAGAGAGAGAGAGAGGAGAGGGAGAGAGAAAGAGACAGACAGACAGAGACAGACAGAGACCAGAGACAGAGACAGAAAGACAGAGAGAGACTGTGGGTAATTAACTAGGTGAGGGCAGATATCTGCCCTCAAAGACACATTACAGAAGGTGGCCTAGATACAAAGCTACAAGGAAGTTCCAGAGGAAATAGTATGTTCCCATTAGCCTTCTGGAGCTTCTTCTTAGTTGAATATGGCTACCAGCCTATCAGCTGCTTCAGTCTTCCCAATGACTTCAGACTCCAGCCTCTTCAGCCTTCCAATGTGAGCTAAATACCAGCATCTTTCCAGGGAACCTTTGGGTCTTTAGGGTCAGTTTGGAACTACTGGGGCATCCAGCTTCATGGGCTGAGCAGGTACCAGGATTCCCAGCTTCTCAAGCATACAGACAGCCACTATTGGACTCCCTCGTCCCATCGTGTTAGCCAATCTAGTAATTTCCCCTTTTATAATATACATTCATTCTGTTGGTTCTGTTTCTCCAGAGACCCAATGCCCAATGTAGAGGCCAAAATGGAAAAGTGAAAGGATCAGAGGCAGAAGGTGGTCATGGAGAAGGGCTAATTCAAGAACAAGATTTTAGTGCTGGGGCTAGCACTTTATTAACTGGCACAATCACATTGGAGTAGAGCCTTGAATTTCACTTCTAATGATCCCATAAGGAAGTCCAGCAACATCCATGGCAAAGTCACTGGCCTTACTGGTCACTCATCCCTTTTTATTCTCATGTATCTCTCTGTTAGCATTAACCAAATTGTTACTAATGCACATTTATATTCTAACATCAACCATTCTAACACCAAGTCATGTCTAACCATGACCTTCTACCTATTTAGCATTTTAAATGTAATCTTCAAGGTCTTTGCTGTTAGTGCTTTATTGCTCAACTCCTATTGGGTAGTCCTTAAAGTTCCTGTCTTTGCCTACCACTTGCTGGTAGGGACTTTTACATTATTTAGGGAATATTATGGAACAGCATCTCAGACTTGTGACCAGCAAAGCCCCTTGTCCAAAGCAAGTGAGCCCATCTTGTTCTCACACTCCTTCTGTTCATGTGTGTTGTGGTGGTTTGAATGAAAATGACTCCCATAGGCTCATAGGGAGGGGAGTGTCACTATTAAGAGGTGTGGCCTTGTTGTAGATGTAACCAACCATCTTATTAAATAAGAAACACAGAACCAATGCAAAGAAGAAAGCCAAGAGATCAGAGCTAAGAGCCTTACTGCCTGCTGTAGCTAGCCTCTTAAGCCAAGAGACCTCTCTGGAAAGGGCCTACTTCCTGTGTGTTTGTCTTTATATAGTCTTTCTGTTCTGCCTTCTCATTGGTTGTAAACCCAAACACACGACTGCCTCGTCACTGCCTGTATGTACAACCCTCCAGGTCTTCTATGGTATTGAGATTAAAGGCGTGTGTCTCTAATGCTGGCTGTATCCTTGACCACACAGAGATCTACCTAGCCCTTCTACCAAGTGCTGGGATTAAAGGCGTGTGCCACAAAAGCCCAGCTCTGCTATGGCTTGCTATTAGCTCTGACCCCCAAGCAACTTCATTTATTAACATACAAATAAAATCACAAATAAAATACCACCATACCTTGTTGGAGTAGACGTGGCTCTTTTGGAGTAGTGTGTTACTGGGGGTGGGCCTTGAGGTCTAGAATGCTCAATCCAGGCCAATGTCCCCCTTTCTTCCTGCTGCCTGCCAATCCAGATGAAGAACTCTCAGCTATCTCTGTGGCACCATGTCTGCCTGTGTGCACTGCCATGCTTCTCACCACGATGATGATTGACTAAACCTCTGAACTGTAAGTGAGCCACCTCAATGAGATGTTTCCCTTTCTAGGTGTTGCCATGGTCATGCTGTCTCTTCACATCAATAGAACGTTGACTAAGACGGAAGTGATAGTGATTAAAGCTCCATGCCCATCAAAGGCATCTTCTGGCAGAAAATAGCTCCCTATTTCCTAGACACTAGTCATCCATTATACAACCACAATACCAAAGTAGCAACATACATAATGAGCTTCTGAAAACTGTTGCAGTGTTTACTAAGACCCAACACATGCTTGTTTTGTGGCCCATTAATTCCACTCCTACTTGAAATAACGTAAGTGAGGACGTACGTTGCCCAAAGACATAAGAATGTATTCAGAGCAGCATCACTTGTAATGGTCAACAGAATATAAGTTAGTCATATGTCCCTCAGTGGAAGTGTAGGTTTAAAGGGCATAGTTTATTTAGGCAACTGGATACTATAAATAAGAAAGAATTCTAAACTGCAATTTGCGTGTAATCATAGTGACTCATTTCACAGGATAAAACTGAGTCTAAGAAGTCAAACACCGAAAAACCAAAAAAAAAAAAAAAAAAAAAAAGAAATGCATATTTGGCCGGGCGGTGGTGGCGCACGCCTTTAATCCCAGCACTCGGGAGGCAGAGGCAGGCGGATCTCTGTGAGTTTGAGGCCAGCCTGGGCTACCAAGTGAGTTCCAGGAAAGGCTCAAAGCTACACAGAGAAACCCTGTCTCGAAAAACCAAAACCAAAACCAAACAAAAAAAAAAGAAGTCAAACACAAAAACTCGCTTACGGGTCTGGAGAGATGGCTCAGTGGTGAAGAACTGGCAGCTCTTCCAAAGGACCCAGTTTGAGTCCCAGCACTCATGGGGTAGCTCATAACTGTCTGTAACTCTAGTCGCAGGGGATCCGACACCTGCTTCTGGCCTCTGTGGGCACAGATGCAGTGCATAGACATCCATGCAGGCAAAACAGTCACATGCACAAAAACATATTTAAAAATTAAACTTCCTATGTATTTTTTGTGTGTATGTATGTGCACAAGTGCATGCAAATCGTGCATGTGGAGGTCAGAGAGCAATTTGTAGGAGTTGGTTCTCTCCCTCCATCATATGGGTCCACAAATGCCTTTGCTCTCTCAGCCAGCCCTATCTATTTGTTTATAATGTTAGAACTCAGGGTAGTTGATTCCCTAGACAGGCAATGCTGATGAGACTAGTTAAGAAAAGAGACTTCCAGAGTTCTGCGAATGTCCTGGGTGAATTGACCCAAGTATATCCATTCTAAATAACCATAGAGCTATACTCTTAAATTTTGCATGTCCTTTGTACATGCCACTGCATAAAATGTTTATTTTAAATAAAAAAAAACTTTCTTCTTGATGCTCTTACACTTTATCAACTAGAAAATCTTGTAGAGTTACAAGCTATAAATTTAGGAGCATATGGAGCTTAGTGTGAACTAAAACAATAAAATTAATTGAAGAGTTCAAAACTCAAAGGAGTTTTGGCATGAACTACAGAGCTTTAATCAAAGAGTGTTTTACAAACTGTCCTTTTCAGTGCCTGGAAACTACAAAAGATGGTCACTAGCTATTTTTTTATTCATAAGGAAAGTCAAAAGGAACTTAGAATTGTAAGCAAATGCTCAGTGTTTCCCTTTTGTGGGTTGCAGAACTCTCTACTGAAATGTCCATATGGACAGACTCAGTAGGTACCTGGTCTTAAGGCCTAGTGCAACTAGTGTATACTCTTGTCTCTGGCTATCACCCCGGACTGGCATATGTTAGATGGGAAATTGCTTTAAGGGCAGATATCCAAACAGAAGGACAACCTTCGGAACAGATGGACAGCTCAGCACCAAGAGGGAACCATCAAAGAATCAAAAGTAGCCAGGAGAATTCAGTGTACATACATGGGGAAAATTAGTGGGCCAGCAAACCAGTTTCCACTTTTGCCAACATCTATGATCTAGTATTGTTAATTAGAATTTGGACCAAGTAAAAATTTCAGGGCAAGCTCAGAATTCACATGGAAAAGTGGATGAATAGGTCTGCTAAGGGTGAGCTATACAAATGAGACTGATCGCCACAGTTTCTTTGAGACTCCTCCAAAAATGAAAATGTACACAACAGCAAGAACAACACAGACAAATAAATAAATGTTTAAATATTTCTGTAATGTTCACATTGTAAAGTCAGAGAATACTGAAAAGAATTTAGGGATAGCTTAATCTAAATTTTTTTAACCCTTTATACATTTTTCCCCAAGAGTGTTTAGTGGAAATTGTCAAGAAATCTTATATGGAAACCTGAAATACAAAGTAGATAATGTAAAAAGCCCCTCATTAAGAGGGGGAGGGGTATAAATCCTATCTATATAGTGTCCTTTACAATGTCCAGTCTGGGGGCTTGGGTACTTGGAAAAGCCTTAAAAAACAGTAGCAGACATACTCATTAATTATACTGATGAGGAAACTAAAAGGCTATTGTAAACATTGGTTGACTGTGTTTACTCTGGGTTATCTAAGACTTAAACCTAAATATTGTGCCTAGCACTTAGAAATTTCTTATATTCAACCCATCAGAAACGGAGAGACACATTAAGACACATTAATTTGCAAGGAATGCAATCATAATCCCACTCACTCAATTAAAAGATGTATTTTTAGATGAAATCATGTGGAAGTCAGTGAAAAGATCCTAGAAAGTTCAAGAACATTCGATCTCTGTAAATCTTAGTTCAAATTATAAAGGGAAAGCATTAGCTTAAGCCAGTGTGTTAGAAAGTTGGGGAGTTGTATAACAAGTTGTTGAAAAAAGGAGAGACCAACCTCCTTTAGAAGACCCTATGGCCAGGTGGGTTGTTAAAGGTTTAATGACTAGTTTGGGAAGAGAAAGGATGGGGAATTATAGCTTGTAGCATTTGCAGGACAGATCAGATATAAATATTCCTACCATGATGCTCTTAAGCTACCAATATGATATACTTGATTGTAGAGTTGGGAAGAAATGCAGAGTACTGTATCATCATTCAGATTTTCTACTTTCTGTTTACAAAAGAAAGGTACAATAAGTGACAGCAGAATAAACAGGAAGGGGTGAGTTTAGGTACTTATTACCTTTGTATTCATATTTAGCTAATGAATGTAAATTATATTAACTTGTAATTTAATCTACCTAATGATAAATTTGTATAATTCAGCATTTGATACCATCTGTGGTATATAACTGGTTAGAAACCTTTTGGAAAATTCAACAACTGACATAAGAACGAGATGGGGTAGATAAGACATTAGTCTAACCCAGGAAGGCCAGGATTGAGGATTTGTACTTAGCTGTAAGTAGCCAAAGGAATTTATTCATCTTTAATGAAAAGGAGGATTCCAGTTCTTCTTACTTTCACAAGATTGTTCATTAATTTCAGTCAACCTACATATTACCATTTTTTTTCTCTAAGAATTTAGAACACTTCAGGCCTGCAGACACTACATGGGCACAACATACTACTCATACCAGGTAGAGACTACCATGGCTGGATCAGCTAAAAGCAACATTTTTTATTTATGATAGCAGGACACGAGGTCTTGGTGTACATAAACACTAACTGTTAGATTTGATCAAAAATACATTTCAAATTCATATATCAGTGATGTAATCATTTAACCAATGCTTAAATTTATTCCACTTAAAAATTTGTATATTATCCACATTGAAGGTATTCACACATAAAAGAAAGTAGTATTTGAGTAATTTATATAATGTGTTTTTTTTCTGTTAAAATAAATTAATGTGCCTCAGAAACTTGAGATTGATCTAAACACAAAGTTTGAAAGTGCAAATGTTTCTAAATTCTTTGGCAACTGAAGCATATCAAAACCCATATACTTCAAAAAATGATTTCCAATTTTTCAAGGTCATCTCAAATCTTGTGCTCAGGACCCTGCAAATGCCAAATGACCACATGAAGGAAAATGAAGTACACTTTTTACTTGGTGATAAGACCTTCTAGAAAACCACTAGATGACTGACTCATTGCTCAGGTATACAGGTCTCCTTGAACAAGTTATTCCAGAATAAGGAGGCCTGTTCCTTCCTACCTCGAGTGCAATATAAAAAAACCACATTTGACTAGAATCTTGATGTATGTAGTATTTGTTTCAGGGTATATACTTTGATCAAAACGTATTTCATAGAGACTTATGCTCTGTGAGACCCACAATTAATCATTGTACTCATGGCTACATCTAAACACAGATGTTACACTGACTTACTGGTGAGTTTCAGAAGAGTTTGTCATTATTGTGGATCTCTTATCGTGGAAGAGTACAATTAAAAATCAACCCACAAAATTCAAGATATTTTCCAAAACTAAGGTGATCTTTCAAACTGGAAATACACCCAATGAAGAATGAAGAGTTGAAAATTGCTTAATAGGACAGTTTATCCAGTCTTTAGTAAGTAGAAACTTGCTCAATAAATCTCAAAAGGTGGCACAAATGCTCCCTTGGTCTTATCTCAAGTCTGTTCATTGAAATTAAATTTTCCTCGAATCTTTTTCTGATGACTATGTAGGCTGATATGACATTAAACTAGAAGAGACTACTGCATAGATATGAACCATACCTTTGGGAGAAGCGCCTTTTTCTTTTGTAAAGAATGTTTAATTCATCCTTATTTTTTCATTGAAATGCAGTTGACATTTATTGAAAGTCTGGAATGCTTGGATGTCAAATGTACTGTTCAAATAGTTTTGGCAAAGACATTTCAAGATAGAAAATATTTTTCTTACCTTAGGAAGTTTCCTTATGCCCCTCCCAATTAATTCACTATCCTTCATATCCAGAAGTCAACACTGATCTGATCTGATATCTATTGTAAAGTTAATTGTCTTTGCAGACTGTGGTATTTACCTTTGGGGACTTTTATATAAATTGATGTTATCATTTTCAAACAATCCAATTGTCTGACTGCTTTAACTCAGCATGTTATTTAGATTTATCTTTTCATTTATGCCAATAATTCTTTTTGCAGAATAGCATTCTACTTGTTTATAATATGGTATCATGATCTATTCTCCTGTTGATGGGCATAGTTACTATATTCAGTTTTAGCTCCCACAATTATTTGTATGGGCATATCTTTTAATTTTTCTTGGATTAATTCCTGCATGTAGAACTGCTGAATAATTGCATAAATATGTGGTTAGCCACTTAAGAAACAAAAGCATTTTCCAAAGTGCTGGTGCCATTTTACACTTTCATCGGCCAGTATGAGCATTCTAGTTACTTAATAACTTACATAGAGGCCATAAAGGTGGTTACTGAAATTTAGGTGGCTAATGCCTAGAGGCATTGCTTGAAAAAAATCACCTGAAAATTAGCTGAGTTTTGAAAGCCAGTATTTTTTTAAAACTCATGATTTAAACGTTTATATATAAGTGGGTTATGTTAAAATAATATTTTTTTTACACAGATAGCTTTCATACAGTAACAAACAGGAAGTTGTAGATAGACCTGCAGAGATATTGTGTATGTTTAGGAGAGCTTCGGAAACTTCATGCTCTTATATGTATAAAACATTTATATGTGGACTTGTTTTGATGAAGTGTCAATATTTGAGTCCCATGGTTAGAACCTTCTTCATTTCTCTTAGAGCTCTGACTCTCCAGGAAGGAGAATTTAAGTAATTTGAAGACACAGGTTTGTGAGAATTGGACTAGAAAGTCAAGTTACTTAACTATATTCTCTTATTAAATATTACTGTGAAATTTGGGTAGGATATCAGAACATTAGGTTGGCTGGCATTAGAGACTATCTAGACAAGGATTGGGAGGAGACAACTGAATAGATTCCTACTTTCCAAGAGAAACTCTGTCATCTGGCTTTTGTCTGCTGCCCCTCTTTTCTCTCGCCCTCTCCTCAGGACTCCTGTGTGTTTACATAAAAGCTTCCCCTTCTCCAGTGATGGCTTCATGCACCCTCTGCCTAGTTTCAGCAAAGCACCCTAACTTCCTGTCCTGCTATTCCCACCAATACAGAATAGGATTCTTTTTCATTTTTGTGTGTTCAACAGGTAGCCTATAAGCTTTAGGAGGGTTAGATTTCATTTTACGTTTTAACAGGATAGCATTGTCTATTAATTAGTAAGAACTTATGATTCGAGGAATTGCAAGGTCCTAGGCTCAATCCTCAGAACCTCAAGAGAGGAGAGGTGAAAAAAGTTTTAAAAGGTATCTGTGTGGGAGGACCGGGCAAGGGTATCACTGTGGATATGAGGCCAGCCTGGTTTACACAGCAAGTCCCAGGCCAGCCAGGGCTACATTGCAAGACTCTGTCTCAACAAGCCAGCAAGCAAACAAAAACCTTATGTGTTTTTAAAAGTAATTTTATAAAATTACTGAGAACCCATGCAAATCTAATGTGCCTAGCAGTTCTTTCTTCAGGGCAGTGAAAGTGTTGTTGAATTATTATTCTAGCTTCAGAAAACCAAGTCAACAATCTCCCGGTTGAAAATAAGACTGAGCTGCAAAACAAATTTCAATTGTAACGGCTCCTTAGAAATACTTACAGCTTATAATTGACAGCTTTGAGGAAACAATACTGGATCTGAGTTTGCTGGAGACATAAAAGGCTGCTGTCAAAATTTTTTTGTGTCTCATTTTATAAAACCCACAGAATGGATTGCTGCTGTGATTCTGTTATTTTGTTGAAGATCCTGATAAACACAGCCTATGGGTGTTACAGTTATTAAAGAAATCTTTAGTCATTGTATTTGACACAGTGGATTCCAAATCCAGCCACTAGCTCCTTGCTATTTCATTTACTTGACTTAGCTCTCGTCCTTGAACTCATTTTCAGGTTTCACTGCCAGCTAGAACCTTATAGCTTGTTCGCAGGAATAGCTCGAGTCAAATATTCTCAGCGTCAACACTTTCTCAGTGTCCTGACAGCTGTGTAGTATCTGCTGACCTGCATTTTCTTCCCCTTCAAGACGACTGACATTTCACAATTTTCTGTGACTTTTTTGTCTTGCCAATCACCTACGCATTCTAATTTTTCTATTTTTTTCTTCTCTCCACATTTGGAAGTCAGAATTACATGCAGAATTTGCCAAGGGTAGGGCTAGAAGCTGGGAAATGAAACCTGGCAGCATTCATCTGGCCTTGAAAGGTCCCCTCTTGGCCTTATCAAGGTCTTGGCATGTGACCACACCGTCCTCTAGTGGCTGACCCAGAAAAGGCCAGCAACCACTTTCCCACAGTAACAGCAAGTGGATGTAAGTCTAGGTGTGGTTATTTTTCCAAGATCAAGGGTATTTTCCCCCAAATGTACTTGCTTGGAGTCAAGTTACATTTTTATATCTCTGGATTCTATAATTTAGAATCATTATTAATTGTAAGCAATAGTAAAGTAAATTCAAGAAATTAAAGTAACTACTTGAGGTTTCTAAATAAGTTCCAATGTGTATATCAATTAAGCAAAATGATTTATTACTTGCAAAATATGCCAGAGTTCATAGCATATTTTACCAGGTCAGTTGTTACAGTAGCTGAGAGAGTTGAGAGCTATGTAAGGCTGTTATGGGCTTTTAACTTTTTTCAACTTTTATTGCTTGAAAATTTCATACATGCATATAATGTGTTTAATATCCACCCTGCCATACAAACTTCTTCATTCCCCCCCCCCTCACATCATTCCTTTCTCAACTTCATGTGCTCTGTTTTTCTAAAAGCCACTGAGTCCATTTGGTGCTCCCTGTATGTGCATGGGTGTAGGGCTATGTCCCGGAACATGGGCAGCCTCAAAGACCACATCCCTGAAGAAAACTCACTTTCTTTTCCAGTAGTTGTCAACTGACGGTAACATCTTAGCTAGCTGCAGGACTTAATGATCCCCTCCCCTGCCATTAACTGGGACATT
Source organism: Peromyscus leucopus (assembly GCF_004664715.2). Lineage (NCBI taxonomy): Eukaryota > Metazoa > Chordata > Mammalia > Rodentia > Cricetidae > Peromyscus > Peromyscus leucopus. Next base: position 25,126,535 of record NC_051077.1, on the reverse strand, counting down.
TGAATGGGCGTGATATTTTGAGCAGGTCATGTGCATGCAGTCATAGCTTCCAAGAGTTCGTGTGTGCAGAGGAGCTGTCATATTTGGAAAATATACTATTTTGCTGCAGATGTCTATTTCCTTTGGCTCTTACAATTTTTCTGCTTCCTCTTCTGAGATCATTCCCTGGGCCATGGGGACCAGAAGGTATGATATATATCATATATATATCCCATTTTAAGTTCAATCTTCCACAGTTTTTCTTTTCTTTTCTTTTTATTTTATTTTTTTTTTATTTTTTATTTTTTGAGACAGGGTTTCCCTGTGTAGCTTTGGCGCCTTCCCTGGACTTCACTCTGTAGCCCAGGCTGGCCTCAAACTCACAGAGATCTGCCTGCGCCTGCCTCCCAAGTGTTGGAATTAAAGGCATGCGCCACCACCGCCCAGCCCACAATTTCTTATACTCTCTAGTTTGACTGGTTGTAGGGCTCTGTATTAATTACCGTCTACCACAAAAAATAGGCAAACAAAATCTCCCAATGAGGCTTGAGGGATGCATTAATCTATGGGTACAAAGGTAAGAACATATTGGGCAGTTTACCACTATGTCCATTTTGCAGAATATGGCATTAGATTCTGCCGTAGGTCCTGTGCCTTAGCCAGTCATGGGTTGTGGTTCCAGTTAGTGGTCATAGGGTTGAGTTCTATCTTGTGGAGAGGCTTTAAATCCAATAATCGTGAAAGGTGGCTGGTTGCTCCTGTGATATTCATGCCACTAATGTACCAGTGAGTCTATTTTGTCAGGCCTATTGTTAGAGCAGGTCACAGAATTCATAGCTATAGAATGCTGTTGACTACTTTTCTAAACCCCAGCAGTGTGCATAGCACCTGTCAGTATGGAAGCCAGCCAACAGGAATGAAACTTCCAGGTCGGTATGATCTTTACTCCTCCGTGTTCTGTGACTCAAGAGTGTTGGTATCGTTAGTGATAGTGTCTTACCATCAAGTTCTGGAAGATACTCAAGAACAATGGCAATAGCTTGTAATATTTTGGGGGTATTATAGAATCACAATTATAACCAACTATTTAAAAAAGAGTATCTCATATCTGGCACTGGGCTTTTTATTTGATGGCCTATGGTCTCTGGAAGAGGCCTTGCCCCATTGTAGGATAACTCTGTTTAAACTCCCTTTGTATGTATATGTTTCTGGAAGTTTCTACAGTACTAAGTTTCCATATGGTATTTTCAAAGTTTTTTAATGTTAGTTATCCCTCCTCATACCCTTTCCCCTAGCCTGTCCTCCCACCTCTCCCTCTTTAACCTTCCCTTTCTCTGCCTTCACGGAACGTACATTTTCGCAGGACTGTATAATGACGAATCAGCGTTTCTTGTTAGGATGGAATTCAAACCAGACTATTTGTAGATCAGACAATCTCAAAAACCATACTGTCGTGCTCTGTGCTCGTAACATCAGTGCTGTAACTGGCTTTGCCTTATCTCCTCTAACCTGCTTTCCAGACAGATACGAGCCATGTCTCTCTGCCAGATGCATCACTCAGCTGCCATGTGCTAGTGCTTCTCACTCTAGACTGGTCATTGTAGGAAGCTGTGTGTATTCCTAACCTGGGCCAAGTTTAAGAAATTTCCAAGTCTTCTTTTCATTCCTCCTATTTGGTTGTTCCCCTGGAGGGATGGATTCTTCCCTATTCCCCCAGCTCTAGTTTGGCTAAACTCCTGGGCAGATTTTTAACCACAGACTAGGCTCCAGTTTTTCCTAAACTGGTCTAATTAACTCAGACTTCTAATTAAGTGAGAGGAATGCATAAATAAGGTGTTAGTCAGCTTATCACTTTGCTTGCAAGATATATAATCTCGAGGTGGCTTAATAAGTAATAGGTCACTAGTTCATCTTTTGAATTTCAAAGAGAACATCATTCTTCCTTATTATTGATGTTATTACAGATTAAACATGTACCTCCATCTCTGAAATGGCAGTTTTATTTTTATCTAACTCTAAAGAGACAACAAATTTATTAGTTATTAATTTTTCCCTATGTTTTATGGAATGATTCATTATTTGAAAGAGTACCACTTAAAATGAAATTTTACTGACAGTTTCATTCTCTTGGAAATTTAATTTATTTGAATGTGGTAATTTAATTTCTACATCATCATAGTAAAACCATCCCTGTAATGTTCATGTGGTATTATTCTTCCAGAGAATGAAGACTATTAAAGAACAGGTTTTTTTTAACTTGAAATGGAAAAATAAAAAAACAATCAACTTAGTAGCATCTCTGGATACATTCATAATGAGATACTTAAAAGGGCTGAAAAGTAGCTATAATTATGTTCCTTAATCCACTGTTCAATGGCAGCGTCTGGAGCCATCAAGTAATGTGTATAAACAATATTGCCAGTTTTTTATATACTTCGATTGTTTTTTAAAAATTAACTTTTATTACTTCCTTAGGTATTTGTAGCTTGATTGTCAAGTAGAATTAACTGTTAATGAGCAAAACAGATACAGACCCCTCCCTGCATGACTTTCATTTTGGTAGGACTGTGTTTCTCTTTAGTGTGACACTGATACCAGACAACTTTTAAATGTGGTCAGTTTCAAGTAACCAAACTCTCGTGATCTGTGTTTTTAATATTAGTAATGTGATTGTTTTTTCTTTTCTGACCTGCCTCAGGACAAGTAGGAGATACTGTTAGAATTAATTTAAATTATGTCTATTTTTCACTAGCTTCATGGTATTGATTGATAATAATAATAATAATTAAGCCACCTTGTTCATTGTCAAATGAAGCTCTTCAATTGAGGTGATCTGGCCAGTTCCTCCCATGGAATTAGTATTAAGTATGTTCAAGGTAAATTTTTTAATGAGTTTTCAAATGATAATGAAGGGTTATGTGAGGCATTAATGGACATGTGTTCATCGAGATGTTGCTACACAGGCTGCTGCTGAAGGTCTCAGGCTCATCTCAAAATAGTATTGATTAGTATCTGAGCTACTTTAGAGGCATAAATGAAAGGACCACTTGGGCTTGAGAGTTCACTACCAGCCTAGGCAACATAGCAGAGTCTGTCCCCCAAAAGAAAAACCCAGCTGTTGATTAAGCTTTTTTTTCCCCCAGCAGAAAGTAGACAATTTCTTTCCTTCTGGGTTCCAAATATCATTGCTGTTTTTCATGATGCTATAGACCTCATGCTCTATCTTTGTCTTCTTGGAACCTAAATCAGAACATGAAATGTTATGTGGCCTAACAGGGAGAATTGGTAACCAAAATGGTTACTAGAAACCATGCCTTATATTTTCACACACAGTGACCCCTGTGATTCCTACAGTACTCACACAAGCTGAGGAGATGAAAGTTTACTCTGAGTTTTATGAAAGGAAAAAGTCTGAGTTCTGTGGAGATAATAAAATTTTCCCAAGATCTTATAACAGCCAGTGGCATTATCCTGCTTATGTTGAGCAAGACAAGGAAAGGAAAAAAAAAAACACAAAAGAATAACAAATTCCAAGGGGACAAGGAAATACAAAGTTAACATTATATTATGTGTTTCTGTTATTTTGTTCCTCTTTATGGTTAAAGAAATGGAAAAATGGAACCCCCATATTCAAATTCATGAGTTGTGTAAATACAATTTGTATGGTTTTATTTTTCTAGTTCAACCTCTAGGCTATAATTATACATCACATTTAATTTCCAGGTCACTTTAGTTTTCTTTAATCTGGACATCGAACCTTTGACATTTTGGAAGAAGCACAGGCCAGTTGTTTCCTGCACTGCCCCTCAGTTGGAGTTTATTTGATATCATGATAAAATCAGGTTATAAAGTTTTGACTGGAATAATACAAAAGTAGCATTGTATTCTTCCTAGGGTTCATGATGTTACTACTCATTGTCAACTTGACAAGATTGAGAGATTATGGTGATTAGTAAATCTCTATATTATGGTGATTAGTAAAATACATCACCCCATGTTCACCAAGTATTTCCAGAGAGGGCTGCATCATGACAGCTCTGAGGTAATCAGTGGATTGATCTCTTGCTGAGATCATAACATGACAGTCTTATTGGGATGTAGTAAAAGGTAGAAGGTAGGGAAATGCCCTCAGGGCTAGATTTTGCCCTGGAGTCCTTCTTTATCTCTTCTCACTTTGCATCCTATTTGCCATGAGGTGAACTGCTTCCCTCACACGCTTACATGGTTATGATGTTCTACCCAAACACATGAGACTGATGATGTTCCACCCAAACACATGAGGCCAATGATGTTCCACCCAAACACATGAGGCCAATGATGTTTCACCTAAACACATGAGGCCAATGATGTTCCACCCAAACACATGAGGCCAATGATGTTCCACCCAAACACATGAGGCCAATGATGTTCTACTCAAACACATGAGACTGATGATGTTCCACCCAAACACATGAGGTCAATGATGTTCCATCCATAAGGTCAAGCAACCATGGACTGAACCCTCTGAAACTGGGAGCCAAAAAAAGCTTTTCTCACTTAAGCTTTTCTCTCAGGTAACTAACTAATACAGGGATAAGAGGATAATGGAGTTTACCTGTCACATTGCTGTGTTTATTACTCAGGTAGAACAGAAGTCACTAGATTTGTGGGCTATAGTTACTGCTCTCTGTGTGATAGATACACTTCATTTCCCTCCTACTTCAGTTGCTGGTTTTAATCAAAACTTACTATCTAGCTTTACCATGTACTAATGATTGTGTCTGGACCAGCAGTGTTCTTATTTTAAAAAAAAAGATCTTTTTCTAATCCCATAGTTTGTTTTTGCTATTTGTTGGTATTTTTCCACAATACAAAGATTCTCTTTTATCATTTGATTGTTCCCTTAAACAGTTGCCTGTGACTATTCTTATTTTGTTCCAGAAACATCTTATTCTATCATTTATTTTGGTGCTCAAATTGTCAAAGATTAAACTCAATGTCCCTTTCATACTTTCTCATAGTTTTCTCTGTTTCCTTGTTAGCTGGTACATAAAAAGATACCCCTGTCCTAGAACCAATGATAATTTCTTCAAGTTTACCAGTCATTTCAGAATGTGAATGAATTAAAAAGACTAAGGTCTAGATGTTAGGTATGCTCGTTGCTTAGGCATATATTTGCATTTGCATCTAGGCTCTTTTTAGTGGATAGAGTACATACACACACACACACACACACACACACACACACATTATAGGTGGTGGACAGGGAGGAGAGAGGGAGAGAGGGGAAGAAAAGGAAGAGAGGAAAGAGAAGGAGAAAGGGAGGGAGAGAGAGAGAGACAGATATAGGGAGGGAGGGAGGGGGAGAGAGAGAGAGAGAGAGAGAGAGAGAGAGAGAGAGAGAGAGAGAGAGAGAGAGAGAGAGAGAAGGAGAACTAATACTGGTAACCACTTGTAATTCAACACTACTGAGTAAATTCTAGTCTTCCTTCCTTATGTAAACTCCTTTCTCATCCAGGGTATCTATCTATCTTTTTTTTTTTCTTCTTCAGTCGTGCTGTTCTCCAACTTGCACTGCTGGGAAAAGAATCTTTCTCACCGAAGTTCAATATTTATTTGTTTAGGTGTTTAGAACAGGGTTCTATAACCAAAGGCCTGCTTTTGCTTAAAAGCTTATTTTCTGAAAGCACTGTCTTTTTTTGTGTGTGCTTGTCATCTTATTTGCTTTAACCTATACAGCTAGGTTCTGTTGTTCCTGATTGTATTCTACCCCCAATCACCTTTGTTTATTTTACTTAAAAGAAAAACACTTTTTTTAAGAGTTGAAGTTCTGTAAAAAGTTCTCAGAGAAGTGCCACCACTCCTTCATTCCATTTAGTTTTTTAATCCAGGAACCACTTTTATTAGTTTCTAATGCATTTATTCATTTATTTTTAATAGGCATATACAAGTAAAATTCTTTTTACTTTCCTTCTTATAGAAAAGATATCACTCTGTATCTAATCTTTGATTGTACACTTTTAAATTTATATCATATTCTAAAGATAAAGGATATTACTTCATATATCTTTCTCATTTTAAACTATATAATGTCTCATTATGTTTATTATAATTTATTTAATCAGTTTATTGTATACAGAAATTTATGTTGCTACCAATGTTTTATAGTATGTATGTAATGTATAATGTTGCAATGGGGATTTTGGTTTTATTTAAGGTGTAAATCATGACTTTTAAGTGAGCTATTTTTTTCTCAAGTGAAGCACATGTAGAGTCATTGAATGTATAAAAACAAATGTTTATATGAGACTATGCTGACTGAAAAGGTGTATAGGATTATATGGTCTGGAAAACTGAAACTACATTTTGTGTAAGTAAAAATCATACCATGTATTTGTATAACAGCAAGGCAAGTGGGGTCTCTAGGAAGCATAGGTAAAGTTGATTAGATTGCAGTGTATACTTAAACTTTGAATAATGTACTCTTGTAAAACACTCTTCAAAATTATTTAACTTCCCATGATATCATCACAGCATGTGCAAAAAAACCCTTTAACGTTATCTTTTCCCGTCACATGACTAGAGCAAACAAAAGAAATCCTTATCTTTTTGTTTCTATTCTGGTCTTTTATAAAATAGCATTAAGTACCATTTCAAACTTGCACATTAAAGCTTTGGTTGTGGGTTAAAAAAAAGTGTATTTTACATTTCAGACAAATTGCATTTGCTGAATTATAAAGTAAAAAAATAAAAAATCCTGCTCAGCAACTGAAGTTGTGCAGGACTTTATACACAGAGGACACTTTATAGTTTTAAAACCTCGTTCCAATGTGTATTTTCACATTGATGTCTCATAGCAACCTTGGATACAGGGAACTACGGAGTGGGGCTGTCTTTATTCTCCAAATAAATGATGTTAGACTCTGAACTAAAACCCAACAGAATATAGGACTCTCTCCCTTAATAACCTGGTTATACTTAGCTCTCTTTTGGGTTATTGTTGTGATAGAAAATACACAAAAATGCTAAGTTATACAAAGACAAAGAAGGTCTGTTATTACATTATTTGGGCTTTGGTGACTATGTTTGAAAAGTTGTGTGTGTGTGTGTGTGTGTGTGTGTGTGTGTGTGTGTGTGTGTAATACAAGAAATTTAAGAATTCTAATAGCTACAAATTGAACACCATGACTGAAAGTTTTCATGTGAGGAAATACATACTGAACGAATACTTTTAGAAGCAAGTGGCAATAATATATTCATTGTGGAATATTAACAGTGTTATATGTTGCATAGAACTTAGTTCTTGAAACAAACCTCATTAAAAGGCACTTGATCTCAGTCTAAAACCTTTAAGCATCCCCTCTTTAAATGTGATCAATGTATGTTCTGGCTACCTGAATTATCCTGCTATGAGATTCACACAACTTTGATCTAACTTTCTTTGATTTAACACTGCAATTAAGAAGATTTGGTTCAAAGTAAAAGCCCATTGGCTGATGCTTTACACTGATGTGATAATGTTTACACAGATGTGCTTTGAAATCTTGATTATGGTGGATTTGGGGGTCCCACCACAAAACAGGCTGCTGTTATTGGAAAGGTAAAATAACATGACATTTACCTGGTGCAACCTTAAAAGACACTTATCAATATATGTTTCTAAAGTAATTGATCTGCTTGCTGTTTATAGCCTGGGCTTTTGTTTCATTTTGTGTCTATCAACAGTAAATCACTTGCTTTAAGGACTCTTTTATAACCTGGTTCCACAAGGGTCAGTAGTTAGGCCTGGAGTGACAAAAAAAGTGTCACTTTACCTCCTTTAGAGCACCTGCCAATTAATTATCCAAAGGAGAGGGAGGATGAAGAGAAGGAGGAGGGAGAGAAGGAGAAGAGGAGGAGGAGGGGGAGACATTTAGCGAAAATAAAATAAACCCAGTCAAATCCATCTGAGCTCCCAAAGTTAGGCTTTTGCTGAATAAAGCACAAAACAAGACTGAAATTCTAATACTAGCTATGCTTTACAACTCTCTGCATAGGGAAAGAATAAATCTGACCAGCAATTCTGCATTTTTCTGCCACTTGAAGATTTCAGTAGCTGGCTCTCGAGGCTAGCTTAGTCATACAGTTTTAACATTTAAGATATATGTTGATATATGTCTAACTCCTTCAGGTCAATTTTTGTTTTGCAAATATGTTTAGGTATTCTTAAATTTGACCAATAATTTTTGAAATCTCAGACACTCATCAAGAACCAATATTATTTCTGCTTAGTTGTATACTTGAAGTGTGAAATAAAAAAAGAAAGAAAAGCTAGCTTCTAGGAAAGTGTCACTAAGGAAAAGGAAGTGCTCTTAGACTGGATAAGGGTCCAGAGGCGTCTGACATTATTCCTGACATTTGTTTTGTATTCACGGCAAACCATAGGAATGTGAACCAGCCTATTTAGATGTACTCGCAATCCCTCGATCCCCGATTATACTGCGCTGTTTTATTATTCTAATGAGAAGCCCAGGACCTCCACACACCACTTATGAGTTCCATATAGATAGAAGGCAATCCTGGTTATATCATTTGCTGAGTTAAGATAAACATTAAAGAGAACTTGAGAAGGTGGGGGGGGGGCGCAGGGTGTTCCCAACCTAAGCTTGATTATGTAAAGAAAATCCCCCATCTAAATGATAAAAGAAAAGAGTAATGCTTGTACATTTTATTAGTGTTTTAAAATTAGTGAGTTAAACTGTCAAAGCTTTGATTTTCCTTTCATGTGTGTCTGGGCAGGCCTAAGCCTCGGGTAACGCCCCTTCCCTTCCCCTTCTCCCTCCTTGCTTTTCTTTGCACCTGTCCACTGCAGGTTCCCAGCAGCTCCCAAGGAGTCCAATTCTCTTGTACTCTCTTTTCCCTCCTCCCACCCATCTCCGGTTCTGTACCCCCTCCCCCTTCTGCATCCTGCAAGCTGGGCTCCTTCCCCCAGCTCCCTATCTCTGCAAATGAACTCACATCAAAGGTGGGTTGTCCAGAAGCAGCCAGACAACACCCTGGTTGTCCCAGAGACAACCCAGAGTACCAGGGGTGTACGGCTGAGCCTCCCCGAATTTGCTGGCTGACTGACTCTGGCCAAGCGCAAGAAAGGAGTTTTCCAAGTGCTCGGTTTAGTCACTTCCGAAGAGCAAAAAACGTGTTGAGAGGAGGCTGGTTTAAGATTTCAAACAAAACCAACCTCCCAGGCGCGCATGAAAGGACTTGATTAGCATATGTCAAGAGGACCCGCATATATACCGGGAGTGTATGTACACAGGACTCTGATCTGATCAGTTTGCTGAGCTGGAGCCCCAGCCCCCAGCCCCAGCCTCAAATCAGCAGCCTCAGCCCTAGATGTTTCTGCAAAGCCAGCAGCCAGCTCTCACCTACCCAAGGAGAGAAGATCGCTTCCAAGACAGTGCAGCGCACTGCCCCTGCAGAGACCTCACAGGAGTAACCCAGCCTTAACTTTTTTGTGCCTATTTTGCTATAATTTTTCTGCATTAGCCTCGCCACCCTTGCCACACTTTTTTTTTAATTGGGGTTCTCTTGTTTTCCGGAATTTCAACCTTTCAGTCCGGACCCCTCCATGGCTCCCTTAACCGAAGTCGGAGCCTTCCTGGGCGGCCTGGAGGGCTTGGGCCAGCAGGTGGGGTCGCACTTTTTGCTGCCTCCTGCAGGGGAGCGGCCGCCACTCCTAGGCGAGCGGCGGGGCGCGTTGGAGCGGGGTGCCCGAGGCGGCGGGCCGGGTTCGGTGGAGCTGGCGCACCTGCACGGTATCCTGCGCCGGCGGCAGCTTTACTGCCGCACCGGCTTCCACCTGCAGATCCTGCCCGATGGCAGCGTGCAGGGCACCCGGCAGGATCACAGCCTCTTCGGTAGGTACAAGCATCCCGCCCTGCCATTGTGCCCTCAACTCCCTTCCTCTTCTCACCTCTCTCCCTCCACGCTGGCGGAATGAGCAAGGGCTTGCCTGAGACCCTAGACCCATTGGGTGCGAGGTGCCGGGCTCTGGGCTTGGGAGCAATTGTCCTGCCCTGGAGGAGCGCAAGCTCCTCATACAGGGCGTGGGAGGAGAAGGCGTGGGTGGGTTCCTCACCAGGGGCCAAGATGCTGCTCTGTTTTCTCTACTGCCTGGGGCCCCAAGTCTTGGCTAGGAACCATGTTTTACCCCACCCCACCCGCCCCCAGCCTTACCCTGCAGTTCTTGCTACTCAGGCAGTTTTATTATTTTAAGAGGTACCTATATCGTGTTTTCTTCCTTACACACTTGTAATTCCGTGTCCACTTTTTGGAAATTAATAACGGGAAGCATCCCGTATCTTAAAGCATGCCCCGCAGTTATGCAGCTAATCCTCCGGTTTCTCACTCTGAAGGGATGGTTCTTAAACAGGATGTGACTCTTCACAGTTCTACTTGGAGGACTGCCTGACTGCAGTTTTCTGAGCTCCTGGCTAGGGGGTGGGGGGTGGAGGGAGATGGAGAGAGGGAGGAGGGAGAAGGACCGACGGAGCATGCCCACCTGGCCAAGATTCCCTTTAGAAATTGCGAAACTCGAAAGCAGAGATCTTGGTATTGACCTTAGGTAAGAGGAAATGGGAAAGAGAAAGAAGATATGGCTGGGAACACAGAGAATCGTTTCGACATACAGCCAGCAGTACCTGGGAGCAGAAGGGGTTAATAGGATGAAGCCGATTCTAGATTAGATCAGTAAAGTTTCTACTGTTCATTACTCCGGGGCCAGCCAGGTAGCTAGCAAGCGCCCTCCTCAGTGTGAGTCCTGCTTCCTTGCCTGCACAACAGAGAAGATAGGTTAAATCCCATGGTTTGCTAAAGGTGCCTTTTGGTTCTGATATCCGGGATACTTCCCCCGTGGCTACTTTTTTTCCCTCATCAGTTAACCTGCTAACTTGCTCAAGGGACTTTCCTTATCTAACCTGTGATGTCATTGGAGGAGGTCATTATATTAAAAAATACATACATAATATTATTTATTTGTCGCCAGCATGAGGAAGCCCTACACAACCCCCCCCCCCACTATGGAATTTCTAGAGTATATCATCTCGGTGTCCTCTTTCTTGTCTCATCCGCATCGTAGCCTTACACTCGCATTTCTTTTCGCACTTGCAGTGCTCATTAAAACTTTGGAGAGTGTAAATCTCCGCTTCAGGAGCATTTGTAACCTTAGATGGGAGAATAAGCATGTGGTGGTCATTTGGCAGCACTTAAGGGCTTAGAAAACTTGACTTTTAAAAACCCACGTGCTTGCAGCTTCCACTGATCTCTTCCAAATTCTCACTGACTGTGAGTCAAGAGTGTCATGACCTAGTGGCCAACCTGGGGTCACTTTTGGAAAGTGTTTTTTAAGTGGAGGAGGCTGACAGCGAAGAATTTGCTGACCAGGTGGCCCACTGACTGACTGTGGAATGACTGTAGCCCACTCCTTACATAGGAATCTCCCCAAATGTGCTAACTCTTTCAGGCAAAGCAGCTGAGAGTTCAGTGTAAGCAATATCCGACTTTCCCCCTCATACCAATGGAGTAAGGAAATTCTTCCTATAAGCCACTTGTAATGTAATTGTTACCTTTTCTTCAGCTGTGTTCTGTCTCCTTAGAAGACAGATTCTGTTGGAATAGATTAATGAATACTCCCAGACTTGGTAACCTTCCTTGAGCTGCATTGAAATCTGATCCTTTAGGAATGGGTGTGGCATATTCTTATTAGGATACCGTAAAGCTTATATGTTGTATGATTGTTTAGGAAAAATATGACTTTGATTCTGTGTTGGCTTAAGTCACACTTTGGTGGTAGATTATATAGAGGAATAAAATAATCACTATTATGTAAAGGGAAGACAACCCATATTAGTATGTGAGCCTAAAGGAACAGCCTCTTTATGATAACTTAAAGTGCTCTGAGTGGCCTAGATATCACAACTGACTGCTAGAGGATAGGGGACAAGGTCATATTTAATGTATGCAATGTGGTGTGCTTCTCCATCCTCTTTTGCTAGTGCCTTAATAACTAAGCATTAAATTATATCCATTAAAAAAAACTCACTTCTGTGATGTTAAAATAAGAATTTTGAAAAAAAAACCTCAATGATGGCTACTTAAGATGTTAAATACCACTAAAATAGTTTTATGATAATTTGAACACAACAAATAAGAACTCACATTTTTAAAAATTTAAAACTATATCTACTGAACATAAACAGAGAGTTCTCAGTGAGGCTAAAATAATATCCCACCCGAGCTACCTGGATCTCTCTAGCAGAGAGTTTTTCTGCACAGTAGTACAGAAGGAAGACTTTACCTAACACGTAAACATAGAATCATTCCTTTAGAAAAAAGTGTAGCCTGAGATCAAACATATTCATTTAAAGCCTTTTCCTTTATTCTCCTCTGTTCTCCATAGATTTGTCTGATGTGGTTGCATTGTGGGTTGACTCACCTGTTTATTATGATTTGAGAAAAGGCTGGCTTTGAAAATGATACCAGAAAGACAAAGGACCTCCAAGTCTTTTTATGGGACACTGGGCATTAGAAAATCTACCTAAAATCTGTGATTACCTCTTAAGGAAAGTGCTTCACGTCTATTCTTTGGAAGAGAATTAGCTTAGTTGCCACCTCATATTATAAATAAGAAAGACTTGTCACATCTCATTTAAGAAATCAAACGATTACAAATTACTATGTGGTATACTATTTCTTTGGTGAGAAAAAGGATCAGAATTTAAAAGTGTGGCTAAAATCTTTAGGAGTGGCACAAAAACACACGTAATCTTTTCCCCATCAGTTCCATGAGCCTTTGCAAAATCATTTATGCCTGGTTATGTATAAGGTTTTACATGTTGTTTAATAAAGCTAAAACTATTGGATATAATTATTCTAAAGATGTGTAATCATTTTTACTTATGTAATTACATATTTTGGACAGCATTATCTTAAGATAAGATTTAATGTGTAGGTGGAGTGTGTCCTGGGGTAGAAACATTGGGTACACAACAGCCACACATAGTTTTTAATTTGAGTGAATATTCAATATAATTTAAAGTAATTATACATTTATAATTATATCCTGGGTGAGATTCCATTTATATATATTTATGCCAATTATGGTTCAGGTTTATATTTTTGTTCCTAACATGGAACTTTCACTGAGGAGCTTGGCAGGGAGTGTGATTTTCCTCCACTACCCCTCAGTCCACAGCTGCATTGTGCTGGTGTCCTGTGGAGTCTAGATCTTCCTGCTGCATCCTGTCTTCCCTGCTTCAGCCTCTCAATCAGGGAGACTGGCTCTTTCAAACAATTTACAGGCTATGTAGTAGTGCATTGTGCTGTAAGATCCCTGATAGTCTAGAGTTCTACTAGTATGAAAGTCCTAATAGTTCCAAAGAGCTCATCTGTCTTACTAAGAATCTATGCGGTGCATTTTTTTTTTTTTTTTTGGCCAAAGAGCAAATTAATAATCTCTGTGTAGAACAGAGCTTTCCATATCAGCAAACAGTCAGATTCTGTACTTTCTCTTGGCTTTGGGAGTATCATGTGTCCAAACAGGAACTTGTACAATAAATCAAGAAATGATTTAAGAGCAAGAGTGGGGCTAAATGGTACACATTTATGCTATTTGTAAAGCTTAGGATAGGGTGAAGACAAAAAGCTATTAAGGAAGGGAGGTCCAAGCACAGTACATATGGTGACACTTGTTCAGCAGTCTAAGGAAAGGACCAGAAAAAGGTGTCATTGGTCCAAAGGCTTGTGTGTACAGCAAAAAAAAGAGTATCACACAGAGATACACTGTCTTTTTAAACTGTAGTTTGTTAATGTATTAAGTTCAGAACTTTCAAAATTAGTTTATCTCTTCGTACATCAAAATAATTCCAGAAAGTTATGCATAGAAAAATCCATTTATATGCTAAACTCTTGGTATCTGGCTATCATATAAAATGAATTATAAAGCCTTATTATTTCTCTGAACTGAACATTTTATTTTTATATATCATGGAATAGGATATAGCACATTTTTTTTTTTGTAATTTACAAAGTCTAGAAACTATTGTACCCTCACATGTTGTCTTAGAATCATTAGATTACGGTTCAGAAAATGTAAGTTCAAGCACCGTTTTTATCAGTTACAAAGGTCATATCCCATGGTCGTGTTACAAAGGCATTTCAGTCAATATTTTTGAGCCTCAGTTTCTTTCTACCTAACAAGGGAATAAAACTATCTTCCTCCCTTATTATCAGAGAGCTTTTGAAGTTGAGGTAAAAATTAATTATTAGCCCTTTATTTTTAAAAATTTTATTCTATGTGCATGTGTGTTTTGTCCGCATATGTGCCTGTGTACCACATGTGTACTGCAGTGCCCACAGAAGCCAGAGAGGGCATCAGATCCTCTGGAGATTTGGAAACCAGTTGTAGCTGGTTGTTCTCTGCCATTTGGGTGCTGGGAACCAAACCTGGGTCCTCTGCAAGAACAATGTCTTAGGTTTTCCATGGTTATTATAAATCAGGAAGCAAAAGGAACTTGGGGAAAGAAAAGATGCATTTCTTTTGCAATTCCCAGGTCACTAGTGAAGGAAGTCAGGTCAGGAGCCTGGAGGAAGAAATGTTGTTTACTGGCTTGCTTCTTATAGCTTACTAAGTTTGATTTCTGATGGCACCCAGGACCACCTGCCCAGGGAATGAACTATCCATATTGGGCTGGGCCCTTCCATATCAATCATCAGCCAAGAAAATTATCATGGCGTTGCCCACAGGCCAACCTGATTAGATGCTTTTTCTCCATTGAGATTCCCTCCTCTGAGGCGACTCTAGCTTGTGTCAACTTGATAAGAAAAAAAATCAACACAAGCTGCAAGTACTCTTAGTTGATGAACCATCTTTCCAGCCCAAAAGAAGCTTTTTAGAAGCTTTGAAATAATGTTATACCCATATGAAGTATAAGAGATTGGTCTGATTCTTGTAAATGAGATAAAAATAATTCATGGAAAACGGTTATAATTAACTAGTAGAACCATGGAAGACCAGAAGTAACTCTGTCACCTATTCATCCATGATGTCAGTAGCTTCCATTTATTTGTGGAATGAATGCTTAAAAGTGCTGATTTTATCACTGTCCTTCCTGTAGTTATATGTTCATTAATCAATCCAAATCTTTAATTTGTTTAAAAATTCAGGTATCCTGGAATTCATCAGTGTGGCAGTGGGACTGGTCAGCATCAGAGGCGTGGACAGTGGTCTTTACCTTGGAATGAATGACAAAGGAGAACTCTATGGATCAGTATGTATTATCATTTTTGATTATTATTAAAATTATGATTTTAATTAAAGTGTCTATCTATAATGACTGGTAAGCATTATTATATGTGACTGACATAAATTATGTATGTATACATACTTGTATAAAAATTAGAAACTAATATCCTAAATTTAAGTGTGTTGAAGTCAGAGTATAGTCTTTCAATATTACTTTTTAAGTTTTCAACCATTATTGCCATAATCTCACCTGGTCTTCTTGTCCATTGTCCTGAGTCTTTCCAATTCCTCTATATTTTGATCATTCCTACCAGAAATAGAACATTAGGTGTCAGCTCTGGAAAAACAAACAAACAAAGAAAGATTGTAATGTATGGTGATCTGAAGATAGAATTAAAAAAACAATTGATAGAACTTTGAGAAAGTACACGCACACAGTGTTCATGGTATGTGTTGAAATAAATAAACAATTGAGGTCTCACCTTTAAAATATATGTATATATGAGCACACACACACACACACACACACACACACAGAGAGAGAGAGAGAGAGAGAGAGAGAGAGAGAGAGAGAGAGAGAGAGAGATGTTTTGAAAATAAAAGAAACCATTAAAATTCTACTTCATTTTCCTTGATATTAATAGTAGCATACTCAGAAGCTAACAATGGGAAATTAATCATTGAATAATACATTTATAAGATGATATCTGATTTGAAGTGATGAACTCGAGTTAGGAATTTAAACTGTAGCAAGGTTTTGAGTTTTCCAACTTGGTAGCAGAGATTTAATGTTCCTGCCTTTGGTATCTAGCTCATGATGAGACAAGATAAATTACAGACCCACTTCATGATGGGGGCAGGAAGGAGATAATACAGACACAGGAAAGCTCAAAATATTTATTGCATGTTTGAAAATAAAATCAAAAGTTGGAATATTTGGTATAAAGTTCCTTGAACTACTGGATAAAGTGAAGTAGAGGAACGAATTGCACATGATGTATGAACAAAATCAAAATAAAACATTGTAATTTAACTTGACAAGGATATAGCTATAAGCAAAGACATACTATAGAGTTGAGACTTTTATAGAGAACTTATTTTGAAGGCATTTCTAAAAGGCTTTCTTTCTTTTCTCTTTTTTTTTAAAAAGGAGAAATTGACTTCGGAATGTATCTTCAGGGAGCAATTTGAAGAGAACTGGTATAATACCTATTCATCCAACATATATAAGCATGGAGATACTGGCCGCAGGTATTTCGTAGCACTTAACAAAGATGGAACTCCTAGAGATGGTGCCAGATCCAAAAGACATCAAAAATTTACTCATTTCTTACCGAGACCAGTGGACCCAGAAAGAGTTCCAGAATTATACAAAGACTTACTGATGTACACTTGATGAACCTGGAGCCATTATTTTTAAGTCACAGTTTCTGTTAAATAACACTGAAGAAGATGTCCACAATATTACAAAGTCTGTTTTTCACTGAGAGACTGTATTTGTGAAGAATATTGAGAATAAGGAATTAACTTGAAGCAAAGCAAGATCATTCCTCATAAATGGATTATATTTCCTCAGACTCATTGGCCCAGTCTTACCAGCTGACTGAAGCTGAAATCAGTTAATCTGTGGATAATGTGAATCTTGCTGCTGAGCATCACCTCTATGGATAATGTTTACTTTGGACATTTACCTTAAGAATAGATACTTCATGTTGAAGAAGTGTATCAAGATGACATAATTACAGCCTCATAAATTCTGAGGACCTTGTAGAAATCTACAGGTTATAACATTATACATAAAAAAAACCCAAAAATCAAAATTCTAGATGACTTTGAGCTACAAAACATGCCACACCAGGATGGAACATTTCTTTTAGAAGAATGGACCTATTTATATGTTTTTCAATTTATAAATATTTATTATATATATTTATTTATTAAAGAGTTTATTTTTACTGGTATATGAAGACTATACAAAATAAAGCAAACAAAACAACAACAAAATGTCCTTTATTGTTCCATTACATTGTTTTTGTTTTGGGCTGTAAAGAAGACTTCATTATAACCACAAAATAAAACTTTCATTTGTTTTTTAAAATTAAGTAAAATGTAGGTTATATTTCTATGCAATGACTTGCCTTCTAAATGTAACATGGGTCCCTTTTGGCCTTGAAAAATGTTTTATTGATTTGTTTTGAATTTAACACAGGTTTGAAAGGGAATTAAACATTTTTATTTTATGCTTTTGATAACATTGATTTTTCAGGTGATAGCTGTTCTATTATAGAAGATAACTTAAAATGAGAAAAGTCTAAGTGGTCTAGGAAAAATCTTTAGTATTTAGAGCTTATGACATTGAAGTTATCAAATAATATAGTCGATTCATGTTTACTTGTTTTGTAGGCTTCATATGAAAAAAAAAAAAACCAGTTTCTTTCACCCTATGTGATTATAGAAAGAATTAGTTCTTGTAGAAACTCTATTAATAATAGCAAGGTCTTACCCACTTGAGTTAGGTGTTCTTCCCATTGGTGAATCCAATATTCATTCATGGTTACTACATACTAGACACTGTGTTGAGTACTAAGGAATGTGATGATAAAGAGGAAGTCATTCCTTCATCATGGAGCTTAATGTGTGGTCAGAGAAAGTTTTAGAAAACAAGGAGATTAACAATACCCTAAGTGTGAACTGCAATGTAGTTCAACAAGTTTTACATACTGCAAAAAAAAAAAAAAAAAAAGGAAAGAACAGACTCAGAGGATGGATGGTCCAGGGAGGTGAAATTTCTGGTGGACTCAAAACATCAAAAAAGAGCTAACCAGGCTGAAAGGTGTAGATAAGAGAAACGATGAGTATTCTTTCCTTCAAGAAATCTAAGCTCCTGCATGCCCCATCCATAACTTCAAAGATGTTGATGGCCAGGCAATTTCCAAGGGGGATTTTCCAGGAGAGTTTAACCTCAAAGATACTCATATTTGTATGAACTATGTAACCATTTGCTTTCCAACCTGTTCACACAGATTTTTGTAAGGGAAACAACCAGTTTTTTTTTCTTTTCTTTTATCTTTTAGTTCTTTGGACACAGGGTCAGTGTAGCTCGAACTGATCTAGAACTATCTATGTAGACTAGGCTGGCCTTGAACTCACAGATCATAGATCAGCTTTGTAATAAATGTGAGCACTAACCAGCTGATGAGTTTCTTAGGGGAATGGAACCGCTACCAAGCGAAGCTGAGGGGACAGTTTCTGCTCTGGCTGGGATTCTCAGCATTTCTCCCCTTACTGGTTCTCCACACATCTCATGTTGTTGTGTAGAGGGATGCGACAGTCTTACCTCTGGGCTCACGCTGCAGCTGTCCTGTTTTGAATATCTAAAGTTGACTGTCTGGTTGAGTAGGATATTTATCCTCATCAAATTAATTCCCTGCATTGACTACTTCTCTAATAGGGATGCTGATTTGTCTTACTCTTTCAGACAGGAAGTGGGTGGGATTACATCTATAGTTTGCAGATTGTGAGATGAATGAGAGTACTAATTCTTATGAATGAAGGAGTTGGAATGGAGGGGATTCAGCAGAAAGTAGAATACTAATTGCATCTAAATAATATCTTGGTTGCTTGAATCTAGATCTGAAAAATCTCTCCTTCATAACACAGAGCCACAACATTTTCTTCATTACACAATCAAACATTTTACTGGGCATAGGGTAAACTTTTAAAGTTCATTTAGTTCCAGTAAGAGTGATCCTGAGCTTAATCCTAGAGCTAGTTCCTTTTCTAAGGTTGACTAATCATACATACCATCTTAGTTATAGAATCTACTATAAGGATCAACTAACTGGGTCAAATGAAGCCCTTTTGGGGTCTTCCCGTGACTCCAAAGTAAGACAGGGTTTCTTCTGACATGGCAAGGATTAAGAACCAAGGAAGTTTCCAGTTTCTGGTTCTCAGTGATGACATTCATGAAAACCCAAAGCAGAGCTGAATTTCAAAACTATGTAAAAGAGGAGTGACGGAGATGGTCTTGAAACCCAAACAAGAACTCTTAATTGTCTGGCGAGATTTTAGAGCCTCCTGTTTTCTTTTCCCCCTCCTTTATTCTTTAGAGAAAGAGTTTTGATATGTAGCTGTACTGGCCTGGAACTCACTCTCTAGACCAGGCTAGTCTCCAGCTTGCAGAAATGCTTATGCTCCTGCCTCTCACTGTCTGCACTACAGATAGATGCCACCATGCCTGACTGATCTTCTTTTTAAACCAAAGTGTTGATAGCTTTTACATTGTGACTATCCTACGACTTAATAGTGGATATGTCTGGAGTATAAAATTGTCTTTTTAGTTTCACAAGCACACAGATTAAAAGCAACTGAGCTGTAGGAACTCCTATGTACACCCTATGAGTCTCTTTCATACATGAATAGATGTATATAATGACATTTTGAACTTTTAGATGTCAATAAAGCATCAATACCATTGGAGACACCTTGGAGAAGAAGAATTTTATGTTTAATTTCCTCTGAATTCCAGCCCAGTGCTCATGCTTTTGTTCAATACCTCCCTGTGAAGTAGGTGTGGGTGCTTTCTAAAAATGGAATACAGAAGAGTGAGGGGTGCTATACCTATCATGACACATAAAACTCGGTTTCAGTGTATGCTTTCTAGCAGTAGGGATTCTCCCTGCTGAATGGATGAGATAAGCACCATGATGGGGAAAGCCAGAGTAGAAATAAGCTTCAGGTGGCCTGTAGGAGCCCAAGATAACATCCAGCTGATAACTAGCCCAAAGCCACACCCAATCCTACAACTGAAAGACATCAATTTCTGCCAGGAATGTTAATATAATTCGATTAATTTAAGGACAATTTCCATATGCTACAAATTTATGTAAATTTTCAATGTAAAGATTAAAAGATGAATAGCATCAAGATATTTTTGCATGACCCCCAAATCAGATGGACCTAAAGAACCCCCAAATGGACCATTTTAATTCCTGTCTTTCATACTGCTACCCCAAAGGCTTCATCAGGCTACAGTGTAATGTTTCAATTATGTGGAACATATGCATTGCCTTACATGTGTAGTAATGTACCTATTGAATGTTCTATAAGTAGTAAGTAGAAACATTTAATTTGCATTATTGTTTTGCTGAAAATATCCTACCAGGTTTTCCTTTTATCTTATCACAACCCTGATCATCCATGACTATCCTAGAATGTGTTCCACTCAACTTTAATCGGTATTTCTAGTTGTTGAAATAGCATAGCTTGATCTCTTTCCTGGAAGACCATCCACCCCCCCCCACAGACATTGCTTGCCTATAGGGCTGAGCTAGGTAGGATATTTTAAGATCATAGCTCCTCTTCGTGCAGAGCTTCTAATGGGCAAGGCTGAACTACATCAAACAGTGTCAGCAGGTAAAAAAAAGTTCCCACATATACTACAAATAGCTTTGATTCGCATCAGATCGAGTAACCTTACATTCAGGTCCCCAAAGTGCATTGAGGTTGTACTACAAACTTGTGCTCCAGCCTTGCTTCATAGGACCAGTTTGCAGAACAGAAATGCTAGAGAACTATGACAATTAAAAAAAAAAAAAAAAAAGAGCCAAAGAAAATCTTGTAGCTGAAAAAAAGAGGCTAGGGCAAGACTCTATGATGGTGTAGCTATTTAGGAGTTATCAAATCTCCTCATATGCAGACCCAATAAACTCATTGATTCCCCAAGCTGAACTTGGGTGACATCAGACTTTGGTCTGTTGGTGCCCTGTCTGGAGTGAAGGGACATTTGTTCACATCTCCCTGGAAAAGTCCACACAGCAGAAGCTTCTGATTGGTTAACACATTTTCTTCCAAAGAGAATTTGAGATTATGTATATTTCTGGCAGCCAGAAATCACTATATTTTTTTTATTTCATCAAGAGCCCTCATTATAGGGAGCAGAGGGCTGTAGAGCCCAGTTCCAGTTCATGCTTACCTAACATGGGAATAATATAGATATCCAGTACTGGCTAAGATTACTAGTGCTGGATATGGGGGTGAGGGTGTGTGTGGGGGTGTGCAGGGATATGAGTCGGCACAAATTGGCTAACACTAGAAGCCTGGGGAACCCAAAAGTAAACAATGATGTAATCTGTTATATAATTACTTTTGGCAAAATGCCACTTTAATGTGGGTTCTGTATAAATATGTCCTGAGACTAAGGTTGGGTGCCCTAGGCCCGAGTACTTAAAGTATGTTGCATGTGCTTGAGGGTCTAAGCATCTCCTTTAATTTCCTGTCCCCTTTTGACTCCCTCTCTGTCCGTGCCTCCAGAGCTCAGGTTCATCAGATTAATAAGAAAGTCTAAGTTTAGAACAATGTGTTTAACAACAAACCAAAATCATTCCTCCAAAGAACCATGTTATTCTAAATTCAGTGAATACATCAGTTCTACTGCATTCTATCTGGCGCTTTAATAAAGGTCCAAGACTTCCACTTTATTGCCTCAGGTATCTCCATGATGATGAATATCACAAAGTATTCTTGAAGTTTTTCCATATCTATTGACTCGACTGTCACTTCCAACCATTTGCCGAAAGTCATGAGTTAGGGGAATTAACACTGTGAAGGGACAAATTACTTTGAAGCTAGTGAATATGATTGTACTGCCAGTCACTTTTTGCTCTGAATCTGGAATTTTGGTGGCCACCACACTTTGCATTGTTTATAAGTAATGGTCTAGAGGTATTAGACCCAAAGGGTATAAGTTAAGTATAATGTTTTTAAAAAGTAGCAGTGTGCTTTTAGGATCAATAAAGGTGTTTGTTTCTAGGACTGACTTTAGGGCTCTACCACAATTCTGTGAAGGTTTAGTATGTCTTTGGAGATGATAGTTCTGCTCAAATAATTATAATATTTACATTTAACGGCAGAGATCTCATTTACCTATTCTTCCCAGGCAGTGACCAATTATCACAAACTGATTCATGTGGGTAGCAAAAGGATTTGATGTTCACTCTAAGAATTGTTATTTTAACTGCAGCAAAGTGAGTAGCTGGAGATTGACTTTTAAATTTGAGTCCTGTTATTTGTGTAGGGAGATGGTAATAGATCTCCATCAATGGCAAAACATTGAGGAGTCATGTTTTGGTTCTGTGGGCTGTATAACCTGCAAGACATCATGTTTATCAGATTATACTATCTAAATGTTGAACTTGCTACATGATACAAAAGTGGCAATATCCATATGTAGCAATTCCTTTGCTTCCTGTTTAGTGATGCGGCTTTCAAGAACAAAGTCTTTTCCTTATTGTGTTCATAATTTATTTGCTTCCCATAACACTGTTCCTAGAAGACCTTTTTCCCCCTGAGACAGGTTTTCTCTATGTAGCCTTGACTGTCCTAGAACTCCTTGCTCTGTAGACCAGGCTAGCCTCAAACTCAGAGATCTGTCTGCCTCTGCCTACCAAGTGCTAGGATTAAGGTCATGCTCCATCACCACTATACTGTCCTAATGACTGATGGATATTGTTCTATGCTAAATTTTTGTGTTATGGATAGTCATCAAATTAATGAGGTAAGTCAGGGCCCTGGATCCAACTATTTCTAACTGCTAATCAATATGGCAGCTTTGAAATGAATACATTGTCCACCTGTGTTAGGTCAAGGATTTTTATTTAAATTCCATGTCCCTCAATTACAACATGGTGCTTGAGAGTGTGTCCCCAGAGTAAAATAATAAAGGTATAATTCTGGCTAAATGAAGGCAAAGTACACCAGTGACCAAAATCAAGAGATCTGCATTTGCTATATTAGTGACCATGGATTAGTAAAAGGCTGATGTAATGTCCTTCTCTATTTTAGACTAGTCAAACCAGTTTGATAGAAGGATAAGTGGTGTTTGGGGTTATTCTCAGTTTCTCCAACACCCCTATTATGTAATTTGGTGTACTTCTACTGCAGCTTGGCATCATTTCATATTTGTGATGGTGCCGATGCTGAATTGTTCCAGAGGTCCTCTTTCAGCACGGCGATCCCTTTGCTCCTGTTCCCACCTTATAGAATTGTAATAATTCTCTTGCAATTTCCCACACATGAAAAAGAGACTCCACTCCAGGAGAACTTCTTTGGATCTCTGCATTTGTAAATGATCGCATCTTAGCAACTTCAGTTGCTTCTCTCCAGATCCTTCAACTTCCTGATGAATTTCCTTTTTATATTCAAGTGCCCCAGAATCACTGCTCTTTATCCTGTGTCTAAATGCTCTTGGGATTCTTGGATATTGTTTTTTATTCTAAACAGGTCACAGGATTTAGAGTCTCTCCAGGCGGGTCTGATAGTCCATGGACCTACATGCTGAGAACCATGGAATTATCTGTCCTTTTCTTTGAAAGGCTGGGTCAGCTCCCCAGACGGTAGGTTTCTTAAATTTAAAGAGATCAGAAAATTAATCAAAGAAAATGCTTTAGAAGTTGTCCTTTGCTTTTCATGTACAGGGAGACGTCTATCCTTAAGATTTACGAAGTCCTTGTTTCTGAGTTTCTTCTCTTGGCTCCGTTCCCAGTCATTTTAAAGTGGCTTGTTACTATCTGTGTGGAGACTCGGCCAAGGTTGTTGCCATGGCTGCGGTGCCTGCAAATTTAGCTGATTCTTGTGTCCTATTGATCTCTAAATCTTGTCAGCTCCCCAGCAGTCTTCTTATCAATTTGAGGTCACATTAGCCTAAATCTAAAATGCCTTTGTTTTAGTCACAGGAAAATTATTGTGCAGGTATTATGTAATTCCAAAGATTTTCATTAGCCAGTTTTACCACAATTTCCCATGAAATTCATGCTCTCATTGAAAGCTTTTCAAGGAGTAGAAACCCAACCTTTTGAAAGCAGATCAGGGAGGAAGGTCAATACAGAAGGACAGACAGGGAAGAGGGACAAATAACAATAAGGATGTTTAACAAAACCTCACGGAATTGTGTTATTTTATATTTAGCCCAAATTATACACAATATCTATATATCTACACCTCTATACCTATGAAGTTATGCCACTTAGGCTTACAATGTTTCCCATAAGGGCCATAGAGTAGTTAACAAAACTCCAGTACCAAGCATAAGAAACCTCTGTTTGAGTTGTTCATGATAGTCTAAGTGATTATTCCACAAACAATATAGGCCATTGCTGCTGCCCTTGGTTGCTTCTCAGAAGCCCCTGTTCCTGAAGATACCACAACCTTCAGATGCAGGACTCAAAAGATTCAAGTTGGATCTAATCTGAAAGCCTTCTTCCTGAGGTCTAGCTTTCATAATACCAGAAAGTACTATGTAAACTTCCAAGGGAGGAAAGGAATCAATAGTCCTATGCAGCTGTGATATCAATAAACTATAACAATGACCAGCATAACAAGAAACCCCTAAAAGTGCAATAGCGGCACTCATGCCTTGGCAGTAACCAACATCTCTCTAATTGGACTTAAGGCTCACTCAATAGGAGAGGTATCATGATTGGTACTAGAAGCTTAGACAACTACTAAGGGTTAGTGCAGTCATGGATCTTTAAGGAGAACCTACTACCACTAGTAGACCAGCATAATTCCTAATTGTATTCTAAAATGTATCCTATGCCCACAGATACATGTAGCAATCACCTGCCATCACAGAAGCTTCTCCTTACAGCACATGAAGACCATTAAAGAAAACTACAACTGAACATAATGCAGGGATCATGTGGAGCCCAGCCTCAACAGGTGCATATACAATATAACTTCTATACCCAAGGTCCAGGGAACACCATGGAAAAGGGGATGGAAAGATCGTAAGATCTAGAGGATCCAGGGAGTCTTCTAAAAATGATAGGGAATTTACACCCATGACACCTCAACACTATGGTTGCCTGAACAGGACCTGAACAATGATGATACCAGTAGACATACCACAGGGTCTCAATACTAAACAAAGAACTACAGACAAGGAATGACTGCTGAGAGAGGGAGAATTCGTCTCTCCCACAGATAAGCCCCCTAATTGATTATTCAATATAAAGTGGTCAGAATTGAAACTATATATACACAACCACACTAAATGGACTCAGAAGATTGTATTTATATGTATATATATACATATATATTTGAGAATAAAAGGAAAAAGTCCATCAATTTGAGGGGAAATGATGAAGGATCTGGAAAGGGTTGAAAGGAGGGGGCATGGGAAGGACTGGAGGAAAAAAGGGAAAGTAGCATAATCATACTTTAAATGAACATATTAATGAAAATAAAAATATATAATTAATAAAAAATAAAAAAACAGAGTAAACTCTTTTTGACTGTATAGTCTACTGTCTGGAACTTCCTAACATAGAATAAAAAGATGATTAATATTAATTATGACCAGAGGAAATATTTTCTGAGTGTCACTGTAGAGAACGACATATTAAATATAATTTGCTAATTATTTTTAAAAAGATTGTTTTCTAAAGATAATGTTCTGGGTCTTTGTGTTCATCTGAACAGTAGCTATTTGAAATTCCTCCTTGTTAACCTCCCTGAACCTTTGATTATCAGTTTTCTGGCCAGGATTATTCCACTATTTCTTGATGTTTTCCTTTTTTTGTTATTTTTGTTTGAATTTTAAATCAGGGTCTCAGCAAGTAGTCCATGCTGGACTGGAAGTTGTTATGTAGCCCCGGATGGTCTTAAACACATGGTGTTCCTTATGTCTCAGCCTCTTGAGTGCAAGCATATGTTACTATGTAGCATATACATATATAAGTATATGTTCCTATGCCTGGTTTCTTAAGGGAAATGTATAGTTTAAACTTTATATCCATATGGAGACTAGATATTGATTTTTCAGTAACTTTTGCCTGTGAAATGTTTAGAACTTAAAGATATATGTTATGTATTTATCTACATGTTAATTAAAGATCATTGAAAATTATATATATTGCTTCAATTACCATAGTTTTAAAAGTACAAATCCAAGAATAATTTTAAGACACACACTTATAGATTCATTGCATAGAGATATGAAAATGTCCTGCTCTATTAATATACTTTAAGGTCCTTTCATGGCTTACGTTTTCCAAGTTGTATTTCAAGAAATAATCCATATTAGTTCTTTTAGACACTATAATGGAGTTTATGGTGCAGAATGTTTATTAGGCAGTGAATGAGAGTCAGTAATTGTGGAAGGAAAGGCAAGATAATAATATAGGACAGGAAGGTTGATATGTGAGATAGATGTCAGTCAGGTTTGCCCACCTTGTCAGGGAGATGTTGAGCTAAATGGCACTAATACTCTGAGTTGAATTGGCTAAAGACTTTTATGTTTTCTCAGATCAGTTGCTACATATGGGCTGCCCTTAGAATTGCAGTTTTCTGTAATTGATGCAGGTCCTGAAGTGACAGAAGGCACTTGTACAGGTGTGTGTGTGTGTGTGTGTGTGTGTGTGTGTGTGTGTGTGTGTGTGTGCTTCATTGCACTGCAGTGGGACAGAGGAATACAATATAGAGAGTGCCTGTCTGTATCATAGTAGTCTATCGCCTTTTGCTTTGATCCACATTTTCCTAAGCATTTGAAAGTACTTCCAGGATTCCACCAGGCCCATTTTTAGGGACTTTGAACAAGTACGTTGAAATAAATCCTAGCCCCTGCTGCTGAAGGTGGACTTGCAGTCACAAGGGATAGTCATACTCTTCATATAGAGTTGCCTAGTCTCCATTCCCCTTACCCTCACTTGGCCTGCTGCTACTTTTGGTGACTTTGGGTAGTGAAAATCAAATCCTGACAGTGAGGACTTTGTGTCCTTGGACTTCATAAATGTCTCAGATTGGGGTTGTTGAAAAGGTTTCATTTGATTTACAATTTTCAGAATGTAGTAAGAGACACCCACACCTGGTTCTATACACTTTTCCCCATGTTCCAATTATTGAATAGCAGTCTGTCTCCTACTGAGGGCCAAGCACCTATGCCAAGATGGTGATTTCTTATACTTCTTGCTGGCTACCACACACACAAGGAAAATGAAGTACCACGGACAGTCAGCCATAGGTTATAGCTTAATAGGACTTTTGATATGCTCGCTTGAAGAAATACTCCTCTCTGAGGACCAGGATCATCAAAACTGCAGAACTAAGAGTCTGGGAGTAAGATGTGTAAATTCCCTGACTGCTGTTGAGAATTATGGTATGCAGAGACATTTCTTCCTGTACTTCTCAACTCTTTCTCACTGGGAACTTAGCACAGTATAGAAACATTCAAATCGTGATTTATGCTGGAAAATATGCTTTTATCAGTGAAAAGTATCACTTCTGAATTTGAGCTTTATTAGTGACTTTGTGAGGTTACTGCATCTCTCACCAAGATCACAGCTGATGGATGGTGCAGAACTTGTCAAGACTCATACATCTTTTATGCTTTGGACTTACTCCTCATTCCTATTCTGCTCTATGGGATCTTGTGAATAAAGGACAGATTCTTGCATGGTGATGCTGACTGAGATATTGTGGGCCAGAAAGGCAAATCCACTCTCAAGTCTATTTCTGTTGGAATAAACTATATGCTTTCCTACGTTACCTTAGCTACTTCCCCATTGCTATGGTCAAACACCCAAAAGAAGCAATTGAAGGGAGGAAGAGTTTGATTTGGCTTGTGTTTTGAAAAGACATGGACTATCTCCACAGGGAAGGCGTGATGGGGTCATGGTGGCTGGTGGCTGTGGAAGCCAGAGCATGAAGCTACTTGCTTTCATGTTGATGGATCAAGAAAGAGAGAGACTGAGGACAGGTAGGCTGGCCTATAACTCCCAAGTGACCCACTTCCTCCAGCTAATATCCATTGCAGGATCCACAACATCCTCAAACAGAATTACCAGCTGGGGACCAAGTGTTCAAACATAAGCCTGTGGGGGACATTTTATATCTAATCCATTCCATGGTTCTGAGAGGCCCAAGTTGCTAGAGAGTATTCTTGAAGAATGGTGCCTTTTGAGTGTAGTTTTTGTTTTTGTTGTTGGAATGTTGGACATTCAAAGACACTGGTTTATCTATACATCTTGAAAAATAGAAGCCCATGATGTTCGGCTGGTATCTAACCTCTATTTCTGTCACCATATCCATATCTTCATGTGACAATTACTCAATCATGAGAATAGGCAAAGCCACAGACTGGTTGATATCATCCTGCTGAGCCATTTTGTGTACTCGATTAATGCCTGTTCTATGATGAGAGCTCTTGGGTAGATCTCAGCTTTCTTCTTCTTCTTCTTCTTCTTCTTCTTCTTCTTCTTCTTCTTCTTCTTCTTCTTCTTCTTCTTTTTTTTTTTTTTTTTTTTTTTTTTTTTTTTTTTTTCTTCTTTTTTTCTTCTTCTTCTTCTTCTTCTTCTTCTTCTTCTTCTTCTTCTTCTTCTTCTTCTTCTTCTTCTTTTTCTTCTTCTTCTTCTTCGATTCACATATACTAGGCAAGTACTTCTACTTCTGACCAGATTTTATTGTATAAATTGGTAACCAGATACATCAGCAATTCTGAGATTTTTCTGCAATTAGTCTGTAGTTGTTCTCCTCCATATAATGAGATAATCAGATCGTATAGTGAGGTGATCTGCGTATAAACCAAGGTTGGCATTTGTGTCTTCCATAAACTGGTCCTTTGCAATGATTTTTTTTTTTTGAGCCACAGGAGTGGGCCAAGGAAAAAGTGTTGATGCAATGGTGGTGACATGAGGTCTCAGCTTTCTGAGCTTGTTGATGTGAAGGATTCAGCTCAAATGGGAAATTGTCACTTTATGGTCACATCTTGTCACCTAGTCTGGCTAACAAATTGTACCACAGCTGGGTAATATGATAAAAATTGTAATATTGAAAGGGCTGTCTTTTTTCAAAATACTGAAATTTTAGCTGTCTGTCCCTATATTTCCCCACTTTCTCTTTGTTCCCTCTCTCTCCCCACTTGATTCTCCCATTCTACCCCCCACCCCATCCATCCATAATCTGTAACAATCCTATTTTCCTTTCCTAGGGAGATCTGTCTGATCACCCAGTTTCTTACTCTATATCTAACCTCTGGGGTTCTACAGATTGATTATTATAGATTTAACAGTTTATATCCATATAATTGCTCACCACTGCAAATTTAGTGACCTTGTTACAGTATAATGGGTTTTATGGTATGATTTTCCCACTGAGACTTCCCATAAATCATTCATTACATCTTTTGCCAGCACTGATGTCTACTTATAATGTATGAGGTTCTGATGGCCCAAGTGGCAGGGTACAATTGGAACCCAACCACAAACAATGTCAGAATCTTTTACTTCCACAGAAGTACATTTTGTTTGATATTTTTTAGTGCTAGGGATCACTTCTAAGACTTCACACACATTAGCTCAGTAGTCTATTATTGAATGATATCCCCAGTCCCTTTGTTTTATTATAATAGTTATTTTTAGCATAATTTCTAATGAGTATGAGTAAGGGTCTGAGCAAAGTGACTTCATAAGGCATAAGGTGTAGCTGAACTATGAGAAGCTGCTTGAAATGCATTTTGAAAGAGTTGTGTTTATTCCATGGTTCATTAAAGACATTGGCTATTACCCTCAATAGACTTGAAAAAGTTATGATCGCAGTTAATATGACAATATGTGTGTATGTGATATATGTATATTTTCCCATTTAATTGAAAATATTTTTTTTCTCATGAAATATACCCTGATTGCACTTACGCTCCCTCTGCTTCTCCCAGTTCCTCCGCACCTCCCCTCCCATCTGGATCCACTCCCTCTGTCTCTCAGCAGAAAACTAACAGGCTTCTAAGGAATATTAATAAAATAAAATAAAATAAAACAATAAAAACCCCATCAGAATAGAACAAAGTAAACAAGCAGAAAGAAAGGAGCCCAAGAATAGCCACAAGAATCAGAGACTCATTCACTCACACAGTCAGGAATCCCATAAAAACATTAAATTGGAAGCCATAATAGGATATGTAGGGTAGAAAGCCACAAAGGATATGTAGGGTAGAAAGAGAGTAACAAATACATAAATAAAATAAAAACAAATAAAATTTATTTTTAAAAGCCCCCACTACAACATTATGAGACGAGAGACCTCCAAAGATGCTGTTGAGTTCCTTTTCTGTTGCCATCTACTGCTGGGCATGCAGCCTACCCTTAAGAGGAGTTTGTTCCCCAGTGAGGCTCCCTTGGAGGAAAGTAAAGTTTCACTTGCAATTGGTTATCAATTACAGATGGCTTCTGGGTCAGGGATGGGAGCATGTGTCCACTTCTCCTTTCAGCTCTAGGACCCCATCTGGTGCAGCCCCATGCAGGCCCTGTGCATGCTGCCTCAGTCTCTGTGAGTTCATTATGTGCATTGATCCTGTTGACTTAGAGGACCTTGTTTTCTTGATATTCTCCATCTTCTCAGCTCTCTCATTCTGTCCCCACTTCTCTTCCACATACTGTCCTGTGCCCTAAGGGAGGGGATTTGATAGAGACATCTTGTTTAGGGCTGAGAGTTTCAAGGTCTCTCACTCTCTGTATATTGTCTGATAGAATCTCTCTATTGTTTCCATCTGCTGCAGAAGGAAGCTTCTCTGACATTGGCTCAGCAAAGCAGTGATCTATGAGTATAGCAGAATTATCATTAAGGGCATTTGTATTGTCACATTCTTTTAGTAGAACAGTAATGTTTGGTTTTATCCTAGATCTCTGGGCTGTCTAATGTCAGGTTCTCTGTCACCAAAGCAGAGTCAGGTATTGGTTCCACCTTGTGGAGTGGCCTTAAGTCAAATCAGATATTGGTTGGTTACTCCATAAAGCTTTGTAGCACCACTATATCTTGCAGACAGGATATCACTGTAGATCAAAGAGTTTGTGGTGAAGTTGGTGTTTACCTTTCTCTTTCAGTAGCATGCAGAGGACTTTTCTGTGCCATAAATGCTGGAATCTAGGGGTGAAGGCTCCACTTCTCCAGGTTCAGCGAGTTGTGTTGGTGTTGTCTTCAGCAATGGGGCCTTGCCAACAGTTTGTGGAGCACAACCAATAGTCTTGGCAACAGCCTTGGTTGTTTTGGGGTACCCATGGGACTCTTTTTGCCAACAACTCAATTAGATGTGATCCAGTTTCTGTTACTGCAAGCTTCATTTGGTGAGGAGAGATGGCCAAATTGGAGCCCATTATTTGGTGGTTTCATTTAGATCACTTTCATGTAGGTATATATTTTAGGAAGTTTCTACTAAAGTAAGTTTCCCTACTACCCCTGAAATCGCCCTTAATTTTATCTCTCTGTCCCCATATTTCCCCACTTTCTCTTTGTTCCCTCTCTCTCCCCACTTGAACCCCTCATTCTACTCCCCACTCCATCTACCCATAATCCATAACACTCTTATTTCCCTTTCCTAGGGAGATCTGTCTGATCACCCAGTCCCTTACTCTATATCTAACCTCTGTGGTTCTACAGCTTGGTTACCATAGATTTAACAGCTCATATCTACATATAAGTGAATACATACCATATTTGTCTTGGTTACCTCACTCAGGGTGATTTTTTTTTTCTAGCTCCATTCATTTACCTACAAATTTCATGATTCCATTTTTAACGGCTGAGCAATATTCCATTATGCTAATATTCCACATTTTCTTTAACAATTCATCTGTTAAGGAGCATCCAGGTTGTTTTAATTTCTGGCTATTATGAATAAAGCAGCAACGAACATGGTAGAACAAGTATCTCTGTGGTAGGATGATGCATCCTTTGTGTATATGAACATGAGTGATAGATATATCTGGGTCTTGAGGTAGATTAATACCTATTTTCCTGAAGAACCACCACACTGATTTCCGTAGTGGCTGTACAAGCTTGCAGTCCCACCAGCAATGGATGAATTCTTCTGGGATCCTACTAGGTGTGGCCACTGGGAGTTCCAGGTAAAATGTGTTTCTAGGTATCTGGAGCTGATACTTAGGAATGGGGACAGGTTAGTGATGGTGGGCTGAGGGGGTTTACAGGAGGGGGAAAACAGGATGTTCCATGAGGATCTGCTTAGTCCCCTGGGAATAGGGACTGGGATGAGAGGATGAGTCCAGAGATGGTTGGAGGAGGGCTGTGTGATTCACTGGAGATGGGAGCAGAGAGGAGGAGGAGGAGCAGGAGGAGGAGGAGGAGGAGGAGGAGGCCACAGCAGGTGGTCTGCTACAAAGGGGGGGTGTGATACCAAGAGATTGGATTTTGAGAAGAAGAGAGAGAGGTGAATTCCTGTAGTTAGCCTATTTCCTTCTGGCTGGAGTGGCCTATAAGTTTTCAGGGAATATGTACTGATGTCGGGGGCTGCAGAAATGTGATAAATTGTGGAAAGGAAGGTTGGAAGAGAAGATCTGTCTGATCCATTGGAGATGTGGGTCAGGAGGGAGGGATGGCTGCAGCAGGTGGTGGGCTATAGAATTGGGAGTTAGGCTGGGGGTTGGATGTGGAGAAGAGGGAGAGGTGAAGATCTGGGGTTAGTCTCCTTGCTTCCCTGGTTGGAATGTGCATGTTTTTAATAAACTTGGAGTGGAGCAGGAAACAAAGGAGACAAGAGCAAGGCCGGCAGAATGTCCTTCAAGTTGGGTGCTTGTCTTTGCTGAGATGGAGCAAAGAGGTATTTCTAGTCAGAGAGGCAAAAATGAGCTGACATCTACTCTGATCAGTTCTATAAACAATATATTAATAAACATAAAGTAAAATATTGACATGGCAAAAATATGGGACATTACTTTCTAGTTTAAGAAGAAGAAATATGCACTATTATTCTAAAGGAAAAATTGGAATTTTTAGTTTTTGGATATATCTTTCACTATCACCGAGTTCAATCACTTCATTTTGCAAATAAGAAAAATCTTTTATCTCATTGATTCTTTTCAATAAAGCCATGAAACATTTTGTTTTGTTGTTTCTAAGTTAGTAAATTTATCCTCTCGCTTTTAAACTTCTCTTTTATGATGCTGGCTAGCAATGGTGAAATTAGCATGTTTTGATCTTTGTGCAAGTTGTTCAGAAAGAACTTAAAAGAAGTATTTAGGAAAATCCAAGTGCTGAAACATTTAAGATATGCTTTGTGGTCTCAATTTTCTGTGATTGTCAGCCAGAAAGTTTTCTGATTAAGATGGCTTGCCAATTCCCTGCCAAATACATTATTTATCATACTAATGGGGATTTCCTATTTGAGATGTTAAAGACTAAATGTTGCTAACGTCATTTCCCTTAAAATAATTGGTATAGTGAAGTTGATGTAATTCTAATGAATTAGTTAAGGACAGGACAGAGGTACAAGAAGACAAACAGGTATTTTTTTGAAATACAGTAGATTTAGGTGGATTAGAGAATTTTTATTCATTATTGACAGTGAAACTTGAAGTTGAATTTAATTGAATTTATGTTTCTTTTTCTGAGATCTATTTTCTTGTAAGAGTGAAATAACTCTTATCAAGGACTGCATTTAGTTAGGTTAAAATGACAGTATAATGTAGCTAGGTGTATAGATTTTAGAAGACCATGAATAATTGCTCTGAAGTGAGGTAGGTTTTGGGAATATGTAACATAGGTAATTAAGTTAACATGGACTCTAAATTTTAGTTAGTGATAACCATATAGCAAAATTATGAGTATCTGTGATTGTAAGTCTGTATCATTAGGCCAGGTGTATTTTTATGATTACAAAAATTTTATAGTTAGAGATTGTGATACACACTGTAAAGGAAAATAATGTGCTTTAAGAAACCCATCAAGAGGCAATTCTTTCAACAAAAACAATCAGAATAGGCCTTTCTCATGTATGAAAATGAATATGTGTGTGTAAGGCAGAATGTCTGTAGATAGTAAGCCAGGGGTCAGAATGAAAGAAGCCTCATGGTTATGAAAGGGTCTGATATATCCAAGAAACTAGAAAGAAGGTCAGGACATCTAGAATAATTAATGCAGACAAATATAGCAAAGGATGAGATGGACATGGGTGATATGGACATCAGGTAGGTGATATGGACATTGCAATATTGACAAATGCCACACCATGCAGGCTCTTACAGCCATGCCAAGTCATTTGAATGTCGTCCCACCCCCCCCAAAGCATTGGGAGGTTAAGGAGAGAGACATTTCATCAATGACTTTTAAAAAGACCACATTGGCTACAACATAGATAACACATTAGGGCGGGGTAAGAGTGAAAGAAAGCAGTTGTTGGCAACAGGAAGTTATATTAGTCTAGAAGGAATTGGGATAGCTTAGATGGGAATGATGGTAGTGAAAATGAAGGATCGTGAATTGAGTCAGAGTATTTTGAAGACAAAATTGGGGAACTGTAGAATATTAAAGATGGAAATAAAAAAGACGTGTCAAGATGTACCCAGACTTTTCGTTTCAGTAAATGTATATATGTTGGAGGTGTCTGATAGTATTATTTGTAGAGACAGTTTAAGACTAGAGGAGGACGTGGGCAGTAGTGGTACACACCTTTAATCCCAGCACTCGGGAGGCAGAGCCAGGTGGATCTCTATGAGTTTGAGGCCAGCCTGGTCTACAGAGTGAGCTCTAGAACAGGCACCAAAACTACACAGAGAAACCCTGTCTCGAAAAAGCCAAAAGCCAAAAGCCAAAAGCCAAAAGCCAAAAAAAAAAAAAAAAAAAAAAAAAAGACTAGAGGAGGCAATATATTAGAGAAATGAAAAGTTCAGTTTTTGAAATGCTAATTTTATGATGCCATGTAGATGAACACCCAAAGGCCAAGCAAGGAAACGAACACATAGGTCTGCCACTGTTGGTTGAAGATGTAAATTTTCAGTTATTAGCATATAGATGGTAGGCAAGTCATCTAAAGAGAGGGAAGGAGGAAATCAGTGAAGTACCATATCACATGATCAAAAAAAAAAGAGATACGTTTATAGAAGGAATAAGTAATCAACCATGTTGTGTGTCACATGAGAACCAAACATGTTGATTGAAATGGGCAGTTTGACAATCAAAGGTGGCTTCACCAGCAGGGGGAACTGATGTCAGATTACAGCAGGTTGTACAATGAAAGGTGACAGAGTGGAGGGGACAAAGGGGGACAACTGTGATGGACACAGTGGTCGGCTACTCATGTGCGCTTTCCTCAATGCTATCAAAGCCCTGTTCTTCTAATGATGTCTGAGTGGTCAGGTCCCTTAGGGAAGCATTCCTTCAGAATTTGGGGGTTGAGCTGATCGTGTCTAAATTAATCACAACAGTTTCACTAATTTTAACATGTGATTGGTTAAGTTATGAAAATGCTAAAAACTGTATCAGAGTTAATCAAACAGCTTCAATTTGGGGACACTGTTTACACCTTGATTACGTGTAGTCACTCTATTCTGAAAACACTTTTACTGTCTAGCAATTAAAACTTATTACTACTTATTACTTTCTTGCTATATATCAGATGTTGCAGAAGGGACTCTAATCGCTCAGCTGAATCCACAAGAACCATGTAAAACACAATTATTATTATTATTTTTTCTGACTAATGAGTCAAGGCACAGAGAAATTAGTTGAAGTATCTGTGGTCATAAACAGGTAAGTGGAAGAAGGAGCAATCTCTGACTTTCACAAGCCATGAGATTGCATATTCCCTGCAAAATAGAGTCTGTTATATATTGCATCTATCCAAGGGGTATTTTACTCCTATGCTCGTCTGCACTTGTCTGTTTCTTTCCTTGCTCAGACTTGCCCTTTTGATTCCACTGGCTTTCAGCCAGCTATATTGCACATGAAGATTAACTATGTTGATTTTACCAGGCTGACCCTATTGGAAGATAAGCTTTCTCTGAAGATGTTGGGGGAGGGCTTGTGCTAGTTAAGGACTGACCACAATAAGAGCATTATTTGTCAAATTTATTACTGTAAATTTCACAGTAAAGAAAAGACATTCATGGCATTATTTATAAAATGGTGTCAGATAAATATTCTGCAGTACTATACAGCATTCCCAGAGCCTTGTTTGGATACAATAGTTGAGTTTCTTTTGGAAATAGGCAGTTCTGTAGTGTTCTGAAAATGAGGAGTAATTAGGACATATTATATTTTTGCTAAGAATTAGAAAAAACCACATATTCACTTAAGACACTGATGCTCCAAGACATAAGGAGAGTTCATAACTTTCAGAACTTGTTTTATCATCTGTAAAATAGACATATATAGATTCCTTGTTTTCAAATTTGAAACTCAAATAAAATAACCTAAAACCATGTTTCCTTGGCATTGTAAAATTTTTATATAACAGTCAGTAATTTAGGTACTTGCTCACCAACAGTTTAGTATAGATGACAGAATAAATGGATAAATGAATCATGCAAATAGACAATTAGTTGTAATAAAAACATATTAAAAATCTCACAGGAATGCAAGATGGTAGATGTTGTTGAAAACGAGACTGGCATTAATAACCTGGGTGGAGAATAATAAAAAACTTGAGCTAGTTACTCAGAGGAACTGCAAACTGAAAAATGTAAATATAGGAGAGATATAATTCTATATACATTCAATAAAGATGGCAGCTTTTGGATGGTTCTATGAGGTGAGTATAGGAGTTACAGAAACCAGTTATCCTCCTGTTTTTAAAATCCAGAGAAGAATCAATGAGCCCCAAACTGGGCTATCAGCAGAGAAAGAAAGAGACAGTATTTCTGTAAGCTATTGTTTATTGATAAACCATCCCAAAATGAATACAGCAAATAATGATTAGGTCTCAGCAATCAATGAGCTGGTTGAATGGTTCCATTCCTTGGGTTCATTCCTGAGGCTACACTGGCTTGGTTTTATCTGTGTGGTTTCACATCACAGAGAACAAGCTCAAGGTACATGGGTTTAGCAAGACTTTATTCGATCCACATTTGCTGATCCCATTGGTCAAATAAGTCATATGTCTAAGTGTAGCAAAAGGAAGAGGAGAGGTGGACTGTACTATGTGATGAGAGGAGCGGTAAATGCTTTGACCAGATTCAGTCAATCACAGATGGCTCCAGAGGAAAATGATGTGTGAAGGGAAATGAGATGTGGTAAGGAAGAATAGGGAAGACCAGAGATGACAAGTGAGAAACAGTGGTACATGGACAGAAGCAATGAATACAAAGATGGGATTGTGAGAGCGACTGATAACTGAAGAGGGGATTGGATTCAAGCGTTGTGAGACTATGCTAAAATTGCTGTCCATGAAATACGCAAGTGGAGTTCAGACTAGGAATGGAGAAATAGAGAATAGAATGGATTGCAGTGGAGATAGAAATCTGCATAACTTGGGGTGATAGCTTTGTAATACCAGAAAGATGAACTAGATTTTGTTTACACCTTTTTATCTTACATTTTCTCTTTAAAAAGTATGAACGGCAATGTGAGAGAGAGGATGCAACACCCTCATCTGACACGTATTCACAGCTTAGGTACAGAAGTCTCTGGAAGCTGATTTGCTTCTAAGAGACATTCAGTTTCTTTTAAATCATATTATATTGGCTACATGAAAGAGGGATTGTGGGGTCAGGATAAAATTAAATTTTCAACTATTATTTTATATTGTTTTCTTTTTTTCAATTTCCTTAGTTTTTGCTGAAACAAGTAGAAAGATTATTACTGGGTCCATATCTACCATGGGAAAATTAAGATCAACCATGGCTAGACAGTAAGTGTGGAATCAGAACTCACATTTATATTATCTCATTTTCAAATCAATACTCTTTTCTTTTAATGAATGAACAGTCTCCTCAACTGCTGACATTCCCTATCTACAGTGGCACATTTGTTATACTCACGAAACTTTATGGACATATCCTTATTATCTCAAATTTGTACTTTATGGAAGTGTACTCTGTGTGTTGTAGAGTATGTAAGTTTTGACATACATGTAATGGCATGTATTCATTATTAATTAAACATTGTATGGAGTATTTTCACCCTGACAAAACTCTATTCATTCCTCACTTAGTCCTGCAACCACTGGTCACCACTGACTTATAGACTGCCTTTATAACATGTGGGTTCGCTGTACGTCCTGGGGTCCGACGGACCAGTCATCAGAGATCCCTTGAATATACCAGTATTTGCATTCTTCGAATTACCCATAACACGTAAGCCAAAAATTACAATAGGGCAAAAAGAGTAAGCCCAATTTTTGTATGACCGTATAGGTGTTCCGGGGACAAATGAGGCGGTCTTGCCAGAGCACATTATGCTGGTTGTAGTAGAACTCTTAGTTCTTTTTACGTGTAGTATATTTGGTTCCAATTATTAATGAAAGAAACCAGTATATAAAAAGAGGTAACTCCTCTCCCCCGTGACGAATGCGCTCATGTCCGTCTATTCTATATTGTGTAATCTTATTGGAAATTAATTAGACCAAATATAAATTCCTAGAGTATAGATCTCTTATGGCTTCTTATTGTTTTCATCTCTCCCAGATGGTTACGCTCCCTTGGCTGTCCCTGGGAAAGATTGTGCTTATAGAGTCGAAATAATCAGACCCTATGCGCACCTTGTTCCGGGAAGAACTCTACAGCTGAGAGCCAGGACTGCCCTTACTGGCCACCGTCCCCAAGAATCGCAGCCTAGGGGCTCTAAAGGTAAATGTGTAATACAGCCACTCATCAGATAACCTGGCCTTCATTTTGGAAAAAATGCTTAGAATGTTTAATAGCAATAGGCTCACAAAAAGACTGATCAGATAACTCGATTTACAATGTTGTTTACAAATACTACGTCAGGCTTAAAGATGACACTTAAAAAATACACGTAAGATCCGAACTATTACACAGACAACATCTGGATTTGTCTGTCTTGGGATTTTTACTGCAAAAAACTCTCTCAGATGTTGAATATACAACCCAATATGTATATCTTTAAAGTTAACTGACTTCAAAATTTGGACTCTCTCCTTTGGAAAAAGAGGTTCTGCTTTTGTCTTCCCAGAAAGCCAGAGGCTGTGGACTTCGTTCCAGATTAAGATACACAGGTTTCACCAGCCAAGACCCCCTCGAAAGGACTCCGATGGCACCATGCCCAGATGATCCATATATCTCTCTCTCTTTCAAGGCAACTTGGTTCAAACAATACTAGGCCTCACGGCCCATAGTTCTAAAATTTTCTTTGACATCCCCATACACACGCGCCCCCTCCAGCAGGAAGTAAGTTAAGTCTCACGCCCAAATTCCAAATTATACCAGCTGTCGCCCTTCTCCTCTCTACAAATCCCAGACATATTGCTTAAAAAAAAAATGGTTTAAGAGATTCTTGTGTCCCATAGAATCAGCAAGCCCTCTCGTGGACAAGATGATAGAAACCAACTATTTTTATTTTAAAACAGGATGAACTTGTGAGTAGAGAGTGTGATCTCCTTTCTAAAAAAGAAAAGGGGATATAATATAGATATATAGCAGGATATGGAGATGAGTAAGCATAAAATCGATATTATATGAACCTACTTTTAAAGAACAACTTGTTTTTTAAAATGTTTTACATTTTGTAAAAAATTTTAGTTTATTAATCAAACTTATTAAGTTTGTTTACTGTATATATATATTTCTATTTCTTGTTTGAGTATTATGTTTAACTCATTTAAAATTGTAATCGATGATTAAAATAGATTAATAATCAGTCATCTATGTCATATTTTTGTAGCCATGTTTAGTTAGGCTCTTCTAGGGAGTGAGGTAGGGGGGCGGTCTCTAGCAACGCCCGCAGGTCGCAGGCGTGGTGGGAGCGGGTCGGGTGGGGGGGGGGGGGTGCGGGGGGGGAGATTGGCGGGTGGGGCGCCGGGCGGCTGTGGGTGTCGTGGAGCCGTGGTGTAAGTGGGTACCTCGCGGGGGGGGGTGGGGGTCCAGGGAACCGCCCGCCGGTGGGGGCACGGGCTCGTGCTGGGGTGTGGGTGGCCGTCGCGGTCTGGGGCTGGTCCGGTGCGGTTCGTGGGGGCGCGCGAGGGGGTCCTGTCGGGGGGGTCGTCCGGGGGGTGTAACGGGGTGTTGTGGCGGCGGCGAGGGGTGGCCGCGGGGGCCCCGCGGGTAGTAACATAGATATATTTCAGGATAATAGGTAATCTTCAAACACTTCATAGACCTAGACGAATCATATGGCATTTAAATAACCCTATAAAATTCTGTTTGATGTGAGACACAATTGCTCCTGGCGCACCAATGATCCCGAGAGAATGTTGGGCTTCTAAGACATTCCCATTTGAAGTTTTGTCTTTTCTGGCACAAAATGGCATTCTTCATACAAACCCCTTGGGGCAAACGAAGAAACCTGCTCCATTTCGCCAACCTTTGAAACCCTTGACGAGCCGTACACCAATGCAAAATATTCTAGCTGTCCTTTCTGGACAAGCTTGGACACAAGGAAAGCGACCACTGTACTCTTGCCAAGACAGGGTAAGATGGTCTCTCAGAATTTCCTGCTTCTGAAAATGGTCTGTCAGATACTCTAGGCCTTGTAGCCAATTTGAATGCCACCAACAATGCTGAGAAACATCAGTGGACTGTGTCCAGCTGCCAGCTGGTCTTGGATCTACTCTTTGGCAAGATTCCCGAAGTTGCTGCAATCCGTCTACCATTTCTCAAGGTACCCATTAGTCCTTCTCACGGTCTTTGATTGGTTTGAAAAACTAGATAGTTTTGTAATTTCCTCAGTTATGATAAAAGATAAGTTAGATATAAAACCTTAAACTCACAAAATATAAAGATAGATAGGACATCTTCTTTAATATTGTAACTATAATTCTTGCTCGGTTTTTGGTTTTTGTTTATTTTTGTAAATTTACCATTTAAAGTTAAAAACCTTCCTTTTTAAAAAAAAGAAAAAAGAGGAAGTGCTGTGGATATTGTTCTATTATAAATTAAAACACTGATGGCCAATGACCAGGCAGGAGGTAGGTGGGAACAAGGAGATGAGGAGAATTCTGGGAAGCGGAAGGCATGGAGGACGAGACACTGCAACCACCGCCTAGGAGAAAAGCAACAGTAGACTCTGGTAAGCCACCAGCCATGTGGCAATGGTATAGATTTATAGGAAATGGGTTAATTTAAGAAAAAGAACAGTAGCAAGAGCCCTGCCACGGCCCATACAGTTTATAAGTATAATTATAAGCGTCTGAGTGATTATTTTATAAGTGGATTGTGGGACTGCGGGGCTTGGGAACTGGAGAGGAAGCCCTCCAGCAACAAATAGCCAATCCTACTTTCCCCCAGAGAGATGAACCCTGTTTCCCAGAGCTCATGGCAGCGGGCAGGTACACATCCAGGCGTTCTGCTTGGTCTACTCTGAACGAGTTTCAGTCGGGTGGCTGTGAACACACCTTCTGAAGGATCAAACTCCCACGATTCACAATAAAGGGATCTGTCCGCTGAGGAACGTGGCGATCGTTCCCCAGAGAAAGTGGGATTGCTGAGCCGAAAGTCCGTCCCTTTCACAAAATGTCATCTGTGGGAGACTTTGCACGCAGCACTTTCCCATATTATTGGAATGTTGTAGCATGCCTCTTCCCTGTTCTCTCATGCCAAGTTTCTTCAAAGGCCTCATAGCAGACACCAGTCCAGGAACTCAGAGCCCAAGACACACAGCTTCCAGAATGCAACAGACAGAGCTTGGCCACAGACCCCTTCATGGAAGAACTTACTTAGGCCCAGAATACCCAGACAAGCAGTTTTTTGGTTCTGTTTTTTTTTTTGGTTTTTTCGTTTTTTTTTTTTAACTTTTCAAATATGAGATGAACTAAGGCCCACTTCAATTCTAAATCCTAGGCATTGATCAACTAGGCTGAGCATTCAGATTGCCCAAGTAGCGGAAAGGCTTGGAAACCAGCCATGTCCCTTCTCACAGCGGATGTACTGGTATTTCAACAGCTAAATCAGTTTTCAGAAGAATAAAAAGAATAGCTTTCTCCTCTCAAACCCCCTGTACTGGAGCAGAAAACCCACTCTTGCCAGAGGGCGTAAGCACGGCACCTCATCCAAAGACACGTCTCCAAGATATAAATTACCCCATAATCATTACATCAAGTTTCGTCTCTGTCATTTCATGGTCTTATAGCTAATTCAAAAAATTATTTAATTTAATATGTATGTGCACTGCACACACATGCTAGCATCCGTGGTGTGTGTGTGTGTGTGTGTGTGTGTGTGTGTGTGTGTGTGTGTGTGTGTGTAGGCTAGAGGAAGAATCTGGTCTTCCTCTATCACTCCGTTTAACAGAACCTGAAACTTGCCATTTCTCTAAAAACAAACTCCTGTACCCACCCTCTTGTCCACTTGGATTTACCAGCATGTAAAACTGTCTTAGGGTTTCTCTTGCTGTGAAGGGAACCATGACCACAACTCTTATAAAGGAAAGCATTTAATCTGGGAGGCTTACAGTTTCTGAGGTTAAGTCCATTATCATCATAGCAGGTGATGGCAGATTACAGGCAGACATGCTGCTGAGAAGGAGTGAGAATTCTACATCTTAGATTCACAGGCAACAGGAAGTGGTCGGAACTAGGCATAACCAGCATAGGAGAACTTCAAGCCAGCCCTCCACAGTGGCATACTTCCTCCAACAAGGCTACACCTACTTCAACAAGGCCTCATCATTTCCTAATAGTGCCACTCCCTATAGGTTTATGGGGCTAATTACATTTTCTAAGGTATATATATATGATTTTTGAATTCTGTTTTTTTTTTGAGTCTTCTATTTTTTAGAATTATATTATTTAATCTTCAGGGTTTTTTTTGGGGGGGGGGGTTGTGAAATGTCCAGCTATCTTTCTGTTAATGATTTCTAGTATAGTTCTGTTATGGTCTGAGAGCAAACATAGTATGATTTATGATTTCTATTCTTTCAGATTTGTTAAATTTTTCTTGATGGGTCTGAATGTGATCTCCATTTATTCATGTTCCATGTGTGGTGAGAAACTATAATCTGCTTTTTTTTTTTTTTGGATAAAGTGGTCTATAGGTATCAAATTATCCAGCGGATTAAGGGGAGTGTTGAAATATTTGCTGATCTTCTGTCTTCTTGATCTGTGTACTTCTGATAGAGTGGTTCTGAATTATAATAGTGGATTTACATATTTCTCCAGTTCTCCCCACAGATTTTGATGCTCTACTGTTATGCTCATAAACTTTAAGTATTGTCTTGTTTTCTTGAAAAAGTGACCTCTTTATCATAGACTCTTCTATTTGTCTGATAATGTTTTCTACTTTCTGTTATTGAAAATAGACTTTTACTGGGTGGTGGTGGCACCTGCCTTTAATCCCAGCACTCAGGAGGAAGAGGCAGGCAGATTTCTGTGAGTTCAAGGCCAAACTTGATCTACAGAGGGAGATCCAGGACAGGCTCCAAAGCTACACAGAGAAATCCTATCTTGAAACAACACAACAACAAAAACAAAAAACAAAAGAACAACAACAAAGAAAATAGACTTTTTTTTCCATACAGTTTATTCTGATTACACTTTCCCCTCCCTCACTCCTCCCAGTTCCTCCTTACTTCCCCTCCCATCCAAATCCACATCTTTTCTTTCTCTCTCTTCTTAGAAAATGGTCACCTAAAAGAATAAAAAACAAAACAAAACAAAATGTTAAGATAAAACAAAAACAAGTAATCCAGAATTGGACAAAACAAATAAACAAACAAACAAATAAATAGAAAAGAAAGAGCCAAAGTAAATGCACAAGAAACACACACAGACATAGAGACACACACATTCACATACAATCTGTTAAAATCTTTGAATTAGATTTGTA
Source organism: Peromyscus leucopus (assembly GCF_004664715.2). Lineage (NCBI taxonomy): Eukaryota > Metazoa > Chordata > Mammalia > Rodentia > Cricetidae > Peromyscus > Peromyscus leucopus. The sequence goes on along the minus strand of NC_051077.1, from coordinate 25,082,582 downwards.
AATACATCATGAAAAATTTTTGTGCTTAGTTTTTTTTTTTTTTTTTTTGGGAAATTGCTATATAGCATTCTTTCGTTGCATTTTTAAAAATATGGTTTCAATACATGGAAAAACAGGCTTCATACAACGAGTTTGGCAGTGCTTCTTCTTTTCTTCTCTGTGAAGAATTATTTATTTCTTTATCTATCTATTTAATGGGCATGGGTATTTTGCCTGCATCGGTGTCTGTGCACCACGTGCACACCTGGTACCCACAGAGACTGGGATGAGGCATCGGCTCTCCTAGAGCTGGAGCTATAGCCAATTGTTAGCTGTTAGGTGGGTGCTGGGAATCAAAGCTGGGTCCTCTGGAAGAGCTTTCTTTCTTTCCTTTCTTTTTCAGGGAGTTTGGGAAGCTGTGATCATACAATCATTTAGATCCCTGAGGCTGACTTCTATGGTTTTCATTTTGGTGTTGTGATTTTTTTTTTTCAAGCCTGTGTGTTGGTTTTGACATCTCTTCTGTTTTCATTTGGGATCTATTTTTGTTTGTTTGTTTGTTTCTTTTTGAGACAGGGTTTCTCGGTATAGCCCTGGCTATCCTGGATCTCACTCTTTAGAACAGCCCTGGCTATCCTGGATCTCACTCTTTAGAACAGCCCTGGCTATCCTGGATCTCGCTTTGTAGAACAGGCTGGCCTCAAACTCACAGAGATGTGCCTGGCTCTGCCTCCTGAGTGCTGGGATTAAAGGCTTGCGCCATCTGGCTCATTTGGGGATCTTACTATTGAGAAGCCTTCTCTTGAGGGTTCAGTCTCTAGAATTACTCAGAGAGGAGAAAATAAACTTCTATGACAGCAACAACATTGCACTTTACAATATAAATAAATACACTTAAGATAAACTAAAGCCCATAAATACTCTCTAAAGACCATAAAATCGAAAGTGGCAAGACTAGAGAAGTGTACATATAAAGACCAGTGGAGGGAACATAAAAAGGTATTCAGAGTAAGTATGGAAACACCAGTTAACAGAATTAACGAAAAGAGGCAGGAAAGTGGCATAATAGAGAAACAAGTTTAAATAAAGGCAAAAATATTGGAGAGAAATGTTACAGAAGGGTGGAGGACAGGGCAAAAGATTAGGAAAAAGAAAAGAAAAATGATAAAAAAAACCCCACTTTTCTTACAATAACAAAGTTAAAAAAACAAAATTAGTGGAATAAGAAATAATGAGTTTTTAAACCAACCAAGTTAAAATACTTTTAAATATATAGTAGCAGGGAAAAGAGAAGAGGAAACACAAGGGTCAAAATGGTAACATAGAGACATAAAAAGTGATTGACCAATAAAAAAGTGTCAACACTCCCCATGGGAGACCTTGATTTGGGGGATGTGGGGATGGGAGGTGGCTTGTGAGGGAGGGCTGGGAGATGGGAGGAAGGAGGAGGTGGGACCTGTGAGTGGTATGTAGAGTGAGTAGAAAATTTCTTAATAAAGAAAAATGAAAAAAAAAGTGTCAACAAAAGACTCTATGCATTAGGATAAAACATGTCTTTAACATATTTTATTTGTTTAATTTTTTAAAAAATTTAGACTCATGTGTTTTGTTTTATATGTATGGATGTTTAGCGTGTACGTGTGTGTACGTGTGTGTGTGTATGTGTGTGTGTGTGTGTGTGTGTGTGTGTGTGTGTGTGTGTACCACATGTGAGCCTGGTGCCAGAGGAGGCCAGAAAAGGGTGTGGAATCCCCTGGAACTGCAGTCACAGATGGCTCTGAGCCACCATGTGGGTGCTGGGGACTGAAACTGGGTCCTGTGCAAATGCAAGGAAGTGGCTGCTAAACCGTGAGCCAGTCCTCCAGACCCTGCAACGTTTTTAAATTCATAAAATAAGGGTACCGCTAAAAGATAAAAAGAGAAACACAAGAAGGGGGGTGGATGGAACGCTAGAGCAGTTCCTTCTAGGCCCTGGGGTTGCGCATGGCAGTCGCATGCCTGAGTATCTGTTAATGGAACTTCCTATGCTGACTTCACATTGGGCAAATGTCTCATGCTGCCCAGAGCTGTCTTCTTCTTGGTACTTGCCCTTCTCTGTGTTCCAGAGGCCTCTGCTGGCCTTACTCAGCCTTGCAGTCTGTGGGATGAGCAAGTTCTCTCAGATCTGTACAGGTGGAGGGCCTGTCTTTGTTATTTCCAGACTTCTTAAGCATTATTATGCTGTTGATGTCACAGGACACAACTGTGTGTGTCCAGGAGAAGGTTGGAGCTTCAGTGTTCTCAAGTTGTACAGCAGACAGATGACTCCAAGGATGATCTGCCTGCTGATCTCCGGCTCAGGCCCATCAAACTCCAGGTCTCTTTTTTGGTCTGAGCCATTAGGAGTGAAGCTATCCCCCCTCTAGACTTGAGTATCCGGGCTGATCCTCCTGCTGCCTGCATTTGGTTTTGGTGTGTCACTGACTTTTTATCTGTACTCTGGTGAGTGTGCAAAACCTTTATTCTCTCTCTTGAGGATAGAGCTTATTTTTTTCATATTCTGACTCTTCTTCACCAAGTCACATAAATGTAGTTTCTAGTTCACAGTCTAATCTCACCTGGAAGCTCCCACGCTCAGGTCCTTTAATTTCTTTTGTTTGTTTTTGTTTTCCTCCTGTGTTTGAGTATGCCTTGCGGTTTTGTTGACATGAAAATATGATATACTGAGTGAATGGAGCTCTAGTAAATGGCCTTTATTGATATGCTGGTGGAATGCGGGGAGGAAGGTGCTCTATGATCCTGGATTTGGTCTTAGGCCTCCCGCTGTGAACGTCTCCCATGTTTCCCATCCTTTACGCATGCTCACCGTAGTTATTGCAGGACAGGAGGAGAGGACTGGAGTTGGATACTTTCCTTCCGTCAGGTTGGTGAGGAGCCCAGCAGAATGGCCTGTAGTAAGATACTTTTCCTAGTGGAAAAGCTTATGAAGAAGAAAATGCTCTGGCTACACCTAACGTGCTTGTATCCAGCCCTCCTTCTTGCTCTCCTATGCGGGCTTGCCTGAGAATGCCCCCTTCTATGCTAAATGAGCTTGAATACTTGGTCTCTAGGTGGTGGTTTAGGAGGTGTGGTCTTGTTGGAGGAGGTGTGTCAACAGGGATGGTGGGTTGAATTCTTGGTCTCTAGGTCATGGTGTTTTATCACAGCAATAGAAAAGTAACTGATACAATCCCCCTTCCCCACTTCTCTAGTTAGAACCACAGGGAGATACTTCTCTGATGGTCATTATGAGGACTTGGTAGAAGTCCTAGAGCTCCTCAGCTATTGTTCCACAGTTCATGCGTTTCCACTAGTTTGGCTAGTTGTCTCTGTACTTTTTTCAGCCATGGTCTTGATATCCTTTGCTAATAGAATCCCTCCTCTCTCTCATCGATTGGACTCCTAGAACTCCACCTGGGACCCAGTACTGGACTAGGCCCTCTGGATAATCGAGACAGTTGTTTAGCTTGAAATGTATAGAGGGCCCCCCAGCAGAGGGATCCGGATCTGTCCCCAGTGCATGAGCCGGCTTTCTGGAACCTAGTGCCTATGGTGAGACACTTTGCGCAGCCTTGGTGCAGGAAGGAGGGGCTTGGACCTGCCTCAACTGAATGTGCCAGGCTCTGCTGACTCCCCATGGGAGAGCTTGCCTTGGAGGAGGTGGGAATGGGGGGTAGCCTGGGGGGAAGGGGGAAGGAGGACAGGGTAATCTGTGTTTGGTATGTAAAATGAATAGAAAATCTCTTAATAAAAAAAGTTATTTAAAAAAGTCCTAGAGCAAAACTCATGACCTCTTAGAGCTCTTATGATTCTGTTTCCTAAGGTTTTAATTTTTGTTGTTAATAAGAAAATAATTGTTGCTTTCTGTTTGTATGAAATATACTTTGAAGTCTGATGCTCTCCTGCCTCAGCTATTTTGGCCAGCTTAAACAACTTTTATAACCTTCATGTATGTGAGAACACACACAAGTAGACAAAAGGGATTTTTATCAAACTAAGGAGCCTCTGAATAGCAAAAAGAATACTCACAAGATGAAAAGACAACTGGAAGAGTGGGAAAAATATTTAAAAATTACTCATCCAACAGAAGATTTATATCCAAAATATATGAGGAACAATAATAAAAAAAATCTAACTAAAAAACCTAGGATATCAATAGAGACTTCTTAGAAGACAGGCAAATGGCCAACAAACATATGACAAGAGCTCACTATTACTAACTACCAGGGGAATGTAAGTCAAAATGATAATGAGGTATCACACCCCAGGTAGAATGGTTATTATTGCAAAGATAAAGCAACAGTAAATGTCAGTGGGGATGCAGAGAAATAGGAACTTTGTGCACTGGTGGTGGTTTTGAAACCAGTACAGAGGGTCTTAAAAAAAACCTGAAAGTAAGAACTCCCCTCTCACACAGCTACCCCACTAGCAGGTTTATACCCAAGGGAAATGAAGTCAACATTGCAAAGGACCACTCTCACTCTTACATTTACTGTGGGACTGTTCACAATCACTCAAATATGGAACCAACCAAGGTGTCTATTGGTGGATGAATGGGTAAAGATTAGGTGGTATGTACACATAATGGAAAACAATTCAGCCATAGGATGAAATTTGCAGAAGCATAGATGGACCTGGAAGGCATTATGTTAAAAGTAATGAGCTAAGCGCGAAAAGGCAAAAACCCCTGGAGTGTTTAACTTTCAGATTTGTTCATACAGAGTCTCTAGCAAGCTGCCAATTATAGTTGAGGTGTCCCCCCACAACACTGGTTCCCACGGGGTTTCACCTACTGTAGATTGTATTCTCTGTGTCTGTCTGTTTCTTCAATTTGGAGTACAGCAGTTTGCCCTGTGATCCCACTTCTCTGACAGATCTAAGAATGCTTGTTAATATTTCACTTAGTTTAGACTTTTGTTTATTATTAGATGTAGTGGCAAGTTTTAAACATCCCCCCCTCATTTTCAATGACTTAAAAAAATCTAGTTTTTTTTCTTGTGCATATACGTATGGCCTATGAGAGCAAATCAGCAAAACATGTGTTACATGGTTACTTGTGACATTAAATTTTACATTTTTCGGTATTGAATGTATTTTATAGACTCATCTACCACTAAAACAAAACAAAACAAAAATATGGGATAGAATTATAACCAGAAAACCAATTATCTTTGTATTATCTTTCATAACTTGTATCCATTACCTGCCTTCTGTCCTTTCTCATCTCCTTATATTTAGCTTTTCTTATTCTATTTTTAAGTTATAATATACTCACATGTACATTTGTCTATACATATACAATTATTAGTTACATTCTGTGTATGGGTGAGAACATGTGGGGTTTTATTTCCTTCTAAGAATGTGTGACCTTGCTCAGTGTTATGGATTTTAAGTTCATCCATTTTCTTGCAAATTTTCAACTTCATATTTTAGAGTTGATTAGCATTTTATTTTAACATATACTGGAGTCTACTTATCCATTCTTCCGGTGATCGACAACTAGGTTGGTTCCAGTCTTTGCCATAGTGAGCAAAGCAGCACCACAATGCTTAATTTAAATAAAAATAAACTTAACAAACTTTAAACTTTGCTATAACAATAAACCCTTTGAGTTGGTATTCTTCTCCTTCCTCTATCCCTATTATTCTTAGGTTTGGTCTTTTCATGGTATCCCAGATTTCTTGGGCATTTTGTGTTATGACTTTTTTGGCTTTGGTATTTTCTTTGACTGATGAATCTATTTCCTCTATTGTATCCTCTATACCAGAGATCCTCTCTTCCATCTCTTGTATTCTGTTGGTTATGCTTGCATCTGTGTTTCCTGTTCATTTACTCAGATTTTCTATTTCCAGCATTCCTCTGTTTTTATCTTCTTCATTGTTTCTATTTCCCTTTTCAGGTCTTGAACTGTTTCCCTCATCTGCTTAATTGCTTTTTCATGATTTTCTTTAAGGGATTTATTGATTTCTTCCAATTTTTTATTTGTCTTTTCTTCTATTTATAGATTTCTTCCAATTTTTTTTGTTTGTCTTTTTCTCAATTTCTTTATTGATTTCTTCCACTTTTTTTGTTTGTCTTTTCCTCAGTTTCAGTTTTTCTTGAAAGACCTCTAGCATCTTCATGATGCTGTTCTTAAGGTTGCTTTCTTCTGCTTCTTCTTCCTTGTGATGATCAGGTCTTGCTGTTGGAGGAGGGCTAGGTTCTGGTGATGCTGTATTGCTCTTTATGTTGTATGTACTTCTGCCTTGATGTCTGCCCATCTCCTCCTCCTCCTCCGAGAGAGAGAGAGAGAGAGAGAGAGAGAGAGAGAGAGAGAGATATCCTTCAATGAAGAAAACTGAGTATTTCTACTCTGAGAGAATTACCAGAAAAGTTCTTCTCTGGGGCTGGCAAGCAGGTTCAAAAGATGGAGGTGCTTGTCACCAAGCTTGATGAAGAGTTTGATCCCTGGAACCCACACGGTAGAGGGAGAGAATCTACTCCCCAAAGTTGTCTTGTGACCATCCCCAACATGACACATTTGAGTACCACCCCACACACAGCACATATGTGTAACACCCAGCCACACACAATAAGTAAGTAAATAAATAAATACAATTAAAATAGTTTCTCATACACACACACACACACACACACACACACACACACACACACATACACACACACACACACACTACCTGAACAATCAGAAGAAAGAATGTTACACAGGGAATGGAAAGGAGATGATAAATAATACATATTTAGATTCACACAACAAACTATAGACCATTTTACTCTTGGATTAAAAAATAGGTTTGTGATTGATAGGAAATAGCATTATTTGCAGGTTTTCAGTGAAAAATGTATTGGAAAAGACAACTATCATAAGTAGGGAGGGAGGTTCAAGGGAGCTCCGTAGTGGCTAAGGTTTCTGAGCGCCACTTTGTCTAAGATATTGACTGCAGGTTATATTTGAGGTTGTGGTTGTATTTGTGATTCCCAAGGCAACAACTGACAGGTTAGTACAAATTGATATTGTCAAAATATGATGGATTACAGTGGACACTAAAATAAATCTGCATAACCCTAAAGCAGAAAGAAAAGGAGGGTCAGAGGGACAATCACAATCACCACCACCAACACCACCACGACAACTGGAACAATAAAACAGATCATAAAATCAGGTACCTAAAGACAGCAGCAACCACACATGCAAATAGTTTAACCATGAGAACTACGATATTAAGAGAAGGACTGGATCAGATCTATGTTTTCTTTCAGAAATTCACTTAAAGTGTAATACAGGTAGATTAAAAGTAAAGGGAAGAAGGAATTATAAGTCCTTGAAAGAGGACCGAGTGGCCGAATTAGCACCGCACAAGGCAATTTACATAGCAAACAGGAGTCATCCATAAAGACCTGTGTTACATGGTGATCAACCAACTCATCAAAGACACAGGAGAATCCTAAATATAGTTTAAAATTATGCAAGAATGTTGTAATATGTATTGAAAATACTGAAAGAAATTGGATCTACCTATGCATCTACATAACTATTTATATCATCTTCTAGGTATCTATTTATCTATCATCTATTTGTCATTGATCTATCTGTATATCATCCATCATTGTTTGATTGGTCCAATAAGTAAACTAATAAAATAATAATGAAGACATATAAACAGAGTTTAGAGGAAGTTCATTGAGTCATTTGTAGATATGATATTTGTGAGTTAGGGCTTTATCAATGACACTGTGAGTTAGGGCTTTATCAATGACACTGTGAGTTAGGGCTTTATCAATGACACTGTGAGTTAGGGCTTTATCAATGACACTGTTTTCTTAGACTTTATTTTATTTTACTCTCTGGTTCACATTTTTATTTTTTTCTTTTATTTTCAAGATTATAATATAATTACATTACTTCTATCTTCCATTTCCTCTCTCCAACCCTCTCAAATACCCCTCCTTGCTCCCTTTTAGACTCATGGCCCCTTTTTTCATTAATTGTTACATGCACACATTTTCTTTGCGTAAAAGGGTAGAGTTATTAATTTGTTATTATTTATAATGTAATGGCAGTTGGGTATAGAATCTCACTACATTCTTTTTTTTGAAAACCAAAAATGTTATAGATTTTAAACTGTTGCCTGGTTATAATTTTCAGAGTATGATTAAGCAAATGCATTAGTAGTGATTTCACATTTCTTTGTTTCTTTTAAAAAAAAGTGGAAGGTTGGCCATGCATCTGACTTCAAAGTCTACATGGCAACCTCTTGGCCATCATTCACATCTACTTCTAAGAATACCACATTGGAACACTTTTCACAGAGGGAATGAAAGGAGGCTTGGCCATTCTGCAAGGTCCACACCATGTGACTAAGAGGTCCACCACTACAGCCTTACCTCTCGCAGTCCAGGGCCTCCTGAGAGCATTCTTGTTCTCTCTCAGCTCCACCGTTTTGGCTGTTTCAGAGAGGTTCCTGACAAATGACTGCAGGAACCAATGAGAATGGATCCAAGATGCCGAATATGGCTTTCTTACAGACTCTAATAAACATAATTGCTGGGCTATTAAGTCACAAGAGGGAAAAGAAACCATTGCTGTGGTAGATTACTACTTACTTGTGTTTTTAGCCATATCTAAATTGAGCTACTGTTACACACAGTGTTTGGTTCTCAAAGATGTTAATGACTTTTGTATGCATTCTAGCTTTTGATTCTCAACTTAATTTGCCAGACAAAATAATATGATTTTAAAAAGTTAGAATTTCCCAAAGTTCTGACTTTTTCATAGATCTTGAAAATCATAAACTCCGAGAGAAAACTGAAACTCCAAAGCATTTTATATGCATACTACCTGACCTCCACAAACTGTTTTACAGTTTTAGATATCCATTTTGAAAAACAAATTAACCTGAGTACTGCTTTCAAAGCATGCTTTGGGTACTGATGAAATTAGGCAACTACAGGTTGAGTTATGACGTGGCGAAATAGAAAAGCTTCAAAGTTAGGACTGAGCTAATGTTCTGACGGAGTTCTAAGACTAACAAATAGCTGGACAGACCACCTCACTTTATTCAAACACACATCTCTCACAGAGAAAACTTCTTGCAGTTAGGCCAAGAGAGCACACAGAGAGAAAACACAACCGAAAGATGAGAAATTGAAAATAGGCTCACAGAAGGCAATAAAAAGGGGAGGAGTAGGAGTGTTAGCCTTCTAAAGCAAGTCTATTGTTCTAACCCTAGAAGATCATAAATCTGGGTTCCGCCTCTCATAGACCCAGAGGGTCAAGGAAATCTAAGTCTTCTTTGGGATATTAGATCCTGTGAAGCAACCTAAATTGCCAAGCAACACATAAGTAACCGAATAATTGGACCAGTCACCCTTCAACATTAATAGATTAGTTAATGTCTCCTCTTGAAATAGTGCAACTCAAAGTGACAGTTCCCTCCCTGGAAGTAACATGAAGATGATGAGGAACCCACTAGGTCTGTGCAGCTTCGTTCTCATCAAAGACAAACTCTCATTCACATGAATGCTCTGAGTAATTCATGGAAGGATCAATCTCACGCTAAACTATGGATGAAAACACGAAATTAAAATCCATGGGATTGTTTGCTTTTCAAATTGTCTTTGAAGTTTTAAAATATATTAACCACAAGCATCACAGAACAAGTGTTACCTACCTTGTGATTACCACGGGGAAATGAAGGGAAACAAACCCGCCAGAATTCTAAAAGACTAAAACACTAAAAATAGGAATAAAGGAGCAAAGAGATCCCTTTTCTTGGTTTAAATTTCAGTAAAAAGACCAGAACAAAAAGACATTTTCAGTATTATATCACAGTACTTAGCTGGCTAATTATTAGTGGAAGCTTTTCTTGGGTGCAAAGATCACTAGCCTAGAAAGAATAGATGGAAAATAAGTCTTAAGTGTGGTTCATGTATGCATTTAGATGGGGAAAACTATTAAAAATTAACTAAGCAGGGCTGGAGAGGACTTATTTTTATAGGAGAGCTTACTGCTTTTATAGAGGACCCAAACTTGACTCCTAGCCCCTACATCAGGGGACACAAAACCACCTGTAACCCCAGGTCCAGAGAGTTCAACATCCTCTTCTGGCCTCACCCCAAATAAAAATAAAAGAAATATTTAATAATATTAACTAAGCCTTTAGTGAGACACTTTTGACCTATAAGACATGTCATATTTATTATTGTATAGGTTTTCAAACATAAAAACACTATTATCCAGGCCCAGGTATACACAAGGAGCCACAGCTCTGTACCATGCCTCTTGGCTTGGGATGGCAGAAATCAACCACAAGCCATCTGGTACAGCTAGGCCTGGGTACAAGTGAGGAGGACAGTCGTGCACCATTATGGTGAGCAAGTACAAGGTGGGGAAATGGGAGAGACATCCAGGCCCGGGTTGCTGCCTAGGACCATGTCTGGGTCTGTGGTCCCACCAGAGTCTGCGTCCATGTTGATGTCTGTCTGTGGCCCTTGTTGCCCTGAAAGGCCACATAGATGCTCAGGATCTGGGCTGCCACCTGGGCTATGTTGATGTCCAAGGGCTGTGTTGCTCCTAGGCCCCTACTGACCAGAGTGACGAGTATTGCCACCTGGGCCCATAGTGTTGTCTGGGTCTGGGCTGTGGCCAAGTGCCATGTTTGGGTTCATGGTCCTCCTGCAGCCCCAGTCTGTGTTGATATCCATGGCTCTTGTTACCACCAAAGGTAGTAAGGATAGAAAGTTATTTCCTGCCCCTCACCAGCTGCAGCACCAGGGAGAGTGGGTCCTGAACCTCACCCAGGCAACACAACAAAGCTGACCCTGTTGGTGGGCCAGTAGGGTGTGTGTGTGTGTGTGTGTGTGTGTGTGTGTGTGTGTATATGTGTGTGTGTGTGTGTGTGTGTGTGTGTGTATAGGCGCGCGCACACGCGCGCGCGAGTGCGTTCGTGCGTTTGTGCGTGCGTGAGTGTGTATGTGCGTGTGCGTGTGCGTGCGTGCGTGCGTGTGTGTGTGTGTGTGTGTGTGTGTGTGTGAGGGGATTCGGGGTGCACAAGTGAGCAGGCCCTAAGGGCATGAGAACGGGAGAGCTGACATGCCCTCTTCATCTGCCAGGTGGTGGCGAGGGTAGGGGAAAGAAGTCTCCCTCCCTCTCCCCTTGCTTCCTGTGGTAGGCAGGATAGCTGGCCCCAGGGTTCATGAGAGTGGGAGAGCTATCCCTGCCCCTCACCAACTGCAGCACACAGGAGAGCAGGATCTGTACCTCACCTGAACAGCACACTAGAGCTGACCCTGTTGGTTGCGGACACAGGTGGACTGGCCCCGAGGGTGTGAGAGCAGGAGAGCTGACCCTGTCCTCCACGCCCTTATGCCCCCTACAGCAATTGGGATAGTGGGCCCTACACCTCACCTGGGCAAAACAGTAGAGTTGGCCCAGGTGGTGTGAATGCAGGTGACCTGGACCGAGGGCCTGAGATCAGGAGAACTGGATCTGCTCCTTGCTGCCTGATGCACTGGGTGAGCGAGCAAGGACAGTGCTGGAAAACTTGTCCTGCTAGAGAAGATGAGGGAAAGCTGGCAGGATGACCAGCCCAGCTACCATCCAGGCTTAGAATCAGGGTTATGAGTTAGCCCACCCCAACATCCACCTCATCTCTGATCTGATGGAGCATGTGAAGGCGTTGGATCTACAGATCCAAAACGGCAGGATCTCTATTACACAGGACAACAACAGGCTATTCAAGAGGAGTCACAGTGAGGGCCCATTATCGATAGTGTAGTAGAAGCCAGAGGCCTCAAACTAGACTAATGAGTTATAGCAATGAACATTTACAAGTAAAGAAGAATGTATAGACTAAAGGGTATACTACGTGACTCAATGGGCCACATTACAGCTTCTGTACGAGATTCTTTTTTCTTTATTTTGCTTGGTTGGTTGTTTTTTAATTTTTCTTCTCAATTTTATTTTGTTTTGGAGGAAAGTTTGCAAGTGCACAGGGCAGATTTGAGGGGATGTGGAGATGAGTGGGATAGGGATGCATGATATGAAATTCACGAAGAATCAATAAAAATAATCAATTAAATAAATACTATTGTCCAGCTAAGAAGTTCTATTTAAGATTTTCACTAATTATAACAAACAAGGTTGATGAAATAAGTGAATTACTACTTCCATTTGCAACAATTCTTTCTGTAAACAAATAGTCATTTCCAGCAGTATATCAAGGTAGTTTGTAGTATAGTTATTAGCTCTTCTTGAGTACAAATATGAGCACATTCTGTCAATTGTGAATATGGATATTATCCTGTACTGAGGAGAGAAAGTACTTCATTTGCCATCTTTTTTTTCCTTTTATTTTATTTTACAATATCATTCAGTTCTACATAACAGCCACAGATTCCCTTGTTCTCCCCCTTCCTGCTCCCCCCTCCCTTCCCCCAGCCCATCCCCCATTCCTCCAGGGCAAAGCCTCCCCGGAGAACTGAGATCGACCTGGTAGACTCAGTCCAGGCAGGTCCAGTCCCCTCCTCCCAGATTGAGCCAAGCCTCCCCGCATAAGTCCCAGGTTTCAAAGAGCTAACTCATGCAATGAGCCCAGGACCTGGTACCACTGCCTAGATGCCTCCCAAACAGATCAAGCCAATCAACTGTCTCACCTATTCAGAGGCCTGATCCAGTTGGGGGCCCCTCAGCCTTTGGTTCATAGTTCATGTGTTTCCATTCATTTGGCTATCCAACCTTGGTTTCAACAATTCTCACTCATATAAACCCTCCTCTTTCTCGCTAATTAGACTCCCAGAGCTCCACCCGGGGCCTAGCCGTGGATCTCTGCATCCAGATTTCTCAGTCCTTGGATGGGGTTTCTGGCACAACTATTAGGGTGTTTGGCCATCCCATCACCAGAGTAGGTCAGTCCCGGCTGTCTCTCACCATTGCCAGCAGTCTTTTGTGGGGGTATCTTTGTGGATTTCTGTGGGCCTCTTTAGCACTTTGTTTCTTCCTTTTCTCATGTGGTCTTCATTTACCATGGTCTCCTATTCCTTGTTCTTCCTCTCTGTTCTTGATCTAGCTGGGATCTCTTGCTCTCTTTCCCTTGACCCTTGCCCTTCATTGCTCCCACTCATGTCCAGGCTGTTCATGTAGATCTCAGCCATTTCTCTGTCATTGGGCGATCCTGTGTCTTTCTTGGGGTCCTGTTTTACAGGTAGCCTCACTGGTGATGTGAGTAGCAGTGCAGTCATCCTTGTTCCACATCTAGTATCCTCCTATGAGTGAGTACATACCATATTTGTCTTTCTGAGTCTGGGTTACCTCACTCAGGATGATTTTTTCTAGATCCATCCATTTGCCTGCAAACCTCATGATGTCATTGTTTTTCTCTGCTGAGTAGTATTCCATTGTGTATATGTGCCACAATTAATTTATCCATTCTTCAGTTGAAGGGCATCTAGGTTGTTTCCAGGTTCTGGCTATTACAAACAATGCTGATATGAACATAGCTGAGCAAGTGCTCTTGTGGTATGATTGAGCATTTCTTGGGTATATGTCCAAGAGTGGTATAGCTGGATCTTGGGGAGATTGATTCCCAATTTTCTAAGAAAGCGCCATATTGATTTCCAAAGTGGTTGTACAAGCTTGCATTCCCACCAGCAGTGAGGAGAGTTCCCTAGTTCCACATCCTCTCCAGCATAAAGTGTCTTCAGTGTTTTTGATTTAGCATTCTGACAGGTGTAAGGTGGTATCTCAGAGTTGTTTTGATTTGCATTTCCTGATGATTAGGACGTTGAACATTCCTTAAGTTCTTTTAGCCATTTGAGTTTCCTCTTTGAGAATCTCTGTTTATTCTATAGCCATTTCTCATTGACTGTTGTTGTTTTGATGTCTAATTTCTTGAGTTCCTTATATATTCTGGATATTAGTCCTCTGTCTGATGTGGGGTTGGTGAAGATCTTTTCCCATTCTGTGGGCTGTTGCTTTGCCTTGTTGAATGTACCCTTTGCTCTACAAAAGCTTCTCAGTTTCAAGAGGTCCCATTGATTGATTGTTTCTCTCAGTGTCTGTGCTACTGGTGTTATATTTAGGAAGTGATCTCCTATGCCAATGCATTCAAGACTACTTCCTACTTTCTCTTCTAGCAGGTTCAGAGTAGCTGGATTTATGTTGAGGTCCTTGATGCACTTGGACTTAAGTTTTGTGCACTGTGACAGACATGGATCTATTTGCAGCCTTCTACATGTTGGTATCCAGTTATGCCAGCACCATTTGTTGAAGATGCTTTCTTTTTTCCATTAATGTCAGGGTCTTCAATTCGATTCCATTGGTCCACATGTCGGTTTTTATGCCAATACCAAGCTGTTTTTATTACTGTAGCTCTATAGTAGAGCTTGAAGTCAGGGATCGTGATGCCTCCAGAGGTTGTTTTATTGTACAGGATTCTTTTGGCTATCCTGGGTTTTTTGTTTTTCCATATGAAGTTGAGTATTATTCTTTCCAGGTCTGTGAAGAATTGTGTTGGTATTTTGATGGGGATTGCATTGAATCTGTAAATTGCTTTTGGTAAGATTGCCATTTTTACTATGTTAACCCTGCCTATCCATGAGCATGGGAGATCTTTCCATTTTCTACATCTTCTTCATTTCTTTTTCAGGATTAATTTTGTCATATAGGTCCTTCACTTGCTTGGTTAGTGTTACCCCAAGTATTTTATGTCATTTGTGGCTATTGTAAAGGGTGATGTATCTCTAATTGCCTTCTCAGCTTCTTTGTCCATTTTATATAGCTCCTACTGATTTTTTTTGAGTTGATCTTGTATCCTGCTATGTTGCTGAAGGTGTTTATAAGCTTTATCAGTTCCAGGGTGGAATCTTTGGGGTCACTCAAGTATACTATCATGTCATCTGCAAATAGGGAAAGCTTGATTTCTTCCTTTCCAATTTGTATCCCTTTAATTTCCTTATGTTGTCTTATTGCTCTGGCTAGAACTTCAAGTACTATATTGAATAAGTATGGGGAGAGTGGACAGCCTTGCCCCATTCCTGATTTTAGTGGAATTGCTTTGAGTTTCTCTCCATTTAATTTGATGTTGGCTGTCGGCTTGCTATAATTGCCTTTATTATGTTTAGGTATGTTCCCTGTATTCCTGATCACTCCAAGACCTTTATCATGAAGGGGCGTTGGATTTTTGTCAAATGCTTTTTCTGCATCTAGTGAGATGATCATGTGTTTTTTTTCTTTGAGTTTGTTTATATGGTGTATTACATTGACGGACTTTTGTAAGTTGAACCACCCTTGAATCCCTGGGATGAAGCCTACTTGATCATGGTGTCATTTGCCATCTTGACTACGACTTCATAGGCAATCCTGTAAGAGTGCTTGTGCCATAAGCTAAAAGTGGTATTGCTCAAGCAGTTGGATTTTCTGGATCTTATTTTGGCAATCTCAGCTCTTGGGTTTTATCTTTTGGGGTTCATAACATCATGTGATTAGGTGTAACCTTTAGGATAGTTTGGTATTTTGTGTGGGAAAAAGTTTTCTTCCCTTTTGTAATGGTAATGTATATTCTGCACCATTGTGTGTTTGAAATATGTGGTCTGCTTTTTGATTTTGATTTTACAGCGGTTATAGTTAAGAGATAACCTTGACCTTTGGACTTTTAAACAGTATTGAGAATGTGATATAGTATGGGGACTTTTGAAGTTGAACTGAATGCATTTTTGCCTTATGATATGCCTGTGAGCCTATGTGGGCCAGGGAATGGGATGTGGTTTGAATAAGAAAGGCCCCCATAGGCTCATATATTTGAATCCTTAATCATCAGCAAGTGGCACTACTCGAGAAGAATTAGGAGGTGTGGTCTTATTGGAGGAGGCATGGCCTTGTTAGAGGAAGTGAGTCATTGGGTTGGGCTCTTGGGATTTCAAAAAGCTCAAGCCAGGCTCAGTGTCTCTCTCTTCCTGCTACCTAAAGATCTGGGTGTAGAACTCTCAGTTACTTCTCCAGCACCATATCTGCCTGCGTGCTGCCACGCTCCCTGCCTGGAGGATAATGGACTAAACTTCTGAAACTGCAAGCAAGCCCCCAATTAAATGGTTTCTTTTATAAGAGTTGCTTAGGCCATGGTGTCTCTTCACAGCAACAGAGCAGTGACTAAGACATAGGCAAATATTAATTGTCTGGGAAACATTCTTGGTACTTTGTCTATCATCATTTTATTGATTTCTAAAATTTAGCACACACTTTTCTATTCTGGACTAAGATGTATAAGCATCTTATTGAAGAGTGGGCTCCTTCAGGGCACAGGTAATGTTTTATTATAGCTGCATTTTCCCTATGCCAAGTATACTGTGTGCCTAGCGAGCACAGAGAACAAGATGAGTGACTGCTCCAAGCTTGTGAGATGCTGGAAAGTATCTACAAAAAGTGCAACGAGTTTCTTTGGAGACCTATAAAATATCTGAATGAGCTGAAGTTTCTTTGTAATTCTTTTTAAAAATGGTGAAATATCATAACTTTTTATTGTAATTCTATCATTTTGTTATGTGTAGGCATTCCTGTCAAATATGTAATAGGTACATCCATGTACATGGGTAGACAAACATGGATGTAAGGATAAATTAAAGTATAATAAAAAGGTTTTCACATCCTTGTAAATTCCGTATAAAATTAACAAACCAGATTATATTTGATTAAAAAAACAAAACACACAAAACAATCAAAAGCAAAATTGAGGTTCTAGATTTGGAAAGGGAAGTTCTCCCGATGAATAAGGCCCCATCTTGTCTAAATGAGTTTATGGTAATGCTGTGTCTAAGAAGACACTACAGGAGCAATACTGAATTAGATTTTAAAAATCGTGTTCTAGTCTGATAGCTCTACTAAGAAATCTAAAAAGTGAGGATTTTGTTCTGCTAAACTAGGACAATTTTATAAAGAAATGGAGAGAAGAGTAATCATACCTCAAATGTTTCATAAGATTATGGACATGAAAATCAGGTTGCATTCAGATGAAAATGCCAGAAATAATGGACTTAACCTACTTCATGTTTACTTTAAAAAGGTTTGAAAATGAGTCATCATATAATAATTTTGTTAATATCATGTGTCACCAAGATAACATTTAAAGAATCTCCGTGTTCTGACATCTCTAAGTGTGAAGATGTGCCTGATCAAACAAACGTCAATAGCATTGTAGGCATCATCCCTGAGCTATAGAATTTTCCAGAATAAATGAGGAAAACAAATATAGAAAAGGAGGAATTTCAATAAACAGCAGTAGGTCTTTCATTGTATCCTGTTGAAAGATAACAATACCTATTCATTAAAAAAATGAGAAAAGATATTGGTGAAAGGCATTGGTGGCTATACTGAGACACCCAGGCTTCTAATTCTTCAAGGGTAACACAGGATGTCAGAAACTCATGACTTGACTAAGAAAATCTAGAAGAAGGTAGATGATGTAAATAAAGTGACACAGCTGAAATTTCCTCTAGTGCCATAATTCATCATCCAGAAATCACATTCTGGGATGAGATTGAAACAAGATAGGCGATGAAAAAACATCAAAGTTACTTCTGGCTACTATAGGTAAACAGAGACGTTTCAAACAAAGTGTTTTCAGAATTATGAAGACTGAAGACTTCACCTCAAGTAGTTATCACATCCTGCACCAGCCACCCTTTTCCCTCAGCAATTGGTAACAGAACTGCGACCTGTAAAGTCAAGTCCGTGTTCTCTTCTGGCGACAGCCATTGTTCATCTTCCAGACTACTCTGACTGTGCCCTGTCTATAAACAACCTGTACCTCCATCCCATACATAATGCCATCCTCTTAATGTCCTGTGCATGCTCATGCCCTTTTTTCTTCCAACTTGACATAAATTTTATGGCCAGTTCTTTTTTTTTATTTTATTTATTTTATTTTATTTTACAATACCATTTAGTTCTACATATCATCCACGGGTTCCCCATTCTCCCCCCTCCCACCCCCTTCCTTACCCCAGCCCACCCCCATTTCTACCTCCTCTAGGGCAAATCCTCCCCCGAGGACTGCGATCAACCTGGTAGACTCAGTCCAGGCAGGTCCAGTCCCTTCCTCCCAGACTGAGCCAAGTGTTCCTGCATAAGCTCCAGGTTTCAAACAGCCAACTCATGCAATGAGCACAGGGCTTGGTCCCACTGCCTAGTTGCCTCCCAAACTGATCAAGCCAATCAACTGTCTCACCTATTCAGAGGCCTGATCCAGCTGGGGGACCCTCAGCCTTTGGTTCATAGTTCATGTGTTTCCATTCATTTGGCTATTTTTTTTTCAATAATTGAGTAAAACCGAAATTTATTATAAGCCACAGTAGTCCTAGAGACCTCCATGCTATATATATAGCCTCCATGGTTCTATGGGTTTTGGTCTGATTGTTCTTTATTTTATATCTAGAATCCACTTATGAGTGAGTACATACCATGACTGTCTTTCTGGGTTTGGGTTACCTCACTCAGGATGATTTTTTCTAGTTCTATCCATTTGCCTGCAAATTTCATGCTGTAAAGTCAAGTCTGTGTTCTCTTCTGGTGACAGCCATTGTTTGTCTTCCAGACTACTCTGACTGTGCCCTGTCTATATCCAACCGATACCTCCATCCCATGCATAATGCCATCCTCTTAATGTCCTGTGCATGCTTGTGCCCTTTTTTCTTCCAACTTGACATAAATTGTATGGCCAGTTCTTATGCTGAGTTCCTTGATCACCTGTTTTTGATGAGGCTGTATCTACTTTCCAAAATGAAATTGCTAAGGAATCCAGCCCTGCTGCTTTGGCTTGGATATGGTTTGAGGTTATCCATTCAGGGTCAATGTTCTATTTACTAGGTATCTTGTTGCCCCTTGCCACTTCTTTTTGATATCCAATGTTAATCTCAAATTCTCAGAATTACTTCTTTCCTAAACTTATCTAGCTTATGGCCATTTAATTTAGTAATAATTTGCTATCACGTTTAGTGACAAATTACAGTTGATCAGGTTCATTTTTGACTTCTGGCTGCTCAATTTTGATGGCTATTTTGTTCAGGACCATCCTAACCAATTTACTTGGATTCCTAATGTGTCCACCCTCAGATTGCACCACAGTTATGACCTCTTCTTACCACCTCCGCAGCTATAGTCCTTGTCACTTAGATGGTTCAATGACATCCTAACTGGTCTCTATATTTGCACCCTTATGGCCATTTTCTGGCTATTCAATTATCAATAGAGTAGGCTTTTGAAAATTGGATTACTTGTCTGTCAAACCTTGAAATTCATCTTCATTTTACTTACTATGAAGTCCAAGATTTTTTACAATAGCTTTTCATAGTCTTCTATTATCTTCTCCCTCTTCTCATGTGTTACTTTTTAAAAAAAATCCTAATTAGTCTATCCATTTCTTACTATTTCACTAATGTCCCCATGTTTGGCATCAGCTCTTTTCTCTACCTAGAAAAGTCTTATGCCAGTAATCTGATCAACAAATTTCTGTCTTCCTTTTCATCTTTGCTCAATGTTGTTGTCTTAGGAAGACCTTGCGGTGATTAGTTTTCAATGTCAACTTCACAGGATTTATAACCATCATGGAAATAAATCTCTGTGAATGTCTGTGAATGGCTTCCACCCCTAATGTGGGTAGCATCATTCCAATAGTTGAGGTAAAAGACTAAATACAAAAGAGAAAGAGAACTGAGAAATATCCATCACTCTCTTCACCTTGACTGTGGAGGCAATGTGACCAACTATATCAAGCTTCTGCTTCCATGACTTTCTCACCATGCTGGAATGTATGCTTGAACTGTGAGCCAATGTAAAATATTACTTCCTCAAGTTGCTTTTGTCTGATACCTTGCAGAAGCAATAAGACATATGATTAATATAGAATATTTATACCAGGAGTAGGGTTGTGGATACAATAATTCTGGTCTTGTGCTTCTTAGGCTTTTGTAAGTGGTTTGTGGAAGGAATCTGGAAGAATTTGAAAGATCAGAATGCCAAGAGAAATGTTGACATTAGAACAGCTCGTGAGGTTTCAGAAAGGAACAAGCACTCTTAGACACTAGTATAGAGGCCATTCTTGAATATTCTGTCACAAATCTGGTTACATTCTATCCATGAGTTAAGAATGTGAGTAGACCCAAATACAGGGGCAATAGACTAATTTGTTTGGTTGAGGATATTTCAAGAGAGGATAGGCTTTGACATGGCTACTACTTAATGATCTCTCCCATGTTTATTAATGAGAAAGAGAAAAATTGAAGCAGAAAGATATTAAAAACATGAAAGTTTGTGGGGAAAATAGTGTGAGAAAGTTTATGCTTACAGACAAGACAGGTATAAAAGCAGCTGTAACTGTTAAAGAAGAACCTGGTGCTTTTCATTGGGACAACAGGACAATTTTATCTGAGGTCTACATTTTTTTTTTGTTTTTTGAAGTCTACATTTTGTAAAATTATAAGTTCTTTTGAAAGGAGAAAGTCTAAATTCAGACACCTCTGAAGGGATTCCGTTTCTTGAAAGTAACTGCACGGAGAAGTGATTCCCTGGGGTCATCACATAGAAGCTGAGATAGCTGTGTTGTGAGGAGAACTAGGTTCCATCCTAAGCTGGCAGAAGGACTTGGCATCTGCATCAAACTGGTTTTGTAGGCATAGAAGATGCAGAAGAGGGAAGACAACAGGGTCTTGTGTTACAGTTCCAGAGAGTTCTAGCTTTTGAATTTAGATTGAATGTATTTTGTACTATGAGATGGCTATGAGCCTAGGGATGGCTATGAGTCTAGGGAATAAGGGGTAGATGGTTATGGCATAAAAGTGCCTGAGGTCAGGCAGAATCAAAGTCCCTGCATAGAGTCTTTGAGAGGCTGCTGCATGAAGCTGTAGAGGTGAAGTCTATGTTGAAATGGAGACATCATGAAGTTAGAGAAATAAGAACCATGGAATGATGCTCAAGAAAGCTACAGGCAAGGAGTGGATCCAGCCCACGAAAGAGGTTTTGCATGTTGCAGGCAGTAGGGTTAAAGAATAGGTCTACCCATGTTCTTCAAAGCCCAGATGATTTCATCAAGTGCTTTAGTTGCAGGACTGAAACTGCATGATTTAATGCTTACCTTGCTGGGTTTTGTTCCTGTTTTGGTCCAATAACTCTTGTTATTCTCCCATTCTTATCATTTGTCATAGAAATGTTCTGTATCATCATCTATTGGAAATATGTAGCTTGTTTTTGGTTTTACATGAATTCACAATTAAGAGATCCCCTTGAATCTTAGATAAAACTTGGAATTTCAACTTTTAAGCAGTTGGAACTATTAAAGACTATGAAGACCTTTGAAGTTAGACTGAATGAATTTTGTGTTATGAGATGCCCATGAGCCTAGGGAGGCAAGTGGTTCTGGCTTAAAACTGATTCTTAAAGGGTCAAATTGAAAAGGGAGTGATCTGGTTAATATTGGTTATCAATATGACAAGATTTAGAATTACTATAGAGTCAAATATCTGGGTACAACTGTGAGGTAATTTTTAGATTAAATTAATTGAGGTGGGAAGACCCAATCTAAAAATGGTGGCACTTATCCATGGGCTGGGGTCCTGGACTGCATACAAAGTGGAGCTGAGCAGCTGCATTCATTTCTCTCCACTTTGTGACTGTAGATGCAATGTGAGCAATGGCCTCAGACTATTGTCACCATTAATCCCCGGCATGGATACCTGTTTCTTTGAACTGTTAGCCAGAATAAATCCTTCCTTAAGTCACTTTTACCATGCATTCTATCACAGCAAGTAACTTATACAGACCTGCATTGATTTTTCCTTTGCAACATTAATTTCTGACCTCCTACCCCATCTAGGATTCCTCATTTCCTCTTTACAGTGTTTTTTAAAATGGTTACTTTTCTCCCTATTGTGACAATACATTTGACAAATACAACTTAAAGAAGGAAGGATTTACTTTGGCTTATAAGTCCACCATAGAGGGGAAGACATGACCTCAGAAGCATGAGGCAATTGGATACTGTAGTGTTTTGTATGCGAATGGTCTACACAGGCTCATATATTTGAATATGTGTTTCCTATTGGTGGAACTATTTGGGAAGGTTTAGAAGGCATGCCCTTGTTGGAGGAGGTGTGTCACTTGGTACAGGCATTGAGATGTCAAAAGGCTCTCACCGTTTTGAGTTAACCCTCACTGCCTCTTGATTATGTCTCAAGACGTAGACTCTCAGCTACTGCTCTAGAGCCATGCTTGCCTTCCTCATGCCATGCTGGTTGTAGACTCTAATCCTCTGAAACTGTAATCCCAAATTAAACTCTTTTATTAGATGCCTTGGTGCTGGGGTGTTACTATAGCAACAAAAATAACTGAGACACATGAATGGTATCTGTAGCCAGAAAACAAGAAGAGGGCTTAGGAGATGGTTCCATGGGTAAAAGAGCTTGCTATGTATGCGAACATTCACTTAAAAAGCCAGGTATGGTGGTGCATGCCTATAACACCAGCTGTATTTGGACAGAAAGAGTTGATTCCTGAGGCTTGTTGGCCACCCATTGTAGCTGAAACATGGCGCTTCAGATTTGGTAAGAGATCTGTTTCAAAAATAAAACAAGACAGGGAGCAATAGAGGAAGATTAGCAAAGCTGAACTCCGTGTTTTACACACACACATACAGACAAGGGTACCATCACACACATTTGCAATTACATAACATACACATGGGGCTGGCGGGTGATGAGTGCTGGTGTTCCGTTCTCTTTCCTCTTTTCCACCTTTTATTCAGTTCAGGACCCCAGCCCCTGGGTGAGTGCTGGCCATATTCAAAGTGAGTCTTCTTTCCTTGGTTAAGCCTTTCTGGAAATACCCCCACAGACATGTGCAGAGGTCTGATTCCTAAGAGAGTCTACATCCAGTCAAGTTAAAAATGAAGATTAACCATTGTCTTAGGGTTTCTATTGCTGTGAAGAGACACCATATGACCACAGTAACTCTTATAAAGGAAAGTATTTAATTGGTTCTGGCTTAGAGTTCAGAGGTTTAGTTCATTATCATCATGGTAGGAAGCATGGTGGCATGTAGGCAGACATGGTGCTGGAGAGGTAGCTGAGAGTTCTACATCCTGATTTGAAGAAAAAAGCATGAAGAGAGAGTGACACTGGGCCTGGCTTGAGTATCTGAAACCTCAAAGTCCTCCCCAATGACATGCTTCTTCCAACAAAGCCATGCCTCCTAATAGTGCCACTCCCTATGAGCATATGGGGGCCATTTTCATTCAAACCACCACAACTGTCCCACACCAGTTATAAAAATATTAGATAATTTACTAGCATTTCAATTGTCTTTCCCAACTTTTCAAAGTAAGTTCCAGGCAAATGAAGATATTTGTTCTCATTCATAGCAGAAGCATCTAGAACAGCCCCATGTCACTTTGCAGGTTCTCCATTACATGTTCTGAGCAGATGGACAGACATACAATATTTCCTGATATTAAATTAAATCAGTTTTCAAAAATATGCCTGAGCTTGGATGGACACATTGAAGATACATTAAAATTTTTGTAAATACTAATTGTTAGATGGTTTATCTCAGTTTGCTTCTCTATTGCTGTGACAAGACTCCAGGGCCAAAAGCAACTTGGAAGAGGAAAGGGTTTGTTTGACTCATAGCTTATAGTCCACCATCAAGACAAAGCCGGCAGGAGCTCGAGGCAAGGACATGGAGGCAAAAGCTGAAGCAGAGACCGTGAAGAAATGCCACTTACTACTGTCTTGCTGTCAATGACCTGCTCACTTGCTTTCATATACAACCCATGACTGCCTGACCAGGTGTGGCACCACGCACAGGAAGCTGGGCCCTCCCACAGCAATCATTCTTCCAGAAAATGCTCCACAGGCTTGCCTACAGGTCATCTGAGGGAGGCATTTTCTCCTTTGTGGTTCTCTCTGCCCAGATGACCTAGCTTGTTTCAACTTGACAAAGAACTAAGTCTAAAGGCAGCCTTTAAGAAACACCGTATTGGCTAACAAAATGCTAGACTGGTTTTGGATACTATGCTGCCATCTAATGCAGTAACTATAAATTACATAAAGTCCTCCTCTGCTGTTTCTGCCACCGCAGTTTCTTCAGGCTTACTTCTGACTTTGATGGAGTCACAAAGACTTGAGGCGAAGGTTCAACCAGTAAATTTGGATCCAGATCTTTAATTGCATGCAAGCAGAAGCATGCAGGTGACTCTCTTGAAGTCTGAGAGTACCCTGGGTACAAAGCTAAAGCAGAATAAAAGATTTTATCAATTACAAATGTGTTTTCTCCACTTCAAATACCATTTGCATAGGAAAATGCAACAAATAACTTGAAGGGTTATACTTATATTTACAAAATAAACTTCCGGTTTGACCTTGTGCTGACCTGAAGCATGGGGGATTTCGTTTGCCATCAAATGGAGCCTAAAGGAAAAAATTTACAAGTGACTCAGAGTGGGGGAAATGAAACAACTGTATTTTGGTCTGTACACCTGGGCCTCTAAAATGGCTTACCTGAGGCTGGACTTTTGGGGATAGTAAGCCACAATGGATTTTACTGAGAAGTGACTTTTCATGAAGCACCTAGGACAAGACAATAGGCATGGTTAAGCTTTGCCATGGCAAGTGGAGATGCTAGGACACGGATCTGATCACATAGGTTGGTTATGTAGCAACATTATGGAACATATGAATGAAGATGCAGCAACAACTTAACGTGTCATATATTTGTTGCCACAACTCTATTATTTGTTATTTTACATTCACTATGCAGATGTAAGAATTAGCATCTTAATTAGCATCCATTTATAGACCATAACGAATGTTTTCATTATGCTTTATCATACTGTTAACTTTTTTGCTTATTTATTCTTCAGAATTATTATAAAATCTCTGTCTTTTAGTGATTGACAATTTGAATGCCATCAGATACTAGGTAGAAAAACCAGTTAAAATTCTATTCATACAGAAATTTAGAACTGAAATGAGTACTCACTTTCCCTCAACAAATCCATTTCCTTTCAGGTATGTTCTTATGGTTATCTACATGTGAAATCAATCTGTAATTTCAGATTGTGCGAGATTTTGACTCGTCATTGCTGTGAGAGGTTCTAAATAAACCCCCATCTCTTTTGCTCCTTTCAAGTTCTTGGCCATGTCTGAGTAACAGTTCTGTTCTGTGTGGGAATGTATGCTGTTTTTGCAGTGGTGAGAATGGAAGCCTGGCCCTGGCAAGTGCTCTCCCCTTGAGTTATTGCTCTCAGATGAAGCTCTGTCCCATGTCTATTCTCATTACTATTGTTCTGATCTCCAATATCTCCAAATAAATGAGAATCATCGAAAGGTAAGAAAAAGGAAATTTTCTCTCATTGAAGCAAATAACTAAAGAAGATAGAATACATATAAATAATTAGGAAACATAGCATGGAAAAAGAGAAAAGCTGCAATACTGAAGAGCCCGATTATCCTTGTGGACTTTCTGGTTGGTCATGCTCTCATCAATGCAATATAACTGAAAAGGCTGGATCTCATAATGAATGAGTGAAATGTGAAAGAATGACCCATACATTTAACAAGTAAGTAGGACAATATTTAGTTTTTCACCAGTTGCTAGAATTATCTTTGGCTGTTACACTATTACCAATAGATAATACTGTCATCATCCAGTGTCCAAGAAGCAAAGCAGGCTGGCTTTATGTCAAACAGAGGATCTCTTCCTGAACACAGTTCTATAAACAATCATGCCCTGTAGCAAAAATACCCATTAACTTTTAACACTTCACTTAAAATATAAATTTGTTCTCAAGCCCAATTTCCAACTTTCAGCATTTCTTTCACAGTAAAAGCATAATAGGATGTTTTGCATATTCATATTTGTGTTTTACATGTGATGTATAGATGATAAAATCCATGGGGTTGGAGGATGGCAATTCTACTGATTATTAGGCTGCCTATTACATTACTGTTGTTCAGTAAATCATTGACTAAATTATTTGTGTCAGAAAATTGATTTAATGAAGATGTAAATAAAGAGCATGGTTCATATTCAAATATGATCTCTACTATTCCATATAACAGTGTTAGAAATAATACACAAAGGAAGTAAATAAAAAAGCTTATACAGTGCAAATGGACTAATGGAAGCTTCATTATCTATAATGAGTTATAACAGAGCTACATTCAACCATTTCCAGTAGGGTAGGATAGCAGAAATAGCAGATAACAGGGAAAGGTGACTTGTAGGTTAAAGCTAAAGCTACAGCTATCCATTTGGTGAATATAATGACTTTGAACAAGAACTTGGCTTCCACACGTTACATGTTTCATCTGGCTGGTGAGAAAACCGAAGGATGGAGATTCTCTCTCTCTCTCTCTCTCTCTCTCTCTCTCTCTCTCTCTCTCTCTCTCTCTCTCTCTATCTACTTCTATCTTTGCCATACCACTTATCCATTAATAAACTGTGGTCACAGAAATGTAATACTTATTCTTGTTTATTTTTAGTTTTTCAAGACAGGGTTTCTCTGTGTAGCCCTGGCTATTCTGGAACTTGCTTTGTAGATCAGGCTGCCCTCACTATGCCATGCTTTGTTGATACCCACATGGAGGCCTGCCAGAGGAGGAGTAGATTGATGAGGTGGGGCACAGAGGGGAGGTGTGGGTGGGGATAGGAGGAGAGGGAAAGGAAACTGTGGTTGGGATGTAAAATAAATAAATAAACAAATAAAGAAAACAGGAACAATCAAATAAAAACAAATCAAAACAAAACAAAAAACCCCAAGTATGAATATTCTCATGTCCTACTGTCAGGATTGAATCAGAACATTTCCTTATTTCACTTTAGTGAGTGATAGTTATTAGCACTTGGCTGCTCTTTTACAGTCTTTGTTTGGTTCTGATTTTTCATCACTCCCTAAAGATGTAATATTTCAAGAGCAGCTCATGCCCTGGCTGCCTTACATCCCCATCTCATTCTGTTTCTGTGGAGAGATCTGTAGCCTTGCTGCCTTCCTCGATGGATTTGCTTTTGGGGGGGACAACAAGACCGAACAAAACCTTCATCACAGTCACCTTGTGACAGAATGAAATGTTGTTAGTGGCTGCATCAGAATTGCCCGCTAGTCTCAGGGAATTCTTGGCTAGTAAGAAGGTAGACATCTAGTGGTTCCAAACAGAACAGACTTGGTCTTCCGTAAAGAAACTGACATCATTTAAAGCATGCTTATGAAAGTGTCTAACCACACTCTTCTCTGCTAACATCCTGATACGGATACTGAAATCTCAATTATTTTATATCTATTTAAACTTTATAACTACATGCATGTCCATGTAAAGTTTCTCCATCTGCTTTATGGATAATATCTATAAAATAATTTACCCAGTTAATAAATAATTAAGCATATCATATCCCCAGGCTTTGAATATATAAGTAATGAGCAAGACCCATTTTTTTTCCTTCTCAAATAACATACAACCTCATGAAGCAAATGTCTATGTACTGTTGTGGAATATTAGTTTAAGATGTGTTACATTTGTGTATGCTGTGGAATATTTGTTTAATGATACAGAAATGTGTTTCATTCTTTTATGCTGCATCTGTTTGACCTTGTAAAGTTGTGTTACTTTGCCTGCCTAAAACACCTGTAATAAAGAGCTAAACAGTCAATAGCTAGGCAGGAGAGAGGGATAGGCGATGTCTGCCAGGCAGAGAGAATAAATAGGAAGAGAAATATAGGTTTGAGTGAAGAGAGAAGAGTGAGGAGCGAGAAAAGAAGGAGAGGAGGACACCGGGGGCCAGCCATTCAGCCACACAGTCAGTCATGGAGTAAGAAGGAATGAAAGATATACAGAAGAAAGAAAGGTAAAAAGCCCAGAGGCAAATGTAGTTAAAGAGAAATGGATAATTTAAGTTAGAAAAGCTGGCTAGAAACATTCATAAATAAGAATAAGTCTCTGTGTATTTATTTAGGAGCTGGGTGGTGGGCCCCCAAGGAGAAAAAAAAAACAACTACAATGTACAAATTGCAGTATGGTATTATGAGACATGGTATGATAATCTATAGAGAATGTTCTGGGTGCAAAGTGGACAGGCTATCAGATCTTCAGTAGATGTGAGAGACATGTGGCATCGTGGAAAGTTTGCTAAGAAGACTCACTATTAAATAGATATACAACCTAGAGTAAAGAGTACAAGTTTTAGTTGGAAAAACAAGAGCTTAAAACATGCAGACGATATCTGAAAAGGAATAAGAGGTGAGCATACTTGGGAGTGGAAGGTAGCTTAGTTATAATAGCTCCATGATGTGTAAATTGTGATGCAGTGTAGTAAGTACTGTCCATAACTCATCTGGTAGGAAAGTCTCATGGTTTAGATTAGGCAGATCCCTGGTAGAAATCAATGTGAAAGACCCTTGATGAGACACTCCATGTATAGATATGTGCTTGGATGTGGTGTGTGTTTGTGTGTGTTTTCACAGAGATACTTTGTAAAAAGTTGTGTCCAGAAAGGAAGGTGTGTAAAAAAGATAAAAAGGGAATAAATATGTAAGTGGAAAACTACACCTGAGTATTCTACTAATTTTGAATCAAGTAAAAGGTTAACATGTTTGGAGATTCACAAGATGTGTACATTTCCTCAGTCAGGGCTTTGTTTGCAATCTCATAGTATCTAGCACTGATAATATTTGAGCACATATGCCACTGAGCAGAACATTTGTTGGTTTGCAAATAAATGAGGAATGGATCTCAGGAGCCATCTGTTATGTGCTTGGCTAGATGGTGTCAGAAAACGAACAGCTCTTTGAGAAGGCTGCGGAGAGATGTTGAAATAACACAGAGTCATATTCCCAAGACTCAGAAGGGCTTAGAACTATTAGATTCTTTCAGTTAATGGCCATTGTTTGTTTATTTTTAAACCTTATTTGCCATCAACTATGTGATCAAAGATACAAAGAAGTAGGCAAATAGTACTTCTGGCTTCTTTTCCTCCTTCCCGCTCCAATTTCATTCTGCTCATTGCCTGCCAGGCTCTGAGCTTCATTTTGAGGGTTTCAGGAAGACTAAGGCATAGATAGATTCTGACCTTGTGCAACTCCATTCCCTAAGAGGAAACATACAGGACCAGAACTAATTGTTATGCTATTTAATAAGTACTAAGCAAAGATTTGGGGAGAGAGAAAAGAACAGCTAATAATTACTATCAAACAGGAAGGGAGGTGTTGAAGGATGGACAAGACTTTCGCCTTATTAGGGGATAAGTTAACAGATGCAGACTTTAGACAGACCACATTCCCTTGATATTTAAAAAGGAGCCCACTGACTGTATCCAGTGACCTGAGAATTTGAACTCCAATATCAATGCTAAAATAGGAAAAAGATTAAATTCTAAAACTGGATAAAAACTTGGAACTCTGTCTGGGCCTGATGCTGAAATGAGGAAGCAAAGGAGAAATAGTGTCTTGATTGCTGCTATTTGGAAAATACTTAATACAACAAGTCTGATTTGGAAGTCAGCAGGGCAGGTTTGGTATCTATCCATTTGTGAAAGTAAGGGAGATGGCATCTGGTGGGATGGCCCAGTGGTCAGGCAAAGGCACTTGCTGCCATACCTAATCATCTGAGTTTGATCCCTGAGATTCATGTGGTGAGAGGAGTTGTCCTCTGACCTCCACATGCATTCTATGGCACACATGGTCTCTTCTCCCCACACATAAACCAATAACTTTTTTTTAAAAGAAGAAACAAGAAAAATACTCAAAGTTACTCTTCAGTAACAGTAATATTTGGATTTTCTGACTATAGATATATGTTTAATTTCCATTGCTCATTCTTGCCTCTATACACCTGTCTTGAGCAAACACTGAATAAGCATACACAAAAGAAGGTTTGCAAACAGAAGCATATACAAATACAATTTTACATATACATTTTTTACATATGTATATTTTATATTTATTTTTCAAGACAGTATACATCAATATTGTAGAACTTTTGCCTGCAAGCCTAAGAAATATAGAAGATAAATGATGTTTAACTTTTCAAAATAAATACTTTATTAAATAACACATTAAAAATTAACTTATCTAAATGGTCATTATCAGACTTGAGCATGGCTTGACTTGTGCTATTTTGCTTTATTTTGGGATGAAAGACCAGAAGGGTAGGCCGGACTTCTGGCAAGGCTCAGCTCATCTTGAACCTTCTCACTGAAAACCTTTGAGTGTATAGGTCACTTACTGTTTGCCAACACTTAGAAGTGTTAAAATCTCTCATGTCAACAGGTTGGGGATCTGGTTATTGAGCCAATGGGACATTTCATTGACTTCATAGGGTTTTTACAAAGGAGATCAAAGGATGCATTATGTTTCAATACATAGCTTTATAAGACAGATGGAATCCACCTTGAAAGACCCATGACACTTAAGACCGGATTATCAAAAGTTTCAGACACTCAAACCTATTAGCTTGTTCAGCCCTTATCCTCACACTGTCAGCACGGTTTAGCCTCATTTATAGGGAGTGGACAGTCCAATTTGAATTTTAACTGCTGCCAAAGTTCAATCATAGGTTAGAGAAGTGGCCACTGAATTATGGGTTGTGACAAATGATGCCCTGGCTTGGGATGGGGATCTGTTCTCCCTAATGGTGTCATCACACAAATGACTAAATCACTTTGTTTGGAGGGAGGAAAAATTCTCACAACTTTTGGGAAAAGTCCAGAACTGGAATGATCTGCAACTAGGTGGGAGCTGTACAAAACTGCCCTGTCTCTGATGAGAAAGGAGCATGAAAGAAAACTGCTCACTCTTTCATCTTCCAGGAACTCCAAAGGGATTTGTTTCTACCCACATCTAACACTGGAAAAACACACAATGTTTGAGTTTTCTCCCCGAAGCCTTGAAACAAATCACAGTGTTAGAAACAGATTAGTGTTCTTGAGTGTCCCTGTTTTATCAA
Source organism: Peromyscus leucopus (assembly GCF_004664715.2). Classification (NCBI taxonomy): domain Eukaryota; kingdom Metazoa; phylum Chordata; class Mammalia; order Rodentia; family Cricetidae; genus Peromyscus; species Peromyscus leucopus. The sequence continues at coordinate 25,051,610 of NC_051077.1, read as the reverse complement.
TGAAATGAAATTATGTCTATGTGCCCAAACTATTAACTACTAAAGCCCACTGAATAGTCTGTCTGTATTGTATTATTTTATCAATTAGAGCTTTGACAGATGCCTTGTTAGATGATACAAGAATTTAAACCAGAGTTACAAGATATTTTAAAATGTAATTGTCAATTGCTATAATGTACACAAAGTCACATGAATTTGCCATATGTGTGTGTGTACACATGTGTGTATATATGTAAATTTTTATATGATGCTGCATAGTAAAATAGTCTGAATTTTATAATGTGATGCTTTAATATGTACAATTAGATGAAAAAACTTTTCTCATACTTTCCAATGAGTAATTGGTTTAATTAAACATTATCTCAAATGGACACTTTTTTTTGTTCATTTCTTATTGATTCATCTATTATCGACTAAAATCGGTAAAAAACAAATTAAATGGTTGTGTGTTATATTTGAACACACCAGGCACTGAATTAAGTATACAAACATTTAATCCCTAAAAATCATAATTTTTCCTTTACATTCTGTAGTACTTTTGGAAAACTACTCTTTCTCTCTCCATACATATATATATGTATATATAATAAATAAAGAATATATATACATATATATGTACATATATTCTTTGTAAATTTTCTAATAATAAAAATTAGTTACCATACACACTAAGTTTAGTTTACATTGCACAATAATTTATGTTCTTTTGGTGTTAAAGTATAAAAAGCCTGTATTTTCTTATTTTAGTTAGGAGCAACTGTGAGTTCTTGCATTGTCTCAATGCAAACTTTCTTTCCCATATGTGGCCAGCTACATCCTATAATTAAACATTTAAGCTTTAGAAGGGAGCCGTTTTGCTTGTCTGCTCTCCTTAGGGGCCCCCACTTTGTGAAGCTCTCTTTTCCACTTCTTGTGGGGATCGATCAAGAGAAGACAAGGAGGTGAGAGGCATCCACCCATCCGACAGGTGTGTAGGTGAGAGAAGTCCCTGTCTCCCTTTGTTGGCAGCTGGGAATGTGCAGGTGTGAACAGCAGCAGCATTTGATAGTCAGGCTTTGGATGTGTCAGGTGGAGACACTTACACTAAAGGAAAGGGGGAAAACCTCTCATAACTTTGTTGTCTAGCCTGAGAAGCATAAAACAGTTTTTTTTAAAGCTAGGTTTAAAGCTGTAAAGCTTGGTGTGGCTTCACCTGTCAAGCTTATAGATAAAAGTCTTGTTTTAACTTGACCAAACCCAGATCCAGTTTATTCCCTATTTAGAAAAACATTGAGCGATTTTGAATAGAAAACGAAGTAGAGGTTCTAAGAGCTTTTGGGCAGGGATGACCTCTTGCTGGAGTTGGAAAATAGACCACCTTAACTCATTTTCATTTGTTCTGAGACTTCACGTTGAAACTATAATTGTTCTTTGCTTTTTATCACACGACCCTTCACTTTAAATGAAGACATATGTAGTGTTAGGTCAGAGATGCTGAAAAGCCTCCCGCTTCAAAACACAGGCGTTATCTTTGGTATCTCTTGGTTGTCCTGGCTCCCATCCAGCTGTCACTTCTTTTCCATGATTCATTCAGATAATGTTAACCAGCTGCCGATTGAAAAATCTATCATGCCTGGAGTTCATTGCCACTTTCTTGTTCGAACTCTAACAATCAAACAAAGCAAAACAACCCCTCAAAGCCAGCGAACCCTGTTCTTTCTGTGTGTGTTATTGTCATTCTGCAGTCAAGGTGAGATTATATCTACTAAGGTTTCAGTTATGTTCTTGTCTGGATACAACCCTAAGAGAAAAAAATCTTTTTTTTTTTTATCATCTTATGGAGAAGTATTAGAAAGGTTTCCAAGGCTCCGGGTGACAACAAACATTTCTCTAAATCTCTTTTATATCACACATTTTTTTAATGAGCTAATATAGCTATCTCTCTCATTCCAGAGAAAAGGCTCAGCAAATGTAAGAATTTGACAAATTGGAAAGAATTCATCTCTTTAAGTAAATTAAGTTATATCTTACACCATAGAGACTGTAGTGAAATACTTTACATGAAAAAACTTAAAAACATTCTTTATGTATTTTAATACTCAATTTTCATATAATACAATTATAAAAATTAATTATAGAGTATGCTAAAATGTTCATCTGAAAGTTGAATGACAAGACATATAAGATAAAAGCTGATTTTCTTGTTTACTCTGTGCCAAAGCACCTTGATATATATATGAATGAATAAAGGAAAATTGAAACTAGTTGAGTTTTAGTAATTGCAGTCATCCAAGTAGTAAGGTAATAAGATGTTAGAACTAATTATATTTTCAGGTTAGAGTAATATATATTGGATTGACTTTGTTCCCAAAATGTTCACACACACACACACACACACACACACACACACACACAGAGACAGAGACAGAGACACACAGAGAGAGACAGAGAGATGGGGGAGGGAAGAAGAGAGACAGAGACACACACAGAGAGAGTGCACATGTACTTTTAGAGTTAAAATAAACTGATTAACTGGATTTGCTACATTATGATCTTCCTAGGTTCTTGAAATGGATCCTTTTACTTAATTGTCAGAACAACTGGAGTAGATGCTGTTATTATTGCCCCCATCTTACACTTACATAATGAGCAGATTGAAGGCTACTGATTTCACAAGCAAGCAGAGCATTCAGGGTTTAAACACAGGACTCTCTCGCTGCGAAACCATGGTTGTGTTGATATCATGCATTCTTTCTTGGCAGAGAAATTTTCACTGTATGAACTTGAATGTACAGAATCTTCAGGGTTAGGGATTAAATTTAGATGGAACCTTGGATGTGTTGTAAAAAATTTCCATATTGCCAGGTGGCAGGGGTGCACGCCATTTATTTTATTTTATAATTTAATTTAATTTTCATATCAGCCACGGATTCCCCTGCTCCCCCCCACGGCCCTCCCCCAGGCCACCCTCCACTCCCATAATCCCAGCACTTGGGAGGCAGAGGCAGGTGGATCTCTGTGAGTTCAAGGCCAGCCTGGTCTACAGAGCGAGTTCCAGGAAAGGCACCAAAACTACACAGAGAAACGCTGTCTCAAAAAACCATAACAAAAAGTCCATATTTTGCTTAACTGAAGCTACCACGAGATTCTTTATCTCATCACTGTCATCTTCTAAGATTATAAAGGGTCAAAAGCAGTTAATTAAGGAACCTAGTTTCGTTATGGAGGTTTTATTGTGCGGTGGACTTAACTACTGCATGCTGACTATACTGGTAAGTGAGAAAAGGCAAGAAGGATGGCCCTTCCAGTTTTAAATAAGGCCTGCACACATTTTGGCTCTACCGTTGGTTGGCTTTGGTGACAACCATTTGTCCAAGTTTGTGTCTCTGGAAATGTTACTATGTGCCAAGATTTCTTATTAATTTTGTGATTATTTTTAAGGATTTTTGTCTTCCAGTTTAGTATATTAAGTCATGGGGAACATGACCTGAATTGTAGGTAGACTGAAAATGTTAAATGAGTTAAATATAAACTGAGAAGCCCTTTGTCTTGCTTACAAAAGTACTAAGTATTTCACCCCTAGTGGTTTTTTGTTGTTGTTGTTTTCGAGACAGGGTTTCTCTGTAGTTTTTTGGTGCCTGTCCTGGATCTCACTCTGTAGACCAGGCTGGCCTCGAACTCACTAAGATCCTCCTGGTTTCTACCTCCTGAGTGCTGGTATTAAAGGTGTGTGCCACCACCGCCTGGCTTCATCCCTAGTTTTAATTCAATATTTCCTCCTAATTATATCCATCAATTTTTCCACATTTACTGCTATATCTTTCATAGTAAGCCTATAACCTCTATTGATTAATATAAATTTTATGAAACCATTAGTGTTCATCAAGATGATTTATGGCTTTTGTATTCAGGTCATTCAGTTTAGTACCTTTGAAATATACTAACTTTAAAATAAATCTTTTGTTGATGCAACTTATTCTATTCTTTTATCCAGGCCTCAATCTTTGTTACATAGTTCACATACCAATAGCCTAAAAAAATCTAATCATTTTTTTAAATCATACATTGCTAAGTCTTTTATTCACTTTCATACTTAATTGTTAAGTAGATACCATATATGATATTGGTGTGTTTATAAACCTATATGTGCTTTACCACACTTACATCAATCTTTCCATATGATTAAGATCTCTAATTTGAAGGCTGGGGGCTGTGGTATGCGTCTATACTTTCAGCACTTAGGAGGCAGAGGTATATGGATTAGGAATTTAGAGCTATCCTTGGCTGTTACATAACAAGCTTGAGGCCAGCCTGTACTACACAAAACTTAAAAAACAAACGAACAAAAACTAAAAGCAAAACAAAGAAAACCATCAACCAACTCCAAACTATAATTTTCTTTTTATATTCAAGTAAATCTTATAGAAAAATGTGTGCCCACAGTTTTTTTTTTTTAAGTAAAAAATTGTGAGTTTTAGAATTTCTTATTTTCTCCTAGACAATGTTTCAGTACTTCTTTTGGAAATATAATTCTTGTATAATTTTTCAATTTTCCAGGATATTTGAAGTAAATGCCAGGTGTTTTTCTCCAAACTATGTTACATTACATTAAATAATTGATTGGCTAAGGTTCTATGTGCACATGCCTTCTGGTAATATGGCAGGTCTTGTTAATTGAATGTGTTTGACTAGGTAGGTGTTTTCTTTACTTCTAATAAGATTTTCTCTTAACTTTTCCTAAAGCTGATGACTGTCTTCATCAGTCTCTCGTTTCCTATTTTTGAAGTGAAGTTTGTATATGAGAGAACCCATAATATTGTGTTCTTGTAGATCTGTAACATGGAGCCAACAAGTTGGCTCAGCAGGTAAAGGTGCTTGTCTCCCAGTCTGATGATGTGAGTACCATCTCCAGGATCTACAAGATGGAAGGACGGACTTAGTCCCGTGAGTCGTCCTCTGACTTACATGTGTGCACAGTGGCTCGTGCACACACACACACACACACACACACACACACACACACTCATACACACACACACACACACACACGCACACTCATACATACACACATAAATAAATAAATAAATAAATAAATAAATAAATAAAAAATAGCTGGGCAGTGGTGGTGCACATCTTTAATCCCAGCACTTGGGAGGCAGAGGCAGGCAGATCTCTGTGAGTTTGAGACCAGCCTGGGCTACAGAGTGAGTTCCAGGAAAGGTGCAAAGCTACCCAGAGAAACCCTGTCTCACCCCCACCCCCCAAAAACTCAAACCAAACCAAACCAAACAAAACCAAACAAAACCCTACAACAGAACAAACTCTTTGATAACAGACAACTAATGTCTCACTGAGAGTCCCTGGTCTGGCAACTGAGCACTGGCAACTGAGCTTCCAACAGATCCAGGTGAAGCTAGATATGCACACTTATATCTGTAATCTTCTAAAACTTAAGGATCATCAATGAACTAAAATGTTAAGCATATTGCTTGCTAGAATGAATGAAATCTCACCAGCCTCCAGGTTGTGACAATCTGTCATGGTTTTCTTTTCTTGTGCTTTTTTTTTTTTGTTGTTGTTTGTTTTTTAACTTGGAGAAACTGGTAGGTTGTCATTCAAACCAAGACACAGTGTTTTATTCTTCAGTTGTTTTTTCTTCTCGACATTCTAACAACATTAATATTTTTCTCTCTTTCATCTAAATATTGTTGCTCAACAATCCAGGTGAGCCACCCTGAGACCCTCTGTTGACTTAGAACTTCAGAATCAATACAGTCTGCTTCCTTCATTTTGTCATTGAAGGAAATGACACAGAGAATACCATTTGCCCATGTGTGCACCTTTGTTTTGGGAGCTGTTCATCCGCAGAATAAGTTCACATAGAGGTTTCATCTGGCAAAGTGTATTTCTCTTTTGTTAACTAATCTTGCCCTGTAGTGTTCTTAGAATATAGTGCCCCAACACCTTGTCTCCTGTATTTACCGAGGGTTACTGCCACTACACTGTCCCCTTTATCATTTTATCTATCACTTGTGAGAAGCCCCACTGAAGAGACTTTCCTACTTCTCTGATGAAAGCTGGATCTTTAGACGTATGATCAGTTTGGATTTTGGCATCTTAATGTGTTTGCTCTGCATTTTGATCTTTGTTGTCTGGTAGAGAAGATGGAGCCAAATTAAAGGCTGACTGGGTTTTAAGGATTACTAATTGGCTTTAAGGGAACTGTGGGGATTGCTTTTATTTTTGTCTTGATCTTTTCTACCTAGAATCTCTTTCTTTATTATGTGAACTATTATATATACTGTATATTTGCATGCATCATACAAAATATTTCATGTAAGTATTTGGAGATGAATACACACACATATACTTATAGACATATTATCTTCTTAATAATCTGCTCATTTAGTAATTATTTTTCCATGGACCAGTAGTCTAAATAAAAACATAATCCATTTCCCAATGAAACTATTTCTCTATCATGATCACTGTACAAAGTTGGGAGAAGGTAGTTGTCCAGACAGGTTCTCCAATTTCAAGTTTTTGGCATGAGCATCTAAAGAACCCCATGATATGGATATCTACTCTAAATTCTGAATATTATTTAAAGTTCATTTTCCTTGTCTGAATGGTTCCTGACGAAGGCATCCTGTTTGAATCATTTTACATACAATGTAATTCTATTTCTTGCATAGACATTTCGTGAAAGCATCCAGTGATGGTCATAGTTGCATTATTTTCATCTTATATGAGAGAGGGTTGCTAATGTTTTCACTAATGATAGAAGCCAACAAAAAAAAAAATGCTCTTGAGAATTAGAATGGTTCCAGTACTCTGTTCATGCATCTAAAGATTAATCTTTTAGCAATGTCTAACAAAATAGAATATTATCTTCATTCGGATTAAGAAGCTAAGACTTAAATTGGTATCAGTGTTTCTCTGCTGTCCTCCAAGTTCTGAACACAGGTATGTTTGCCTCACATGGAATTACTTTCCAGAGAGAGCCATGCCAAGGAAGCTAGGTCAATGTATGCTCTGCTTACCTCCAGCTAACACACACTGCACATTTGAAAATCAAACAAGGAAAAGTTCTGACAAATCTGTAGAAGTCAGCTTTCACTTCAAGGCAGTGAGTGACCTTGTGATTAAACACACATATTTGTCTCAACTGAACCTATAAAATAAAATTATGTAAGTTTTAAAATTACATTTAATTACTTAACACAAAAGTGAGTTCAATTCCAAAGGTTAATAGTTTGGTTAAAACTTTTGAATTTGAAACATTTGAATACTTTGTTACTTAATACTTTTGTCAGAGGCTCTGCTTTGCCTTAATTACTGAGATGTTTCTGCACTCCGACTGGATTCTGTGGACATTATTTATGCTGTGTGGGATAAAAGAACTTTGTATCATTTTTATAATTTTTCTTTTTTTATTTTTCAGTGAGTCTGTGGTGTCTGTGCGCATACTATGATGAGAGTGTGCTGGTCAGAGGACACCTTGATAGAGTTAATTCTTTCCTTCTACCTTGTGGATCCTGAGGATTTAAACTCAGGTTATCAGAATTGGTGGTGTGTTCTTTTACTCAGTGACCCTGTTGATTTGGTGGTCATCATTCGAGGTTCTACAGATTTAGTTGGAAAAAATTCAAAAATAGCTTTGAAGGTTATGAAATAAAGCCTCAATCTGATCTGGGTAAGTGAACGTCTCACCAAAGGATATAATGTGCACACAGTACACCAGACAAGAATGAGAAAAATTCAGGTGCAGAACCATGAGGATTTATTTGGATAAAATTTTCAGTTTAAATTATCCATTGACTTAAAATGTATTTTGATACTCATAGGTTCATCTTCAAAATTGATACTAATGAATCTGTAGGAAGAAAACCCTGTTAAAAAGGGGAGGGGCACACAGTGACTTAAGATGGTACCTCTAATGAAATACAGATCTCTGAATTGTGAGAAAATGAAGACTTGGGCCAAGAATCAAAGAGAAGCTGGACAGCCTTCAGAAGGCGTTTTTATAGTCTGGGATCAGGGAGGGTTCATCGGCTGAAGTGCTGAGGATAGTAATGGTTTGCTAATCTGCGAGGGGCTTTTATACTGTTTTCTTTGCAATTCCTGAGACTGTTAAAGCTTGAAAGTAAGAGGTCGCAGGTTGAAATCAGATGCAGCATGTCCCCTTATTTTAGAACCATTCGATGTTCAGGAGGGTGGGGGATGCTTTTAGGGCTCTTTAAGGTTAAAGATGTTAAAAGCTCTGCTCTCCTTCACTTCAATCACATTCTGCAGGAAAATGTAGAAAACAGGAGAGGAGGCTACAAAGCCCTTGTCAGAGTGCTTGCGTTTACCGAATGGAGGGTCACAGTGTGTGTATAGTTAGATGCAGACATGGCATTTGATTCTTCTGTACCAAAGTGACCTTAGAGCACCACAAACTGGGTGTACATGCTCAGCTTCCAATTCAGGGTACATATCAGCTGGAATTTAATAGTTGTATTTAAAAGCGTGAACAAAACTGCTTGTTTCCTTTTGGGTATATACAGAACTGTTCGCTCTTAGGAGGCTGATTTCTTATGTCAGTGCATTCAAACATCATTGGAACCAACATAAATTTCTTGACTCTCCTCCAAAGCACAACATACCTGTTTTCATACAACCAGCCATGCTGTCAAAGCTATGAACACTTGAGAACATAATGTATGTAACAATAAACTCAAAATTTTACAGCACAATTTTTTTGATTGTATCTTTTCAATTGTATTAAATGTATCAACTACATATGTGCCACATATGTAGTTGCACAAGTTAAGTTCTGCTACTAAGAATAAATAATGAAAGAAAAAAGTATATATACCTCACCCCGTTTTATCTTTAGAATTTCTCACAGCAGGAAGATAAGTAGGTCCTATTTTTTACAGGTTAGAATTATTCATATTTTAGATATATTCAAGTGTGTGACACTCATTATTAAAGTGATCATTTATTTTTCCTCTGATGCTAAAGAAGAAGCACACAATTCACTGCTGGTTAAGGTGACTATGTTTGGATCTGGCAAATTTCCACTTCAATATTCGGCTGAAATGAAGAAAGAGTTTGCTCTAGGTTTGCATCTGCGGCCCCATGATGTGACCAGACAGAAAGTGTATAACCTAGAGGTCGCCGTGAGACTGACTGACATGCATTCATTTGAGAAAAATCTGTCTTTTGAGGGTGCCATAAATTTATATTTTGAGGCACTGTACAGAAAAAAAGGCCTGACTTTTAGATAACTAAACCTTAAACTGTAGCTCTTTATCACCCTGTCCCTAAGCTCATTAAACACAAGGTTAACAGTCTATAAAGTGGACTCACTATCTAGCAAGAAATGATGTGGGCAGCAAATGAAATTATGTTTATGGAATTTATGGTCCAGTGCTCAGCGTGTGTTAGAGACTCAGTAAATTTTGGTTTAAATTATAGCTATTGGGCTGTTCAGGACAATGACAGTTTTATAGCAGATGCATGTTGCACAAAACACAATGCACAATTTTTTTTAAATATAACTATACTACCATGATAGTCTTTGAATAGTTTTATACCCAACATTCACTACAATGGAAAGAATAACAAAATGATATATTGCCCATTAGTTATACTGTGTCCTTTTGAATTTTTCACTCCCTTGAAATTCATCACTTTCCCAATGATTCAGCAGCAGGCTGAAAGCATCGTTCAGTTAGTCATGTTACCTCAGTCCAACTCATTAATCCAAAAGCTGTTTCATAGGTGAACTAGGAAAGACATTTCCATTTTGGTAACTGTGTTTGAGTGTGTGTTTCCCCTTCATGGAATCTACCAGCCTGCTCTTTCTTTCCTTATCAAACCTAAAATCCTGTGTTGGCTGTCGCTCTCTTCATGATCATCTGAGGGGAATTCTAGGGATCTTTCAGCCTGTGGTAGCTTTGAGGTATTGATAACATTTGGCTGCTCACTGGGGTGCAGCAACCCCAGGAAGAGTAACATCTCCTGTACTTAAGCCCAGGTATGTTTAGCTTGAAGAGCATACGGAAATGGGACCTGCAGCTGTCAAACAATCCCTGAAAACATTGGAGTTGGGTATAGGGTATGGGTAGGTGTGAGGTAGAGGTGCTGTCACTGACTCATTTAGGGGAGTCTGGAGGCTTATTCCTAGGTTGATACATTAATATCAGAGGAAGATGTCATATTGATGTGGAGCCACTTATGAACAAACAACCTGTTTACTAATGAGCATGAAAATGGCTTCTGAATTTTACAATCAATCTGGCAGCATTGATCAAATGATACCTTCAGCTGACAAAATGTAGTCGAGAGCCCCATGTCCCTGTGCTCAGATAACGTACAAGAGTCGTGGGCAATGTCTTCAATAACTACTGTTTAGGGTGAAGCAGTGGACCCGACTGTTAATACCAGTATTTATGTGTTCATTCAATAACTTTTAGTAAAGCTCCCTTATTTGCAAGGTCTTCTGCTAATTGTTGTGAAAAACATGAAAATCTAGCAATGTCTCATTATATTCCCCAAAGTTCATGATGTCTGTAGCTATGTGGAGAGTTGTATGAGTCATAAGCCTGTGTCTGGAACTTAGGAGACTTTATTATATTCTTCACCTAAGTTAGTGAATTAGATATATTTGCACTTTTTTTTTGGCTTGTCTTTCATTCATCTACAAATGTAAGATTGCTTAATAATATGCAGAATTAAATTTGTCCTAGATAAAGAATAATGAATCAAATATTCATACATCATGGAAGAGGAAAACAGAGAACTGTATTTTTTTAGATAAAATGAATTTGATCTCTTAGCTTCCAAAGATGTGGGAAAAAAAATAAACTTTGAGAAATATACTTGAGTGCATGATATCTTAATCTTTCTGATAATATCAGACTATTTAAAATAAAATGGATTGGTATTATAGCTTTTTGTGTGTATATGCATTCATATATTTGTGTATGTGTGTACATATGCAAGTGTATGTATACCTGTGTGGAGGTCAAATTCTGATATCTGGTGTCTTCCTCTATTTCTCTCTACCTGTTTTTTCTAGACTGGCTCTCCCACTGAACTTCTAACTCCCCAGTTTAGCTAGACTGGCAGGCTGTAAGTCCCAGGAATCTTCCCGTCTCTGCCTCATCATGCAGGGATGACAGCTTGACTTTTTTCTGGGTCATAGGGAGCAAACCCAAGTCCCCAAACTCAAGGATTGCATGGCAAGAGCCTCCTTACTGAGTGATTCACCTCCCTATTTCACGTTATGTTTTTTAAAACATAATATTTACCACTGGAATCTTTCTATTACACTGACCCACCTTTTAAAACTAAACCAATGAAATCTTCTATTCGTAATTGTGGAGTAAAGCTAGAGAATAATCCTAGCTCAGCAAAAAAAATCTGCTTGCTCAAGGATGTGGATGCATACTAATATAAGGAAGAAGTCGTGCTTTTTAAAGGGAGTTCTGGTTGTGAAGCTTTGCCTGGCAAAAAATGCTTAAAGCAAATTCCCACTTAATCCTTGACTTAGGGGCTATTTTGAGCAATGAGATCCATTACAGTTTCTTGTGTGGAATACCATAATTTTCACCACTTCAAGGGACACCCGGCATTATTATTGCTTGACTACAGAGGTTAACCTCTAACTGTAGGTTTGTGGTTTATCATCACCTTCGAAAAGCTGTGGTTTAAAGGAACTTTAACCACAGTTTTTTTTGTTTTTGTTTTTTTTTTTACAGTTCAATAGCCTTATAGAAGTCAAACAGAGTAGATGATATGAAGTAATTGTTAGTATTTAGAATGTAAACTCTTGAAAGGTCTAAGACATTCTGAAACATACTGTGATTCTGAATGAAGTATAATGAAAATGATTTAAAATTTTATATTTAATTTTTTTTTTAATTTGAAGGAGAGTGTGATGGTACATGGCTGTAATCCCAACACTTGGGGCTGATGCAGGGAGAACAGGGGGTTCAAGGACAGCCTGGATTATATAATAAAACACTGTCTCAACAGCTCATCCCAGCCAAACAAAAAATTTTATTTGTAGAAAAAAACTGATGTTACTTAAAGGACCTCCCATCTCTCAGCTACAAACCACGTGCTTATGTTTTGTTGCCCTATTTATTTTATAACGACAGTATGCAGTTATGCAATAGAGGAAAATAGTCAATGCTGAGAGCTGAGTAGTAACAGTTTTTGGCATTCTGATCTGTAAACATAAAGCTGTAAAAAAAAATACTCCACTGTCCTCTTTAACTTTCACAGTTTTCTTAATCATATATAAAGTAGAATGTGGGAATAGATCTTGAATTATAGTTTTATGTAAGTGTCTCTGAGTCCAATATCTTAATTTGAAGATTAAGAAGGAACGTAATCTCTTGGCTAGGCAGGATGGATGACCCATGATCTGAGTACCCAGGAGGTTAATTCAGGAGAATTGCTGTAACAAAATATTTGTTTAATTATGCAAAGATGTGTTGCATTTGTTTAACGATCTAAAGATGTGCTGTATTTGTTTATGTTGCAGAATATTTGTTTAATTATGTAAAGATGTGCCGCTGCTTTACTTTGCCAGCCTAAGGCACTTGATTGGTCTAATAAAGAGCTGAATGGCCAATAGTTAGGGAGGAGATATAGGTGGGACTTCTGGACAGGGAGAGTAAGTAGGAGGAGGAATAGGTAAAAAGAGGTTTCAGGGAGATGCCAGGGGACAGGTAGCCAAACAGAGAGGAAGCAGGAATTCTGTATGTAGGGCATACAGATGAAAGAAAGGTAAAGAGCCCCAAGGCAAAATGTAGATGAGTAGAAACAGGTTAAATTAATTTATAAGAGCTACTGGGAAAAGCTTAAGCTAAGGCTGAACATTCATAATTAATAATAAGTCTCTCTGTCTTTTATCTGGGAACTGGTTGGTGGCCCAAAGAAAATTCCATCTACCAATTGCGGAGTGTTTCAGGCTACCTTGGGTTCCAAAATGAGACCCTATCTCAAGAAACCCAATAAAAAATTAAAAAACTTGAAAAATATAATCTCTTGGAATATTAAATGATTTATCTCAATTATAACTATCTAACTGAAGAAACATTTCTCCCAATTAATTTATCTTCTTACATCACTGTCATAATATATTCATATTGTGCTGAGTCATTTTTGGTAAGCATTTTTGTTGTTTTGACTGTAGAAAATATTTTACAGTATTCAGCTTAGACTCTAGCCACCGTATGGCTCCCCAGGGGACCAAATTTTCTGGATAGATTGCTTTGGCATCTTAAGATGGGACCTCTGAGTAGAGAGTTTGTCTAGGAGTGACTTTCAGATACAGTGAGGTATTCTGAAATAAAATAATATACAAATACCCAAAACATACCTTTTGAGAAAACATGACACCCTTATGAAACCTTCATCACCACGGTGATAATGACATCCATCACAGCCAGATTTCACCTCCACCTCTTGGTTATCTTTTATTCCTGCTTCACTACCCCACTTGATCTCCTGCCTCATTTCCTAAGTCTTTATTATCTGATACCATAAAGATTAGTTGGATTTTCTAGAATTTCATATAAATCATTTGAAAACAATGTATCTATAAATAACACATTTATAAACAAATTTATGAAGAATGAGAATAAAAAGTGAGTATTAATAAAGTTATTGGCTTCCTAATGATTATGAGTTCTGGACAGAGGACCAGCTTACCAAATAGCAGCCCTGACTGAGGAGCTGTAGCAGTTGATGATTGTCAGTTTTCCTCAAGAATGTGGCACCTGGTAGATTACTCATGCTCCATTAGACTACCCTACACTCATGTGCATTCAGGAAGCTCTAATTGGACTCCATGCATTATTAAAAAATGTACATAAGAGGACATAAAATTGTGATGAGTAGACCTGAAAGGGATTAGAGTGGGAATAGAGAATAGATATGATCAAAATACACTATATACATGAACGAAATTCCCCTCAAATGAAAATACTGTATTTAAGAATAAAATAATTATGAACCAACATGCCATAAACTGTGTTGCTAATGGTGAATAATATAACAAGTTAGTTAAAGCTGAACAAATCTGAAGTGTGAATATTTCAAATAGAAATTAATATCTGTGTGTTCAGAGTCACTCCATTAAACTTAGGGTCACAAACCCTATCATGTAATGTGAATGAAAAACCAAACACCTTATGCCCAATGAAGAAGAGAAGTCAAGGCATTTTATTTCCCCTCTGTGTTCCTTCTTCCTACTTCACCCCTAACCTCAGCCATTCTGAATTCGGGCTGACAATGAAGACACAGATTGGGAACCTGTCTATGTAGATATGGGACAATTGTGATGTCAATTTCAGTTAACTGCTGAGTGTTACATATGAATAACTCTATCTTATATACATATCATATATATGTATATGTATGTGTGTATATACACAAACCCAGCATGTGTGCACATATATAGTACACATACAAAATTTCAGAAAAAATAAGTCTTTGATCTATTTTTAAAACAAGAAGTTATAGCCAGGCAGTGGTGGCACATGCCTTTAATCCCAGTACTTGAGAGGCAGAGCCAGGTGGATCTCTATGAGTTCAAGGCCAGCCTAGTCTACAGAGCAAGATCCAGGACAGGCACTCAAACTACACAGAGAAACCGTCTTGAAAAACCAAAAAAATCCAGCTGGGATCTCCTGCTCCCCTAAGCTCTCTTTCCCTCGACCCTTGCCCTTCATTATCCCCACTCACGTCCATGTTGTTCATGTAGATCTCATCCATTTCTCTGTCATTGGCGATCCCTGTGTCTTTCAAGAACAGAGAGGGAGAACAAGGAATAAAAGACATGATAAATGAAGACCACATGAGAATAGGAAGAAGCAAAGTGCTAGAGAGGCCCACAGAAATCCACAAAGATACATACCCCCACATAGACTACTGGCAATGGTCGAGAGACAGCCAGAACTGACCTACTCTGGTGATAGGATGGCTAAACACCCTAATTGTTGTGCTAGAAACCCCATCCAATGACTGGGGGAACTGGATGCAGAGATCCACGGCCAGACAGACCCCAGGTGGAGCTCCAGGCGTCCAACTGGCAAGAAAGAGGAGAGTTTGTATGAGCAAGAATTGTTGAGACCAAGGTTGGATAAAGCACAGGGACAAATAACCAAACAAATAGAAACACATGAACTATGAACCAATAGCTGAGGAGCCCCCAACAGGATCAAGCCCTCTGGATAAGTGAGAGAGTTGATTAGCTTGATCTGTTTCGGAGGCATCCAGGCAGTGGACTGGGTCCTGTACTCAGTGCATGAGTTGGTTGTTTGAAACCTGAGGTTTATACAGGGACACTTGGCTCAGTCTGGGAGGAGGGGACTGGACCTGCATGGGCTGAATCTACCAGGTTGATCTCAATCCTCAGGGGAGTCTTTGCCCTGGAGGAGATCGGAATGAGGGGTGGGCTGAGGGGAAGGGGAGGCAGGAGGGGGAAGAACAAGGGAATCCGTGGCTGATATGTAAAATTAAATTAAATTATAAAATAAAAAAAGAAAAAAGTTATAATGGAGGATGATTCACTTTCAAATAATGTTATATATTATTTTTTCATCACAATTTCATTGCAAGCCAATGTTAGAAACAATATAGCTGACTTAAAAAGAGGAGACGAGCTTAGACATTAATCCTTTTTATTAATTCAAAGTGACAGAAACATTGTTTGGCTGTTTTTTCTATCTTTGTAATTTTTTTCCATGCATTTGAATTTTAAAACTATGATCATAATTCAGCTCAGGGTCTTAAAAACATGTAGAAGGCATACATCTAAGGGTATTCAGCTTGACTGTCATTGCTTTATACACCCTGGGTGGCTAAAGTTTTAAACACCTCAGGTGTCTCAAGGAATATCAGTGGACCATTAAACAGCTCTATCATGCCCTAAAGCCATATTCCTGGCAGCAGATGACCCATATCACCATGTCCTTCCTCGCACATCTTCTAAAGCAACACTCAGACAGCTTTATGTATCCATGTGTAGCATGGTAATGTGATCTCAGGCAGGTTGTAGGGATCAGGTTCAACCCAGTCAAACAACGGGTCTTATGTCAGTCACAGAGCTCGTTTCAAACTTGAGAACTTTGTTCGACACCATGGCAGTTCTCAGCATATGTCTCCTTTGTGTAAATCTTCAGCTGAAATCATAGTTTTGAGGATAAGACAAGAATAGATGTGTTTCTGAGTCCTGTTGGCTCTCCTCTAATATGTGTACACCAACCAACTGCCAGTCAAATTCAAAGAGTATGTTTCATGCATGTCTCCAGGGAAGATTTGTGGATATTAGTGTCAAATGAAGACTCAAGGAAAAAGACTCCTAAGGAAAACATGGTAGCTAAATTGGAAAATGTTTAATTAGCTATCCTGATAGGTTATGTTGGGTAAAATGTTTAGGTTTTATATCAAAGACAAGATTATGGAGAAGACATTGGGGGGAAAAGGTGTAGTCTTGAAAAACCGGCAAAGTAACATGGAACATGTGAGCATGGAGTCATAGACCATGGACGCAGGGCTTCCTTTTGCAATGATAATAGTGTTATAATATATGGACACACAGCTAACTCTATAAATGTTTGAAAACATAAAGTTATGAGCTTGAAATTGATGAGATGTACATTTTAAATGGGTAGATTTATAATAGATGAATTGTATAGCAATAAAAATATTTTTTAAAAAATTTAAATGACAGAGTTTAGATTAGACATATAATTGTCTTTAAAAAATTGTAGGCACCCACAGCCTAGGTGTACTACATGCATATTATGTTTATAAATTTTTCTCCTTAAATATATATAAACCAGATAGCAAGTGACATCAATTTATGTTTACTTAGTAGAGATTGCATACCCAGAGTTACAAAACTGTATTAATATTTGAGGGAAAACTGTAATTGTAATTAAAGACAGTAGTGAAAGGTGATAATGAGTGAAGAATAAAAATAGTCATAGCTTCCACAATAGCTGGATATATTAAGGAATTGGGTGCAAAATGTATTGAAATTTTATTCCTGTATCCATAATTATGAGGAGTCAGCTGGAGTAGGTTGAAAGTTTTTGCTAGATATTTACCTGGCTTAGAGTTATCACAGGTAGACTCCTGTAGTATTGGACTAACCATCACTGAGAAGTGATTTTAGAAGCACCAGATAAGGACCAACTATAATAATATCCATTTATTGCTTTTCTGATGCCAATACACTGTTAGGTCCTCTATGAATTTTTACTTGTCATCACACAATTCTTTGATGTAGATACTCCTTTTATTTTTAAACTAAAACATTTTTCCATAAATATATTTTGATCATGACTTTTCCCTTCCCAGAGATAAGTATTCTTGTCATCTCCTGTATTAAGGAGATCTCCAGAAGTTAAGTCCCTGATTTCGGAACATTGCTGACAAATATTAGATCAGAATTATCACTCTAGTATCTGCCTTCAAGCCCTTTATACTCTTATCATTTTAAACTGCCTGCCCCCATGTTATATATTTAGAAATTCTCCCATTATTTTTAGTTACATAAGTCATTGAAGGTGACTCAGTGCTTTAAATTTTTTTTGATTAATTAATTAATTTGATGTGTGTGTGTGTGTGTGTGTGTGTGTGTGTGTGTGTGTGTGTGGTGTGCATGTGCATGTGCACCATAATTCAGGGTCTAGAGGTCAGAGGACAATCTTCGGGAATGGATTCTCTCTTTCATCCCTAGGATTGAACTCAGATTATCAGTCTTGGTAGCCATGTCTTCATCCACTGAGTCATCCCATTGGCCTGTAACACTTTTTTCTACAGCATGTATCAACGATACACCAAATTCTGTAGTTCCTGAATTTACATGTTCTGGTCTAGCAGCTGACCCAGATTCCATTCCAACCACTCACAGTGAGCAACTTGCACCTGCCTGTAACTCCATTTTTCCATGGGATCTGACATCCTCTCGTGTCTTTCATGGGTGCTTGTACACATGTGATACACACACACACACACACACACACACACACACACACACACACACACATATTCAGGCATGTACACCTACACATAAAATAAAAATAAAATATGTTTAAGAACACCAAATTTCTGGAGCTCTTTCAAAAATTCTGAATGTGGAGAAATTAAAGTACAGTATTTTGATTTCATATGTGTGTTGGAGAATATTGGCATTTGAACTTATGTTGCTTCCTATTGAACCTCATTATGTTAAGCAGAAAGACAATTATTCATTACTTAACAGTGAGTTATGAGTGAATGTGTTCAGTTGGTTTCCACAGAAGTGTGGAAGAAGACACTGACTATTTTCCTATATTGTTATTTCTAGGATTTTTTATGGAGTGTTGAGTAGTTATTCAGTGTAAGTATTACTCATCCATGGGGATTTCCTATGTAATAACTTTACAAGTATAATTTCAAAGGAGAGTAGAGAACTGTGTTTACAGACATCCACCCACACCCTTTCCCTATAGAGTGTGCTTTCCAAGTCTTACCATGAGCCCTCTTTGAAGATAGGGGTAGAGTCTAAAAAAAGAAAACGTTTGTTCTGATAGACTGACAAAGGTGTTTTACTTCTAAGTTTAGAAAGTTGAATGGGGTAGATATACAGAAAAGTCTCAAAGCATTTTCACAATTTTAAGAGTGTGAATTATGAATTTCAAAATTAGGTTGGTTAAATCACTCAAAACAGGACTGCCTGATTCCCTTAGGACCTAATGTGGATGTTTGTATTACTGTTCCTCTTTGAGCCCTTCTGCACTTTCTGCAGATGTGCGGTGGGCAGTGCATACACAGACTCTGCCGAGTGCTCTCTGTGTCTCTTTATTCTCATGACACTGCAAAGCTTAGGCATACAGAAAACCATCTCTCCAGGAGAGTCTTCAGCTAGAGTTAGAAGCACATAGAACTAAACATCCCAGAAATTCCTGCCCTACTTTATAACGTCGGGAGTCAGCTTCATTCTAAGTTGACTTCCAAAGGCATGCGGCAACAAGAATGCGTGCTCATTTTTCCAAGTGACTGATATCAGGCTCCCCTCCCTATTTTTTACTATACATTGGAACTTTCAGGTCTCACTGTCACAGAGTGGTAAGGGGCTCCAGGTTGGGTTTTCATTTTCTTCTCTTGTTTGTAGTTTGAGTGTGAACATTGTCACTATCTCCGATGACTGGCAGAGTGGAGTTGCTTAGGTGGCATTATGTTATGAATTTTGCAGAATAATAACTTATTTATTCATGTGAAAAGTTATGGATTCTAATTGTGCTATGTGGATTAGCCCCTGAGACAAAAATTAATAAAAAAATTAATTTCAATCCATTTTAGGGACAAGATGAGGGGTACAATAATTAAAAGAAGATAGTAGAGGAGATTTTGGTCTTTGCAATCTTATAAAACAGAAGTAGTTAGGGAAAATAGTCATCCTTAAGATTGAATAATTTTTAAAACATCACAAAATAAGAACATTCTAGAAAGAAAAGAGGTATTGCTCTGGGCAGTCACATTCGTAAAGTTACTACAATGTGATACAGACATTTCTTTGGCTTCTTCAGTCTGAACATCTTTTGCTTGATAATGCTGTCATTCATATTCAGGTCTTTTCTTTCCTGTTTGTATTTTTTGTGGTTCTCTATCTAAATCCAATATACTGCTTGATTATTGTCATTATCAATGTAGTTTCAGTGTCTAAATGATGCCATCAATCTATAGAAATATCATAGAGACTTTCAGTACTTTAGCCTTCTCAAATTTACATTAAAATTTATTTATTTTATTTTGTTTAAAAGTTAAAAATGACTTAATAAAAGTTGATTTTTACAGAAGACAAAATTCTCACAGTATTGCAATTAGACCATTTCCTGGTACTGCTGAATACATTTTAATTTGACCAGTCACAGGACAGTGATTTATGGGTTTGCAACTTTTACAGCATCTCTTGGGAAGACAAGACTAGTAAAGTCTTTGCTAGAGCCTTCATTAATTTTTCTCATATTTTTTTCTTAACACCTTGCAATTAGCACCTATGGTTAAAAGTAATCAAGAAATATCAGTTATATTTCCATATTTAAAATTGTGAAAAAGCATTTCAAAGATGTCTAGATCATGTTATAATAATTGCCTAGAAAATGTAAGAATTTGCTACGTCTCTAAGGACAATATCCCATGGATTAAGTTGTACTTGGATAGCTTCAAGCAATGGAAGTATGGATTTGTATCTACATATAAATAGTTAAGATACTTTTCAGGTCTACTTCAGTTATACTATTTAAATCTCCTTAGGTGTCTTACACTGTTGTGAGTCTACCCTGCCCTTCAACACTCAGCAAATGGTCTTGTTTTCTTTCCGCCTGTCCTAGTAAGAGCTATAATTTCAGTTCTGAAGAGGTGAGTTGATAACTATAAAATCCGGCAAGCCTATAATCTATAGATTTAATACCCTCTAGACATTCTGAATTATTGCCTACTGACAGGAGTACTGGGAGCTACTCTATGGTCACACAGATGCCCTAAACAATAGAATTATCCTGCATCTCAGTTGTAGAGTGCTAACTCTTGAGAGGCAAATTTCATAAAACGAAGTCCCCATCATCACCTTGAGCCTTGTGCTTTCATTTTGCATTTTTTTGATAATGATGTTGCCTTAGAAATTTATATAAAGGTAGTTACTATGATAGGTTAAGGAGGACATGGATTGGGCTATGGTTTTATCCCCTCTACTTTATCTTGCTGGCTCCTCACTGTATTGTCATGACTACTGATGGCAATACCTGTCTGGCCTCAGGGCATTGCCTAAGACAGTCATTTTCAACTTGTGGGTTGTGAACACTTTGTGTGTGTGTGTGTGTGTGTGTGTGTGTGTTTGTCAAACAACCCTCTTACAAGAGTTGCCTAAGACTATTGGAAGACAGGTATTTATGTTATGATTCATTACAGTAGTAAAATTACAGTTATGAAGTAGCAATAAAAATAATTTTATGGTTGGGGGGTCACCACAACATGAGTAACTGTATTGAAGGGTCACAGCATTAGGAAAGTTGAGAACCCCTGGCCTAAGAGTGCAACATTAGCCTTTGGCTTTGTTTCATTACATTGAGGATGAAAATTTATTCTGGCCCAAGGCCCAGAGTTTCTTTTTAATCCCAGGTGGTTTGTTCAATTTGCAAAAAGAACCTCTGAAATTTATGTTTAAAACTATACAAAGAACTGTAGAGTTATTCATGCTTCTGTGCGTGAACGACAGTGCTTAAAGATGCTCACCAAATGAAATGCATGTCCCAACCCTCAGTAATAAGAAAAACAAGAAGAAACACAAGCTGGTTCCTTGCAAAAATGACTCAGAGAAATAAATCAACACAGATTCCCAAACTTGCTTTAACATGCTGTAGAATGAGATGAATATGTGTGTGTGTGTGTGTGTGTGTGTGTGATATTATATATGTGTGTGTGAATGAATATATATGTGGTGAATATAACACATACATTGTATTTGTGCAAAAGAATATAAATGAATTTTAAATCCTATACAAGCATTATTCAGCTATAAGTATATGATAGCAGAGTAAGAGAGGTGTGCTCAGAGTGGCAATACTCCAGGAGTGGGGGGGCTATAGTTTAGTATTCTCTCTCTCTCTCTCTCTCTCTCTCTCTCTCTCTCTTCTCTCTCTCTCTCTCTCTCCTTTAGTTGAAAATGGATTTTCTCACACATTATATTCTGATTATGGTTACCTTCCCAGGTCCTCCCCACCTTCCCACCCACCCAAATCCAAATCCTTTTTTTTTGCTTTCTCCCATTATAAAAGAAAACAGGCATCTTTTGAAAAAGAAAATAATAATAAAATAAGAAAAAATAAAAACAAGCAAACTCGAATAGGACAAAACAAACAAACAAACAAACCGAAAAACAAAGAGCCAAAGAAAAAGTCCAAGAAACAGATATAGGTCCAGAGGCATACATGTTGGCAAACACAGAAATCCTGTAAATACACAAAATCAGAAAACATAATATAAAAACAAAAGACCTGTATAGTAAGAAAATAAAAGAGAAAAAAATGCCCAAAGTGTTACGAGACAAAAATCCATCAATTAATCAAAATAAATAGATAATAAAATAAAAAATTATTTTACAAAACCCTCCATAAATACCACTGAGTTCCTTTTGTCTTGGGAATCTACTGCTGGGCATGGGCAGTAGATTAAGAGTGGTTTGTACACCCAGTGAACTCCATTGAAGAAAACAAAATTGTCGTTTTTGAGTGGTTACTAATTGGAGATGGTTTTTGTGTTGGGGACGTGAACTTGTGTCCACTTTCACTCTCAGCACTGGGACACCATTAGACCCAGACCTGTGCATACCCTGTGTATGCTGCCACAGTCTCTGTGAACTCCCTGACCCCTGAGGAGAGGGATTTGATGGAGACATCCTAATTAGGATTGAGTGTTCCAAGGTCTCCCACTCTCTGCACATTTTCCAGTTTTAGGCCTCTGTATTAGTTCCCATCTACTATGGAAGGACACTTCTCTGAGGATGGCTGAGTGAGACACTGATCTGTGAGTATAGCAAAACTATAGTGGTCTTGAGCAGTTAGGAGTTGTTTTATTGCTATATTCCTTTAGTAGAATGATAGTATTTGGTTTTCCTCTAGGCCCATGAACTATCTCGTCTCAGGTTCTCGCCTACCTGAGCAATGTCAGCATGAGTCCCAGCTCACGGAGTGGGCTTTAAACTCAATTAGATAGTGGCTGTTTATTCCCAAATTTCTTGTGCCACTATTCTACCACTATTGTATCATGTAGGCAGGTCATCATTGTAGATCAAAGGGTTTGTATGTGTGTTGGTAATTAGCTTTCTCCTCTGATAGCATGAGGACTACCTTCCAGGACCATGTACACTAGTGAGTAGGGGTGAAGGCTCTAGATGGGTACCAGTTCAACTTTGTGGTCAATGAGATATGTTATTTTTAACCAAAGGGCTTTATGATAAGTTTGTGGTGAGCAACCAACCACCTTGGTGACAGTCTGAGCTGTTTGGTGGCTTCTGTGGTGATCCTTTGGCCAAAATCTTAGTAAGATGTAAGCCATTCCTGGCATTGAAGGTTTTACTTGGTGGCAAGAGATGTCTAATTGAGGTATTCTCTCTCTTGTTACTTGGTGACTAAATTTATATTTCTTTCATATATCTGTCTGTTGTTCTATCTTTATCTATATATATTTTAAGAAGCTTCTATTATGGTAGGTTGCCATATGACCCCTGAAATGTCCTTTAGTGATAGTTGTCCCTCTCTGGATTCCCTTTCTTACCCCTCCCTTCCCCTTCCCCATTAAGTATTTCCATTCCAATTTCTTCCCTGTCTCTCATAATTATATATCCTATTTCCCCATCCTTAGGAGATCCTCCTCTCCTCCCTAGTCACTTACTTTATACTTAACCTCTGTGGTTATATGAATTGTAGCATGTCTACTGAAAGCTTAAAAGCTAACATTCACATATAAGCATGCACATATCTTATTTGTCTTTTTGAGCCTGGGTTACCTGACTCAGTTTGATTTTTTTCCCTTCTAGCTCCATCCATTTACCTGCAAAATTTATGATCTCACTTTTTAAAACAGCTATTAGCCGGGCGGTGGTGGCACACGCCTTTAATCCCAGCACTCGGGAGGCAGAACCAGGCGGATCTCTGTGAGTTCGAGGCCAGCCTGGGCTACCAAGTGAGCTCCAGGAAAGGCGCAAAGCTACGCAGAGAAACCCTGTCTAAAAAACCAAAAACAAAAAAAAAAAAAAAAAAAAAAAAAAAAAAAAAAACAAAAAAAAAAAAGCTATTAACATTGTATAAACACACCACATTTTCTTTATCCATTCATCTGTTGATGGGCATCTAGGCTGTTTCCAATTTCTGGCTATTACAAATAAAGCAGCAGTAAACACAGACAAACAAGTATCTCTGTGGTAGGAGGTAGCATCTTTTGAGTATATACCCAAGATTGATATAGCTGGATCTTGAGACAGATCTATTTACAGCTTCCTGATGGACAGCCATATTGATTTCCATAGTGACTCTATGTATGAGTTTTCAGTCCCACCAGCAATGGATGAATGTTCTTCTTACTCTACATCCTCATTAGCATGAGCTGTCATTTGTTTTATTGATCTTGGCCATTTTGACTGATGTAAAATGAAATCTCAAGGTAGTTTTGATTTGCATTTCCCTGACGACTAAGGATGTTGAACATTTCTTTAAGTTTCTCAGGATTTCTCTTTCATCTTTTGAGAACTTTCTGTTTAGTTCTGTACCTCATTTTGAAATTGAGTTATTTGTTTTACTGATGTCCAGGTTTTTTTTTTTAAATTCTTTATATATTTTTGACATTAATCCTCTATTGGATGTGTAATTGGCAAAGATCTTTTCTCATTCTCTAGCCTGCCACTTTGTCTAAAAGGTGGTGTTCTTTGTCATACAGAAAAATGTCAATTTCATGAATTTCCATCTATTAATTTCTGGTCTGAGTGTCTGTGTTATTGGGGTCACCTTTTTCTTATTAGTGATTTTAGGAAATGTTATTTTTTTCCAATTGAGCATAATATATGCTATAAATTTGTCACATACAGTGATGATTTGGTGGAGGTTGTGTTCCCTCCCCAATCTCTTCAGACTTTTTAATCATAAAGGCATGTTGAATTCTGCACCTACTGAGATGACTCTGCATTCTGTCTCTGAGACTATTTGCCTACTGCAATTCATTTAATGGTTTGTATTTGAGGTACCATCCTTGTACCTCAGGAATGAGACCAAATTGGATATGGTATGTGATCTTCATTTGCAATTTGCTAGTATTTAACTGAGAGGCTTAAGTTCCTGTTTTGTTGTGTTCTTGTCTGGTTTTGGTATCAGGGTAATGTGGTAGTATTGTGTTCCCCAAAATATTGTGTACTCTAATAAATTTATCTGGGGTCAGAGAACAGACAGCCACTAGATACAAAGGCTAGAAAATGGTGGCACTCACACCTTTAATCCTAGCATTCACGAGATAGAAATCCCTCTGGATCTCTGTGAGTTCAAG
Organism: Peromyscus leucopus; assembly: GCF_004664715.2. Classification (NCBI taxonomy): domain Eukaryota; kingdom Metazoa; phylum Chordata; class Mammalia; order Rodentia; family Cricetidae; genus Peromyscus; species Peromyscus leucopus. The sequence continues at coordinate 25,026,542 of NC_051077.1, read as the reverse complement.
GCCACATTGGAAACAGCCAAGCATGGTGACACATGCCTTTAATCCCAGAAAGCCAGCCTTTAATCCCAGAGAGTGGTGGTAGAAAGCAGAAAGATATATAAGGAGTGAGGACCAGAAACTAGAAGCATTTGGCTGGTTCAGCATTTGGCTGGTTCAGCATTTGGCTGGTTAAGCTTCAGGCTTTCAAGCAGCAGTTCAGCTGAGAGTCATTGGGATGAGGACACAGAAGCTTCCAGTCTGAGGAAACAAGACCAGCTGAGAAGTTGACCAGGTGAGGTTAGCTGTGGCTTGTTCTGTCTCTCTGATCTACCAGCATGGACCCCAATAACTCGCCTCGGGTTTGATTTTATTAATAAGAACTTTTAATATTCCTGCTACAGGGTAATACTGGCCTCATAGAATCAGTGTGACAGTATTCCCTTTCTTTATATTTTATGGAATAGTTTGAAGAACAGTGGTGTTGTCTTTTATCAAGGCCTAGCAGAATTTAGCAGAGACTCTGTTCCTAAGATTTTCTCTGTTGAGACTCTTTATTACTGTTTTAATATCATTGTTCATTGTATATATGTTTATGTTTACACCCTTTTGATTTAACTTTCAAAATAAAGTGTCTCATTCTGTAGCCTAGGTCAGCCTGGAACTCACTATGTAGAACCCACGTTGGCTTTGAACTTATGTTGATCCTTCTGCCTCAGCCTCCTAAGTATTGATCACAGCATTCACTCTGATCCTTGTCCTTAAGTTAAATTGGTAGTCCATATGGACTTAGGAATTTATCCATTTTAATTTCCCATTTTTTATTGTATATTTTCAAAATATTCCCTGACAGTTGTTTGGATTTCGCTGGCATCTGTTGTAAGAGTTCTCTTTTGAACTCTTATTTTGTTGATTTCAAACTCCTCCATCTTTCTTTTTTCTTTTCTTTCTTTATTTTTTGCTAGTTTGATTTAGGGAGTGTCAGTCTTAGTTATCTTTTCAGGGAAGCAAATCTTTGATTCGTTGACTCTTTGTGTGGTTCTATATCATTAATTCTTCTCTGGTCTTTGTTGTGTCTTTCTTCTCACTAAGTCTGGGTTTGACTTATTCTTGTTTTCCTAAGACCTTGTGGTGCATCATTAGGTTATTTGTGTCCTCTGTAAATTTTTATTAACATAAATATTCAAGCCTATACATTTTCCTCAGTGGGCTTGCTTTTTTGTGTCTCAGAGGTTCTGGAAAGTTTCTTCCCCTTTCATTTCTTCAGTACCCCACTGCTTTTCCAAGAGCGTGTACTGTTTAGCCTTTCAATATTTGCAATTACTATAAATTTCTTCACTACTGACTTCTAGTTTGATTTCATTTGATTTATCTAGACACAGGAGGACTTATTTCATCTCTTTTGTATTTGTTAAAACTTATCTAATGACATAGAATGTAATCTATTTTGGAAAAGGTTTCATAGACTACTGAGAAGAACATATATTCTTCAGCCTTTGGATAGAGCACCCTGCAAATTTCTGTTAAGTCCTTTTAATCAGTGGTGCTATTCAACTCCAAAGTTTTTTTGTTAATGTCTTATAATCTGGATGATCTACCTCTTGATGTGTATGCGGCTTTGTAGGCCACCATTATCAGTATTTGGATATGTCTTTTACTTTTCTTCTAGTGATGTTTGTTTAATGAAATTGGTTGTACCAAGTTTTGGTCCATATCAATGGTTATATCATCCTAATGGATTATTCCCTTTATTAATATGTGATGTTCCTTATTTCTGACTTGGCTTCAATTTTTAAATTCAAAACAGAATTGGAAGTCTGTTTTGTCTGATATGAATATTGTTACTTTTGCTTGCTCTTTTCTTCCTCTTTTTTTAAAATTTATTTTTAAATGTATTTTAAGTTAAAATATAATTATGTCATCCCTCCTACCCTTTCCTCCCCCCTCTCATGTCCCTTCTGTTTCCATCTCAAATTTATGGCCTCTTTTTCTTTGATTATTATTGTTACACAGACAGACAGACAGACAGACAGACACACACACACACACACACACACATATGTACATATATATATATGAACACAATAAATCAAGTCTGATTGTGTTGCTTATGTGTATATAATTTCAGGGATGACCACTTTGTGTTGGATAACCAATGGGGGACCTCATCCCCGAGGGAGTCTAATTCTGCTTCTCTTAGCAGTCATTAGTTGCATGTAGTTCTTTGTCTAGGGGTGAGACTCCATGAGATTTCCTACTTTCTGCATTAACATGCAGATTGATACTGTCATTGTTTAGCTCTTGTTTAGGAGATTTCTAGGAGACATAATTTCACAACAAACTTCCTGGTCGTCTGGCTCTTACAATCTTTCTGTCTTCTCTTCTTTGTTATTCCCTGAATTTTTAGAACAGGAGTTGTGATGTAGATGTGTCTATTAGGGTTGGGCTCCCCACGATCTATTGATCTCTGCATTGTGTCCAGTTGTGGTTTCCTATAATGGCCTCCATTTGCTGTAAATGGAAGCTTTGATGAGGGGCAAGACCTACATTTATCTTTGGGTAAAAGGATGAGTTTTAGAATGCAGTTAGGGATTTTGCTGGTCTAGTAAAGTAATGGTAGTAGGTTTATTTCTATAATCCATGACCTCATTAGCCCAGGTAGTTGACAAGGTTTCTAGAAAGAAGCATGAAAAACCATCTTTTGAGTTCTTGGTCAGGGTAGTTCATGTGACTCCCAAAACAATGTAGACTATTCCTGTTGATCTTGATTGATTCTCAGATGATGAAAGTATGTCCTGTGTAGCTGAAATTTTCTCCAGTCCTGCCCAGTCCCTCAGACCCTGTGACTGCTTATAAAATAATCACTTAGAAGTTCATATTAAAACTGCTCAGCCATTAGCTCAGGCTAACTATTGACTAGCTCTTACACTTAAATTAACCCATAATTCTTATTTATGTTTAGCCACGTGGCTTGGTCCCTTTTTTCAGTTCTGTCTTCACATCTTGCTTCCTTTGTGTCTGGTTGGCGACTCCTGACTCAGCCTTCCTCTTCCCAGAATTCTCCTCTCTGCTTGTCCTGCCTATACTTCCTGCCTGGCTACTGGCCAATCAGCATTTTATTTATTAACCAATCAGAGCAACACATTCACAGCATACAGAGTGATATCCACAGCAGCTTCTCAGATGATGAAAGTATGTCCCTATTGCTGAAGACACTGTCAAGTGACATAACTTTGTTTTGTTTAATATATACATACTAATATATCTATATCTATATATGTATATATATACATATATAGTATATTGTATATAAATTTAGGAGATGTGGTAGTTTGAATGTAATTGCTTTCTATAAGTTCATAGGGAGTGGCACTATTAGGAGATGTGGTTTTGTTGGAGTATTATGTCCTTGTTGGAAGAAGTGTGTCATGGTGGAGGCAGGGTTTGAGGTTTCCTATGCTCAAGATACTGCTCAGTATCTGAATCCACTTTCTGTAACCTACTGATCAAGATGTAGCCAGCACCATATCTGCCTGCATGCCATGATGCTCCCCACCATGATGATAATGTATTGAAACTCTGAACTGTAAGCTGCCACCTCAATTAAATGTTTTCCTTTATAAGAGTTGCTGTGGTCATGGTGTCTCTTCACAGCAATAGAAACCCTAACTAAGACAGGAGGTAAAAATAAAATAAGATTCCTGGAGGCTTTACCAAAGAACCTTGGTACTATTTTTCTCTTTCCCTTTGATTTCTCTCTTGCTTCCACTTTTCCACTTTCAGTTTGCCTTTGCCAACAGGGTGTGTATCTGTAGATAGTTGTATCTGCTTTTTATCTGTAGTGTGCCTGTCTTTTAATTGTCAAGATCATTTACAATTAGGGTTATCATTGGCAGAGGTTTCTGATTCTTGAAAATGTTTTTTTTTTTTTTCTGGTTGATTCAAATACTGTTTTAAAGTTACTTTCCCCTCTATTCTAACTTGACTATTGCTGGCTTACTCTTATTTGATTTATGTTTTCCTAGCAATTATTAGTTCATCTGTTGCTCTCATGACATTTGTGCTTTCTTGAAATCTTGTGATTCAGACTATGGTTTCTTCTGCCTCTGTGTGTAGGATCCCTTCAACATCCTCTGCAGTTCTGGCCCTGTAGTCATGTTTTCTTTGAGTTTGTCCTCATCCAGGAAGATCATTATTTGCCCATTGATTTTAAAAGATTGGATATAGAAATCTTGGTTGGCAGTTTTGTATGTTCAACTCTTGAACTATATTAGATGCTTTCCTGGCCTTAGGGAATTTGCTATGAAGTTTTAATGATCAGCTTGCCTGCAATGAGTTGATGAAACCTCTTAGGTTTCAATATTGTTCTTTGTTATACATTTTTAGCTCTTTAGCTGCAATGTACTGTGGAGGGGGTTTTATTTGTTCTTGTCTACCTGAGGTTTTCAGTTCCTCTTGTGAGTGAATGTTCATCTTCTTGTTTGTATCCTTTTTGGATGTTTCTTTTCGGTTTTACAAGTAGATTTTGAATTCTTTCATTTTGGATTTTATAATCAAGAGCAATGATGGTTTAGATGAATTATGCTGTCTTGATTTTCATATTTTTTTGTTTGTGTGTTACAGTTTTCATATCTGCTATGATAGATATCTCCTCCTGTTTTATCTGAGGATCTTGTTTGTCAGCATCTTTCTCTAGAGGGCTAAACCCTGAGTTCTACACACAGAGAAGAAAACAACCTGCTGTAGCATTCCTCAGCTTCCTTTCTTGTGCTAAGGAGAGAGTCAATTTTTTCTATTATAGTAGTTTTTATCTGTTGTTTTCATTTTTTAATTAAATCTGTCCCATTTCCCTTTTTGTGATTTCTGCTGTTTTTCCTCTCTCTTTTCAGAACATAGTCTACCCTCTTTTCCTTTTATATTTGGGCTCAGGATTTTTAAATCATTCTGTGTTGTTTCCTGTATTAGTCACTTTTCTCATAGCTATGACAAATACCCAACCAAAGCAGTGTAATGAAGGGTTTATTTTGGCTCACAGTTTGATGATGCAGTCCATCAGAATGCAGAAGGAGAAGGGGAGGTGTTGACTGTAGGAGCTCGAGGGTAGCTGGTTACATTGCATCCTCAACTAGGACATAGAGCAATAAAAGTATCACTTATCTCCCTGTATCCATTTTATTTACCTCAGGATCTGAGCTCATAGACTGGTGTCACACACAGGTAAGGTAGGTCTTCTTACCTCTGCTAACCTAACCTAGATAATCCCTCACAGGTGCTCAGAGGCTTGTCTCCTTGGGTGATTTTAGATCTTGTCAAATTGACAACCAATTACCCATCACACCTTCTTTATTGGCTTATCACCCACAATTCACCATTTCGTTATACTGATAATTCCTTTAGGGCTTAGGCTGCATCTTTAATTTGTCACAGTTTAGATATGAATGCTATGCCATGTTGTGTATAATGTGCAGTAGTGAAGATCCATTCTACTCTTGTAACTTATAAGGCTGTCATTGTCCTATAATTTACTTCTAAATATTAATCTAGGAAGGACACAGCAAGGGCAGAAGATTTTGAGGTTGGTTTTTTTTTTTAAAAAGATTTATTTATCTTTAGTTTATGTATATGGGTGTCTTGCTTGCATGTATGTCTGTGCACCACATGTGTGCACTGCTTAGCAGGAGAAAGCTTTGGAACTTCTGGAACTGCAGGTACAGATGGTTGTTAGTCACCATATGGGTGTCAGGAATTGAACCTCATTTCTGTGGAAGATCAGCCATTGCTTTTAGCTGCTGAGCCATCTCTCCAGCCCCTCCTGCACTTTTGAAATTAACTGAATTTTGACTTTTTTTTTTTTTAACATACTGAGCTTACTCGAAACTAATCAGATTTCTGACTTTGCAGTAAAATGACAAGATAATGATGAATTTTTATACTCTAAAATTATTATTATTATTATTACTATTATTTTAGTTCACCTTAGTTTTACATGTTGCTGTGAGTATAAAATGCATTTCAGTTGTAACAAAAATGTTCACATACACTTTCTAAAAAGACTGAGTATAATTTTTCCATCCCTTCTCATCCCCAGGCTAGGCTATCAGAGTATTTATAATAAGCAAATGCCACCGCTTTAAAATTCTGCAAACAGTTCAACCAGCTTTTAGACTGCGTCAGTTTAAAGGTCACTAGATATAAATGGCTTGCAGAATGATAAATCCTTGAAATGTAAAACCTTGTGCTATTTTCTTCGGAGAATTGTTAACAGTTTGAAAACAAATGGAATTAAGGAAAACCAGAGAGATTTTGACAAAGGTCAAAAGATAAGAATCTCAAACTCATTGTTGTCATCCACTAAGAGACCATGTCTTAGAATTTTCCTTTAGTCCTGAGAAAAATCTCGAATTGGTTTCGAATGATCCTTTAACCCCCTTTCTGCTTACCTTCTCCTCCTTGTCAGGATTTCTTTCGGAGAAGAAATCAGAGATCTTCCCAGAGGAATTATTGCCAAGTGGTTAAAAAGCTCTTGTGTTTCCCCAGGACCTTGCACATACTAACAAGTACTGTGTCATTGAGCCATCCCCCAGCCCAGAAGGCTCTTTCCTTTAGAGGAACTATCTGTCCTGGGAACTGTAAGGTTTCCAGCTCATTTTATTTAGTTCAGTTGGGATCCAGATAGAATCTCATTTGCTTGTCACATTGCTACACAGCTAGCATTCAATTTGAAGTGACTTCCACTGGGATTTTCTCAATGGTTATACATGGTGATCTTGCTAGTTGTTCAGGAAAGCTGTGGCTGTCTGTGTGACGTTGTCTGGTGTGCCCTTGTTGAACAAGCTTGGCTGCACGGAGATTGAATGCAAGATGACATGTATAGTTTGGGTTGTATGCATTTGTTTGTTTGTTTCTTTTTAATTTTTTTTGTTTTCAATATTTCCTGACTGCAGCTTCCCCTCACTCTCCTCTTCCCAGCTCCCCATCTCCACTCACCCCAAGATCCACTCTACCTTCATTTCCCTTTAAAAAAGGAGGAGGCCACCTAGGGATATAAATGGAACACAGCCTAACAATATACAATAAGACTAGGCACAAACCCTCATATCAAGGCTAGAGCAGGCAACCCAGTAGGAGGAAACGGATCCCAAGAGCAGGCAAAAGAGTCAGAGACACCCCTACTCCCACTGTTAGGAGTCCTACAAGAACACCAAACTAACAACCATAACATATATTCAGAGGACCCAGCGCAGACCCATGCAGGCTCCGTGGTTGCTTCTTCAGTCTCTGTGAGCTCCTATGAGCCCTACTTTGTTGATGTCTGTGGGTGTGTTGATGTCTGTTCTTTTGCCTGTTGTTTACTATATTTATTCATTCTTTGCTGATATAAATCAGGCTTTTCTATCTGCTCCTAGATTAGCGAAAGGGAGAGAGAGAGAGGTGGCATCAATTTTCAAGGTGTATTTCCCTCATGAAGTATGAAAAATATTCATTGCAGAGTTCAATATAAAGAGTGCTATAGACATCTTTTAAACACCAACACTAAACTGAAAAAGTTTTGTTCCCATGGTTGCTGAGAAACCTGTGGTCATTGTACAGATATAGCTTGAGGGCACATGCTTTGGTGGCATTGTTTATTGATATTAGTTTTTGCTTCTTTTACTCCTCCATTCCATCCCTGCAAACTTTGACCAAATTAGGATTGTCAAGTACTCCTCATTTCTCCATTTTAAGACAGATAATCTGAGATACATTACACATAGTTCCTTAGAGTCTCCTGCAAGCGTTGTCAGATAAAAAATTACGGAATTCCCAGGTGAATTTAAATGTTCAGATAAAGAGCAAAGCCTATTAAAAAGTATGAATATGTCCCAAATAGTGCACAAACATATTTTTATAAAAAAATCATCATGGCTAGTTTTTATGTTAACTTGACACAAACTAGAGTCATCCGAGGGGAGGGAACCTCAACTGAGAAAATACCTCCAAAAAATTGGGATGTAGGCAAGCCTCTTGGGCATTTTCTTAATTAGTAATTGATGTGGAGGGCTCAACCACTTGTGGGTTGAGTCATCCCTGGGCTGGCAGTCCTAGATTCTATATGAAAGCAGGCTGAACAAGCGATAAGAGCAAGGCAGTAAGCAGTACTCTCCCCCCCCCCCCCCCCCGCCCCACCGCCATGACCTCTGCATCAGGATGCAGATTCCTGCCCTGTTTGAGTTCCTGTCCTGATAGTCTTCAGTAATCAACTGTGATATGGAAGTGAAAGTGAACTAGCCCTTACCTCTCCAAGTTGCCGTGGTCGTGGTTTTATCACAGCAATTAAAACCCTAACTAAGATAACAATATTTGTGTGTTATATTATTTTCAGAGATACAGGGATATTGCCTATTTTTATTTGTTAGACCAGGTAACCCTCTTCCCAAAGGGTTTGTGACCTAATTGCCCAAGGGAGGAGCCAGTGTAACATGGAACCCTGGGATGGGTTTAGGGTACACCTTGTTTCATTCTTTCCAGTCCCCAGCTCCATTTCCCTGGCTTTAATCTCCTCCAGTAAACTTCTCATAAGCAAACCCCTGTCTCAGATCAGGTTCTGCTTTGTGGAGAATGCTTGAGTAAATCATGAGGTGAAACCCAGAGTGCTCTAAACCACGGCCCACTAGGGTTATAGATGAGTCTTGGTGTTTTACAATTAGCCACATGTCTTCTGTAGTTCTTCTGTCCTATGAATTGTAGATAAGATTTATCAGAGTTGCCAAATTTATGCTCTGTGGGAGCCTCTGTGATCCTTAGTATCTGTCATGTCTGAGATGCTTATGTTCTTATAGTTATGGCTGATTCCGGAATCAGTGCAGCTCAGGGATTGTTTCTACACTGTACTGACTGATAACTCAGATGTGAAAATCAGTTCTATGCTCATTTCCCAACCAAGACTTCATGAATATATATATTTAGATTATAAATGTATGAATATATGGATACACTTGCAGTTAATATTTATGTATAAGACATAACTGCATAGTTAACAATTAACTACTTGTATTGGAGTTCTTCTTCAATAAAAGGTTAATTGAAGTTATTAATCCAGAGTGTATGGGAAGAATGACTCGTGCTTCTCTATTTTCACCAAAACAAAAAAAAACAAACAAAAAACAAAACAACAACAACAAAACTATAATATGTTCTTTGTCTGACAAGGCTTCACTTTGTAGCTGACTGGCCTTAGACTCCTGACCTTCCTGCCCCAAATCTCTGAAGGGTGAGTGCTAGAGTTACAGTCTATGCCATCCCATGCCTGGCATTTTCCCCCCTTTAAATATGTGCAGGGCTTTTTAATTCTAGGTAAATCAAAGACATAAATACCAATTCAAGAGTGCATTTATACTTGAGGTTGATGTTAATGCTGAGGCAGCTTTATTTCTGCTCCTGCCCAGTTGAAGACTGTATGTCTGTGGTGTTCCAAGTCAGTCATCTTAGACCCATGAACTCCATAGCTACATGGAGGCAAAGGACAATTCTATAAACCAAGGCCAAACTGATTCCTGACCTGGGATTAGAATGGGAGGTTAGAGAGAAACAATATTGTAAAAACAATAAAAATAACTCGTCACAGATATTGTAAAATAACAATTGACAAGGATAATGGCCACAGAAGAAACCTGATGGCTTGTAAGATTTCCTTCCTTCCTTCCTTCCTTCCTTCCTTCCTTCCTTCCTTCCTTCCTTCCTTCCTTCTTTCCTTTTCCCTCCCTCCCTCCCCCTCCCTGCCTCCTTTCTCCGAGGGATCCTTTAGGATCCAGCAACAGTTTTTCTTCCTTCCTTCCTTCCTTCCTTCCTTCCTTCCTTCCTTCCTTCCTTCCTTCCTTCCTTCCTTCCTTTCTCTTTTTTTCTTTATTTCTACTTTTTTTTTTGAGACAAAACCTCACTATGTAGCCCTCCCTGACTTTCCTGGAACTCTCTATGTAGAACAGGCTGGTCTCAAATTCAGAGATCCTCCTGCCTCTGCCTCCAAAGCCAGGAATTAAAGACATGTGCCACCACACCTGGCTCAAGAATTCATGTCTTTATAAAGTAAATTGAGCCACATTGTCATTTTATCCTTGTTTTCCCCTATGCTTGATATTTAAAATTTTCATTTTATTCATACTCTTTGGGGGAGGGGGGAGCCTTAATTATTTTGTGTCTGCTATAAAACTGACAGACAAATTCATAATAGTGTATCTATTTAAGAAATTTGATTACACAAATATAAAACAAGGCACTGGACATTATAACAATGATGCTATAAGGCTTAAATTAATTATTTGTATAATTTTTTATATAAGAACTTATATTTACAAAATTAAACAGAGAATAAAATAATTAAGAATTAATGTTGCAAAACAATACTACATGTTTAATATATGCCAGGCTTTGTGAAAAGGAGGTTGCTTGGCTTCTCTCTTGTAATACTTCTTCATGAAAGACAGTAAAGTACCTAGAGTTTACAAATAAAGTAACTTTTTTTTTTTTTTGGTTTATAAGTCCTATAAGTAGTAAGTAGAAAAACTAGTATTTACATCTACATAAGAAAACCCACAGGATCAACTAACCTGGTCTCATAGGAGCTCACAGAAACTGAACCAACAACCAGGCAGCCTGCATGGGACTGACCTACGTCCTCTGCATATATGTGACTATTGTGTAGCTTGGTAATCTTGTGGGACTCCTAACGGTGGAAGAAGGGCTGTCTCTGACTCTTTTGCTGGCTGTTTGGACCCTATTCCTCATGCTGGGTCTCTTGTCCAGCCTTAATGGGTGTGTGTGCTTAGTCTTACTGAAACTTGATATGCCATGTTTTGTTGATATCCATGGGAGGCCTGCCTCTTTCTGAATAGAAATGGGGAAGGAGTGGAGGTGTGTGTGTGTGTGTGTGTGTGTGTGCGTGCTCGCGCGGAGGGGAGGTAGGGGAATGGGCCTGGAGGAGAGGAGGGAAGGGCAACTGTGGTCAGGATGTTAAAAAAAATAAATCTAGGTATATTTGAATTCTGAGTTTGCTAAAATCTTTGGGAAATGCAGACATTATTGAGCAATTTGGGTAGGTAAATAGGATGGACAAGGGTTAGATCTCTTAGTAGTAGAGTAAGAAAAATTTGAAACGAATAAGAAATTATTTGATTAATAAGATTTATTTCAATTTCTCTTTCTGTGTTGAAGTTTTGTGTTAAGATAGGAACAAACAGCCATACACTTTGTTTTGTCATAAATCATATTCTGTCATTGATACACACCCCCAAGGGAGAGAACACGTTTCTTTAGACAGAGTTCATGTCCTGACTCCAGTTGGAAACTAAATTTCCCATCTCAGTTCAACCATGCAGGATTTCTGTGGTTAATCCTGTGACTAAACTGTTGAACTACAATTGCTACTTTGATAATGATTCAATATCATTTTGCTTACATAACAAACACCTTCCCATCCCAAAGCACCCTAAGAGAACAAAGGCAAGAGAGGAGAAAAGTTCTGCCTCAGGGGGGAGAAAACCTTTGCTTGTTCCTCATTTTGTCTTGTCTGTCTTTGAACTCTCACTTCTTAAACATCTTCGAGGTAGGTAAGAGGCAGTAAACAACAGGCTATTTTTGACTTCTGCTATTCTGGAATTTTAAGCTCAGGAGAGACCATGAACCCTCAAACTGACACCTGTTCATCCATGATGGGGATTACCAACACTGTACTCAACATAAAATGAAATAATTTAAGTCCTCTAACTCTTGAAGTCATTTTTTCTTTTCTTTTCTTTTTCTTTTCCTTGCTCCTCTTCTACCTCATCTACTTCCTTCTCTCCACTCCCCTCCTTCGTTTTCAAGCAAACTTGAATTTCAATAACTTCTTCGCATCAGCTTATCTCATTAATTCCTTACCTGGACTTAAAAATAGACTCACAGAAGTAAAAAAAAAAAGTTTTCATTAATATGAAAATCTGTTTTTATTCACTTGTTTTTTTTCTTGCTTTGAAGAGAAGCCCCCCTAAAGGAGGCTCCTCAGTGTAGGATTTAATTTTAAACCTATACTTTATTTCCTTTAGTGAACCTGGCTTTCAATTTAGGCCAAACAACTCAAACAGTTACTATTAAATGGCAGTATTTGTTCTTTGTTCACAGAATTTAGCAGAGGTTTGGCCACATACCTACAACCAAGAATTAATAATGGCAGATGAACTGAAAAAACTCCTCTTGGCTTTTGTGAATGGACTTGGGAACAACACGACCCTTTTTTTTGCTGAGTTTGTGGTGTAGTGCTGGGGGATTGCTCTTGGACTGTAAACCTTCTTGTCTTTCCTTAATCAGATAATCTCTCTGGCTGATACACAGGCCTTTTATTTTCAGAGAGAGCTCTGTTTTCTTCCCATAAGAGATTTTGTGACGCATAAGAGCCAGGGTTAGTCTAAGAGGAAAGTGTATTCAATTGTTATGATCCTACCTACTTTATACATGGGAGAGGAAGACAATTACAACAAAGTGGCCATATGGGATTTTAGATTTTGTTTTGTAAAAAAAAAAAAAAAATCTTAGATGAAAAATAATTTCCTGCTTTGGTCAAGTAGAGCTAGACTATTATATTTTTAAAAGGCATTTGTTTCAGCCTTTCTTTCAAATGTAACCGTATACCATTAACAAAGTAGCAGAGTAAGCCTCCACGACATCCTTGTTTATAAGGGAAGGTTAATTATAACCACAGAGACATAGCTCTGACTCCATAGCAAAAAATGGTTATATTTCATGTTTTTAACTTGGCATTTATAGAATCTGGCCTTTTCCAGTGTTTGGATGTGGAAGAAGATGTCTTAACTAGAATGATACACATTTGAGTTCCAGGATCCACCAAGCTTCTGTCAATGAAATGTCTTCTTTAGCTTCCTCTCTCTCGTCCTTCCTCCTGTGAGAGTTGATTTTGGCATTGTTGGAAATGAAACACAGAAACAGCTGAAGGAGGCATGATCTGGGCTCTGGATTTTAGCTGGTTCAATTCATGCTTACTTGATGTGACTTCCTTGATTCTGGGCCTAGAGTGAGAAGTGATGGTAGGAGTTTCTTTACCTCATCAAACATAGGATCAGAAATCAAGGAAGAGAGGTGGGCACTCACAGGCTACTTCCCCCAAACTCAGCCCTGCCAGCCTGACCTCTTCCCCGGGACCTTGCCTCCTAATGCTTGTACCATCTCCCAAAACAGTGCGAGTATCTGGAGCCCAAACCTTTAATGATAGGACTGCTGGGAGAAATCTCATGTTCAAAGGTGACTACTTCTTCTCTTCCTTAATCAAAAGGCTTTCCTGAGCAGCTAGCTCTATAAATACTCTTAGTTATTAGTTTATAAATATTTCTTTGTCTTAGTTTGATGAATATTCTTGGATATTAGCCAAATATCCAAGAATATTCATCAAACTTCATCCATTAGCGAATTAGCCAATTTGTTACTTACTTTCACAGATTCTTTTCTTTTTATGAACTTTGCTTATAATATATATACAAGGAAGAAACTGAGTCATCCACAGCTATGATAAGCTTCTAAGATTCCTTTCACTGAGGTCTACTCCCTGGTATTTACTATTTTGGGCAGCTATGCACTATTTAACAATGGACCACAAGTTGGATTTCATGTAATTTCATCACCCAGAGAGAGCATGGTCATCTTAGTTTGTATAATTACATCCTGTGGTTCTATAAGAAAAGTTACTTGACTGACTCAAAGTTGCATGCTTAGTAATTACAGCAGAGTTGAACGCCAGCTCAAATCTTCTAACTTCCTGTCTACGACTTTTTCCATAGTGATTTTTCACAAAACTTCAGGTCAAATATTTTTCTAGGTGTTTGGGGCTATGGACAAAAAGATGGCAGGGAATTAATAGTTGTAATGTCCCACATGCGTGAATTTATGTAGTCTTTATAACTCTCTAGGGTAAGTAATAATTTCCTAATTTTTACAAATAAATTAATAGAAGCCTTTAATAGTTATCTCACAAAATTGTAAAATTCATATAGAATATTATTTAGCTCTCAGATCCCACTGTAGACTATTCTGTTCTATTATCTGACAATCGTGCATAAAGTGAGAGGAATTTATTATTGAGCTATTTTCTCTTTATATTTCGTTTTCTTCCCAATCTCTACATCTTTCTTTTTAAAGCTCCTACAAGTAAAGATGATGTAAGGGACTGACTTTTTTTTACCAGGTCTACTACACTACTCTTTGTGTCAGACATTGCCTGCTCCAGGAAGCCCATCTTGGATTCTCATGCATACGGTCAACATAACATGCATCTCCTCGTGTTTCATCCACTTGATTAAGTATCTTCCCAATCATCTCATTCTCTGGATTTCTAGGTGTATTGGAAGATCTTTATAATTTATTTTAAAGTCATTGCCTCATAAAGATCCTGATTCATAAGTATTACACAAATGAGTCAAAGGATGGCAGGGTAGCTGGCTGGTTGGATGGATGGATGGATGAGATGTCGGGGCTACAGAGCCTCTCAGTTGGCTCATCAACAATTCTGTAACCCATGCAAAGTTTTTCATACTGTCTATATTGTTTAGAAAATAATTCTGTAAGAAAGGGCTAGAATAAAAATTAATTTTATTCTCCCTTTCTTTTGTGAGTTATTTATTTGAATAATTTAAAATAAATCAAGAAGATCAAGATAAATGCGACACTTTTGATTAAACAGATATTCCCACTATTTTTTACTATTTTTAGAATTGAGGGCAGAAGATTGTGTGTCTTTAAATTTTATATTTTGAGTACACTATAAAGACGTTAGCAATAATAGGAGTCTATTAGGTTAGGAACTCTGCCAGAAACCTCTGGGGATATAAAAGGATTCTAAAACTAAGTTGGAGAATCTGTTACAGATGATACACATTTGAATTTCAATCCTTTTCATGGATAAACCTGAATTAGTGAAATAAACATGGTGTGTGCAACTACATTATACATATTGTACAGACAGATTATAAAATATACTTAAGCACTGGATATCAATTATAATTGTCTCATTCTTGGTTACTTTCTGAAAACAGAAATTGGAACCAATTCTAATTATCTCTCTATATTATCTATATCATGCCTATAGGGAAATAAATTTTCTGGAAAAAAGCACTAGACATTCTCTCTCTCTCTCTCTCTCTCTCTCTCTCTCTCTTTCTCTCTCTCTCTCTCTCTCTCTCTCTCTCTCTCTCTCTCTCTCTCTCTCTCACACACACACACACACACACACTACAAATTTACTAAGTAGGTTGCCTGTTAGTCATTTTAAGTTCATACTTTTTTGATGACCTGAGATGAAAGTAGCTTGATCTCCTCCACAGCAAGTTTGCTGATGAATGTGGCTTATTTTCAAACTCCAAACTGCTTAAAAAGGAATCAATTCAATTAAATCTGTAAATATAATGAAACAATGCCATGTATGATGTTTAACATTAACTGTCAGCTTGACAAGGTTTAGGAACACCGTGGAAACCATATGATATCTATTTTTAGGGATTTTCTAGACTAGGTTAAATGAGATGGGAAGAACCCTTCCTTGATGTAGGTGGGACCATTTCATGGGCTGGAATCCTAGAATGAATAAAAAGAAGAAACTGAGCTGAATATCAGTATTCACCTCTCTCTGCTTGACTGCAGATGCAATGTGACCAGCTGCCTGGTCCTGTCATAATGGCTTCCTCCATGACAGATTGTACCATTAATGTGGGAGACCAAAGAAACCTTTTCTTCCTTAAGTAGGTTCTTACCAGTTGTTTGATGGTAGCAATTTAAAAAGTGATTAATACTTATCTTTAAATAGTTGTCCACATAGTAGCTAAATGTATGTCCAAATGCATACCACAAAAATGGACCAAATCACGTGTGTTCATTGGTACTGTTTAAAATGAAATGAGAATTGTGCCATTTTGACAGAGGGACATCAGGAGACTTCCAGTTTTGATCAAAGACAAAACTGGCAGAATAGTAGAAACCCAAGGTCCCAGGGGGCTTTGGAAGCCATTCCCTTGACTGAAGAACTTTGCAAATACACAGAAAATGTTGATATCATTAATTAATGAATGAAACTTTAGAAATACTTTCAAAATACAATCTTACTGTGAATGTGGATAGTTCTCCTTGAGGGTAAAATTATGTATGTAATAAATATTAATGGATCTTTCCTTTCAAAGATACAAACTATTCCTCTCAAAAGCGTTAGATTTTTACATTTCTAATTATTGCATGCTCTTTAGTTCCTAACAGAATCTGATGCTGTAAAATATATGAAACATCTGTTTGTCTTGTTATTTTCTATTGAGCAGCTGTCTTGCTCAATGCTACACGCATGCTCTACCGCCATCTAGCAGAATTCCAAGGAAATTCATTGCACGTTTGCTTCCAAATTTCAACTTTCCTAGTTCTTATGCTGTATAATTTATCTTTTCCCTTCTCTTTAAACATAGCCATTGATGGTATTTTTTGACTCAAATCAAATAGTATAATGTGTTAAATGTAGTCTTACACATATAAAGGCTAATTCATTAGTGATAAGTTCCCAGTACATACAAAACAAAACAAAACAACAACAAAACATGTGTTTGTACAATATACGTGGATCTGACTGGATGTGCATTTCTGGGAGTGTGTTCCTTGAAGGATTAAAATGTCAAGGATTGCACTTGAATTATTATTTTGATGGTCCAGTCCAGGTTAGAGTAAGAACATGTCTTCTAGTAGTTGGCATTATTTAACAGACGGACTTCACAGGCCTTGAGTCTCAGGGCAAGGAGGTAGAGAGATGATAAAGTGAGCCGGGGAGCACTGGAGATAAAAAAAAAAAAAAAAAAAAAAAACAGGATCTGTGAGTCTAAAGATGATTTTAAAGAGGAGCCTCAGACAGAAAAATGTAGGAGACTTAAAAAGGAGGACGCAGAAAGAGGAGACAGCGACACTAACCGAGGAATCCGACCAAGGGACAGACAGGGTCAATGTGGGATAAAGAGAGAAAGAGAATAAAAGAAGTCAAACAAAGGCTGGAATAAAGGAAGAATCAAAGCAGAAAATTGAGAATAGAGATTCGTTTTCACCTCCACAGCTGACATTCTTATGTGATCCTACCTGCTTAAAAACCAGGGTCCATAAACTGGAACCGAATCAACACTGGATAGTTAGCCAAGCCCATTAACATTTACTTTCTTGATCTTAAAGTGATAGGTAGAAACTGAACCAGTTGTCAATCCGTTTTGAAATAGTAAGTGAGATTTTTGTTGCTGTTGCTGCTGTTGTTCATCTTCCAGATCAGTTAATGCCCTTGAACAGAAAATAATTACTTAAAAAGAAGTGAGATTCAGTGCAATACATACTTCATATTATTTACTAGTTTGTAAAAAAAAAAAATCAGAGATATTCTGAGATGTTCATGGGTGGCCAAAAGATGCTGGGAGATACTCATCGCTTTCTCTGTGAGCATAGATAGTCTTGCTGTATAAAATTCTCATTTCAAACGGCTGCTCTCACAGACCTCCAAGTACATCACACAATGAGGCGATTCACTGTAACACAAGCGCAGGCATTTCTTGAAATTCCTTAATGTAAAAGAATATAATGAGAGTGTGGGGGTTGGACAAACATTTTTAAATTGTTATTTTAAAGATAAAACTCAACTTTATATTTTTAGATTTACATAATAATAATTTTGTAAAGATGTTTGTCATTTCCTATATAGTGATGTGTGTCACATAATTCTGAAGGATTTTCTCTTTAGTTATTAGTGACCTCCTTTCGAAACATAAACAGTTCCTTTTTGGACTTTAATCATTTTTTTGTTTTATTCTATTTGTAAAATGTATAGGAGACCATTCTTTAATGAAACTATTGTTAATACTTCTCAATACTCATACAGTATCTCCGTGATCCTCCATTTACCATATAGATCACCCCACTATATTTTGGGCATTGGAAAGAATGCATCCAGAATGATGCTTTTATTTCCAGATGGAATTCTACTAATCTATATTCAGTTATGGACTAATAATTAAGAAATGGGAAGTTACTGACTTAAGAGATAGCTCATTCCAGACATGTTTTGTAAAAGAATTTCAATAGGGGTTGCTAAAGAAATTTTAAAGATCTGTGGGGCCAGTGGGATGGCTTAGGGGGTAAAGGTGCTCGCTACTAAACCTGATGACCCGAGTCCTATACTATGCTCAGAATCCACACAGTAGAAAGAGAGAATTAATTCTTGCAAGTTGCCTGCTGACCTCTACATATCCGCTATGGCAAGTTTGCTGCCACCTGTATGCACAAACATGCACACACAAAACAAACAAACAAACAGATTTTGGAAACAGAAATATTAAAAATGTGAAAGAGAGAAGAGGTCATGTGTGTTCTGTGTTTTTGGATGAAATTTCTACTGGGACAGATATTTACAGAAGTCTGGCATATATTTCAAGGAGTGTCTCTGTACATAATGTTACAATTATGAGAGAACATAAAGATTTCTTACTCCGGCCTGTGCCATGTGGACCAGTAGGTTGTGAAATGCTGGTCCAGTGGGATCAGCATTCTTCAATTTGAGGGCTGGCTTCTGCTCCTTTCTTCTCTTCCACAAGGCTGCATGGTCTCTTATGTGGACTGATAACTGACCCTGAGTTATCACCACTTGCCAATTCTATCATCTGGTATTAGTTTGCATCCCTTTGTGGCATTTTGTTGCATGGTGAGGCTTTTGTGGAGAATAATAAATGCAGATATGTATTATTCATCTAAAATGTTGATTTGGGGCTTACTTATAAAAGCCGAAAGAAGAAATGCAAAACTGAAATTCATTATGTAACATTATGTATAGTCTTCTTTTATTTAGAATGTATTTTATGATACCATTATATATACTATTTAATATAAAACATGTGATGCGTAATAACTTGGTATTCTCATATTGTAGAAATACTTGTTTCAGAGGCACTCTGGGAAAATTTTTTTGAATTCATATTAAAAATCTTTATCTACTCTATGAATTTATAATTCATTCCCTGAAACATTTGAGCAATGAGTCTTAATTAGATGAAAATGTGTAAGTTGTCATCCTACTACCAATATTGAAGTAATTGATATTGGGATTATTGGTTGATAAATATCACTTAAAAGTTGCTTAACAACTTACAATTTATTTAGACTATAGAAAGGATATGATTACTGCCGGGTAATAAAAATTGTAGTAAATAGCATTAATTACATACTTCGGGTGAGTAAGATTTGTTTACATAATTATGATGACACTACAACAAGATTTTTTATTATTATTATTACAGACAAATAGTACTACAATGTTATGTATCAGCTGTTTCTCAAGGTACTTTACATGGATAATCTCTTTATTAGTCATAGTAAAATATGAAGTTGACTTCATCCTTGACTCCACTGAGTAGATGAGGAAGTAGAGGTGTAGATGTAACAGTCTTACTAAATAAGAATCACAGAGCCAAATGCAGAGTTAAAAGCCCAAGAGGTCAGAGTAGTAGCTAAGAGCTGAGACTAAAAACCCTTTCTTACCCTTCGCTGCCGCTGCTGTCCTTCCCCTCAGAAAGAGACCTACTTCCTGTGTATCTGTCTTTTTATTGACTTTCTCTTCTGCCTTCTCATTGGTTGTAAATCCAGCCACATGACCTCCTATGGTTGGTATTGAGATTAAAGGCATGTGTCTCCATGCTGGCTGTATCCTTGAACACACAGAGATCTGCCTGTCATGTGGTCAGGATTAAAGGCATGCACCACCAACGCCTGGCTTCTGCTATGGCTTGCTGTTATCTCTGACCCCCAGGCAACTTTATTTATTAACATATGAATAAAATCACATTTCAGTACAAATAAAATATCACCATATGGAGGAATACAGCATTTAAGTGCCTTTCTCAAGATCATCCACTGGGAAGGACCAGGGCTAAAAACTGAACTCTTGCCACTTGATCCCAAAGTCATGAACTTTCCTACCATGTTATACACATGCTGATTATTTAAGTAAAGCATGAAAACCTACCTTTACGACACAAAGAAGAAGGAGTGGCTATAAAGTGAGTCTAAATAGGCCGGAGCACACACAAAACAAAGATCTGTCTATGGAATAATTTTGTTGTGCATTTTTAAAGTTGACAGTAAGGTTGACTTGTTCACAGGAGGGAGGGAGGGAGAAAAGAGAGTGAATTTGAGGCTGAAAAAATTAAACAATAGACTTTCAGTTCACTTTCACAAAAGCATGTTTCCTTTCACACCCCAAGTTTTATATCGGCGTTTTCAAAGGTTGTAGAAACATTTTAGAACCATCCTATTATAGAAACATTTCAAAAGCCTTTAAGGGCCCCATCAGCAGTCTGGTCCTTTGTTCTGTTTGCCTCCTATCTCGGGATGGTAGGCAATGCTTTGCTGTGCTTTCTATGTGTTCCATACCTTTCTATTCTGAAGCAGAACTACCCCAGCCAGAGTGTCTGTGTATTCATGACAACAGCCCTACTTTTCTTCAAGGGAAAGAGCTGCGCAGGCCCTCTTCTTGCTACCCCACTCAGAGGTGAGTTCACATGTCTGTCTGTCAGTCCTGCTGTCCCTAGAAGGCCTTGTTTCCTTGGTGACGCTCATTCCCGCTGGCTCTTACAATCTTTCTGCCGCCTTTTCTGCAGAGTTCTGAGTCCGAGGGTGGGGGGGACGACTTTGAGGAAGACATCCCACTAGGACTAGTGTTTCAAGGCCTCTTACTCTTTGCGTTGTCTAATTGTGAGTCTCTGTATTTGTTCCCATCTTCTGTAGGGGGAAGCTTCTCTGATGGTGGCTGAGCAAGACACTGATTGGTGAGTGCAGCAGAATCTTCTTAGAAGTCTCTAATTAATAACTACTTGCAGAAAAAAAATTAGTCCTCTCCAAATCAGTCTCACTGGGTATACATACGACACTTAAGGGTAGGTCCCATGCCCAGCAGTAGATCGCCAACACAAAACAAACAATAGTATTTTGGGAAGGCTTTATGTCTCACATTTTTTTCTCTAGGCTTTTTTTTTTTTTAAATCTTACTGATCTTTTGCTTATATGTTATGGTTGCTGATTTTTATTTTTCTGTGTGTGCAAATGTGTGTGTCTCAGTACCTGTACGTGTTTCTTGCTCTTTTTTTTCCTGTCTGTTTTGTTTTGTTCTAGTCTGGCTTTTGCAAAGCAAAACATTACAATGGGAGGCTCTGAATCAGAACAAAAGTAGAGATGGGCTTGGGACAGTAAGACCTCAAAAATCTTAAAAACGGAGTCTGGTATAGAATACATATAAAGTACAACAAAGTGTTGCCTATCATCCTTAGATAGGAGGCAAACAGAACAAAGGACCAGACTGGTGATGGGGCCCTTAAAGGCTTTCGAAATGTTTCTATAATAGGATGGTTCTAAAAAGTTTCTACAACACTTGAAAATGCCGATATAAAATACTGGGTGGGAAAAGGAAGCATGCTTTTGTGAAAGTGAACTGAAAGTTTATCGTTTACTTCTTAGCCTCCAATTCACCCTCTTTTTGTACCTTTCTTTCTCCCTCTCTCCCTCCTGTCTGTCTGTGCCCCCCATATGTACATATATGTGTAAGTACATGTATGCATCTAATATGAATTATACAACCTAACTGTTGCTTAGTCACTTTCTCACTTAATTAGCCATTCCTAGGAATTTAATATTGAGCCCCTCATTCATTATCAGCTTTCCGGGATTGAAGTGAAAGGAGTAATTTCACTTCAAATGATGAATTTCAAATAAAGTTGTCTACATAGACTTTGGATCTTTGGTAGGAGAGAATTTTATCATGCTGTATGCTTTCTTCTATCCAGCATACCACTTGTGAAAAGGATTTGGAAGGTATGGGTCCTTCAGGGTCATGTAAGAGGTTCAAGATGACCTCAGGGGGTTTGCATTAACTGGAGAAATAAATGTGTCTGAGAAAAATCCCAACTTGTTATTTAAATTTAAGACATTGACGAGTATTTGGCCTTGATGGTCCTGGTAAAATACAGTAGTAAACATGAAGAATGTTTTCCTTTGTTTCTGTTCTTTTTCTACTGAGAGGACACACTAATGAGTAAAATTAAAACTTTTTTATTGTGATATTTTCAATGCCATTAAATGAATGAATACAGTACTCATTTAATGTGTTGATACACGGATATAGTCATCACCTAAATTTACATTCATAAACTGTAATAAAAGCACTGGACATTTGCAATTATAAATATATACTGTGGCTTTTGAGAAAATGATGCAAAAAATAGTCTTTAGCTGCAAATTTTTTAATTGATTATATAATTTGGAATTTAATGAAAAAGAAAGAATACTTAATTTATTCAGATATTATTAAGGGCAAAGTAATTGAGATAATGTCAGTTTGATCTAGGACCCAACTAAGTAGAAGTTAGAGAATATTCTATATAAGTTCAAGATTTGTATTTATCATCTCAATGTCAATAAGTTAGATTTATTTAACAAATATTGTATCACTATTTTTGAGTTTGCCTTCTGTGCCCCTAAAATTGATAGATTAATAAAGTAGATGAAAACCCTGTCCACCAGGCATTTGTATGTAAAGCGTCTAAATATTTTATACACAGTTACATTGTGTTTACAATGTACATATGTAATTAATAAGACTTTATAAGGCAGCCAGCAATACAATGAAACATCCAAAAGGTGAAGAACCATTGGAGACAAAACATATTAAGACATGATTTGGATAATCTCTTATTTGTTTCCCAATAAATATTTTTCAAATTTACCAAATATGGAAATATTACATAGAAAATTATTTACTGACTATAGTGATTTTATGATTATCAAAGACAGATCAGTAAAACTCAGTAAGAACCCTAATACATGTCATTATTGTAATAATAATCAATAATGTGTGAGGGTTTTTTTCTTAATGAAGTGAACTCATACATGACTAGCACAGTTTTTGTAGCTGCCCTCTTTACACTCCAAGATAACCCAATTGTGCTTCTCTATAAACTGAATCAAAACAATAGGGAAGGAAATTATCTCCTTCACTTAAGAATGCTTTGTATGTTGTGGTTTGAAAGCATGGCTAAATATACAAATATTTCCTTTACATACAATAAATAAATAGTTCCACTAAATAAGTTATATATGCTACACTGACATTGATTTTGTTTATTATTCATACAGTTTGCTTTGGTCATATTTTTTCCTTCCCCCAACTCTCCCCAGATAAACAACTATTTTAGGCTATTATCTATTTAGCTGATATGTGTTGCAAACTCATACTTAATGACATTTATATGTTAAGTATGTGTATTTTTCTATTTAGGAATATGTTGAATAAAGGTAAAAACCTTTCAACTAATTGTCAAGGACATAGAAGGACCACTTCTGCTTACCGTGATAACAAAATAGAATCAATGGATATTTAAGGGACTCTGGTTGTTTAGACACTTTTTTTCCTTTTATTTTATTTTACAATACCATTCAGTTCTACATAACAGCCACAGATTCCCTTCTTCTCCCCCTTCCTGCCCCCCTCCCCTTCCCTCCTGCCCACCCCCCATTCCCACCTCCTCCAGGGCAAAGCCTCCCCCGAGGACTGAGATTGACCTGGTAGACTCAGGTTTGAAGGCAAATGGATGGATCTAGAAAAACTCATCCTGAGTGAGGTAACCCAAACTCAGAAAGACAAATATGGTATGTACTCACTCATAGGAGGATACTAGATGTGGAACAAGGATGACTGGTCTGCTACTCACATCACCAGTGAGGCTACTTGGAAAACAGGACCCCAAAGCAGACACGAAGATCACCCAATGACGGAGAAATGGCTGAGAGCTACATGTTTAGACACTTTAAGTGAGGAAATTTATCTCTGATGAAGCCCATCCAACATGCCTTTTCAAAAAACCAGCAATTCACCCAATGTAACCATTTGTGTGTGTGTGTGTGTGTGTGTGAGAGAGAGAGAGAGAGAGAGAGAGACAGAGACAGAGACAGAGACAGAGAGACAGAGAGACAGAGACAGAGAGAGACAGAGAGACAGAGAGAGACAGAGAGAGACAGAGAGTCAGCCTGCTTCTGTTCCTATTGCTTTTGTTGCAGAACTGGGACTCAGGGGCGTAAGGACAAACTCTAGAGTTGGCTTTTATAATCAGACAAAATGATATTTTACAATAGAGTGGGTAAAGAAAGTCCCATTGAAAGGAACGCATCTCAGGTAAAAGCTAACTGACTTTTATTCTGTACCTTCTTAAAACCGCCTGGAGACAGGCTCATTGTGTTGCCTATACTGTTCGTTCAAGGCACCTGAGCAGCACACAATGTATCACTTATCCGGGGAACAAAAGGCTCCTTCATGGGTCAAACGGTGGAGAAGATGACAGCTGCAGACTCAGAGCCTCCCTGGCTTGAAACTTCGCTTGAGAAGGAACAGGAAGTAGACTATTCATGAGGACTTTCATGTCTAACTCTATTTAATTTGACTCAGGTAAGATTAGCCTCTTTCAAAACGTATTTATCTTCAACAGTAATCTTAGATGTGTGTCTCTTATAAGAACTGTGGCTCTAAAGTTGTATTTTGTGAGACAATACAGCAGGAATGATTTTTTTTTATTTATCAGCACAGTACTGCTATACGTTTAAACAGCTAACCTCTTTGCATAACATATTTTTACCAAAATGACAACATAGATTTTTTTTGACTTTAAAAACTAGAGGAAATCAGAAACATTTTGTGCCAAAAAAATACAAAAAAATTTATTGTTCTGCAAACAAAGTTAAGTTATAGCTTAATGCCAAACATGAATTTTGTCATTAAATATTTTCTTTTCATTAAATGTAATATGATTCTTCTTTTAGGAATCTAAGTTTTATGCAGACATTTCATTAGATTTAAGAAGTCTATTTTGTAAGCTTTTGTAGTGCAGACATGCCAATTCTTGAACAGTCATGAGATAAATGTTTCCTTAATCATTTAAATGTCTTTTTAGTTGCTGCATAGTATATCAATGTGAGAATAATTTAATACAGACTAGTGTCATGCACAGTAAGTCTTCGCTGGCACATTTTCCATTCATTCAGTTTTGTATGTCCCTGACAAACATATTTGTGTTCTTACAAATTAGAATAATAAATTGGATAGTATCATTGCCACCTTTCATTCCGTGCCAAGAATTAAAATACAATATGTACGTGCAATGCAATTACAGAACCTTATTAACTTGAGATGCACTTGGGGACAGAAGGAAAGTCTATGTACAAAAATTCAGAAAAAGAATCTGGGAGTCTAGGGGTATGGCTCAGTCAAAAGTAGATAATTAGCATCCATGAAGCCCTGGATTCAGTCCCTAGTTACACACACACACACACACACACACACACTAAATATTGAAAAACATTTGCATCAATAGCCCGAATATTAGTAACTTAGAGAAATAAATTTCATATAATGGGTTCTTGTTTCAGTAAGCATACATGCTCCTTGATTTAGAATGGGTTATGTCTCAAAAAGTCTAGTGTAAGTTGAAAAGGTATTAAATGCACCAACCAAACATTATTACTTGAAAAAATAGCATACAATAGCATATTGACTGTATTCCCCATGGTCATGTGACTGACTGACTGTAAGATATGGCTTGATACTACTTCCCATAATCTCTAGAGAGTATATAAAGTTGGTGATCAGCGTTCCAAAGTTGTGAGACTGGATTCTAATGACCCTGATTACTTTAGCACCTTCTGTGGTTAAAGATATTCATAACTAGTACAATATCTTTTCCAGTAGATTCTTCTCTTGGGAGTTTCTGTGCATTTTCACTGTCTAACCCTTTCCTGGAGAGCACTCATCTCAACCATCTGAAATCTACCAGCAGTCTTTCTTTTCAGGCCTGTGTGAAATGATTGTGTAAAGAGCACTGTGAATCTTTTAGTATTTCAGATGGGGCATGACAAATAATATTTAAGTGTAAACAATATTGATACATTATCTGAAATTTGTATTTCATCAGATAATTCTTTCTTCTTCTTGCCTTTGCTTTATAGAAAAACTCCAAGCAAATAAATCAAATACAATACGAAAGGAATAACATGCCTTTCCTTTTTATTCCTTCCTTCCCTCTATTCCTCCCTCCTTCCATCTCCTTCCTCTTTCTTCTTCTTTATCTTTTCTTCTTTCCACTTCTGCCTATCTTTCTCTCTTTCATTATGTCTTCCTTTTCAAAGCAAAAACTGTTGGTAGGTCAAGTTCAATTATGAAGAGAGACTAAAATGATTAATAAAACAGGGACTGTGATTTTTGCACTCAAGGGCTTCATTCTGGTTCTCACTATCTTGAAATGAAAATCTTAGCAGTGGCTGTGTTTTTGTCTTGGTTTTAGAAGGAGATACTATTACAAGAAGAAATTGAATTCTGGTAAGTAAAATGAAAAAGTAATGAGAATGTAGCCCCACCTGAAGCTCTCCGTTCACCAAAAGAAAATATCCTCATTATGCCTTTATTGCACATACTCCAGAGGCATTGCATTTTAGTGGAAAGAAGGGATCAGCAATGTGATGGCTTTTTATTTCCAATTTCACACTAAGGAACATGATCATCCAATGATTTTTTTCCTTTCTCTAGCTTATACTAACAGGAATGCAGGGATTACAGAAAATAATTGCACAAATGGTTACTTCCTGCCAATATAAAATGTCACTGAACACAATGGCCAGGCCTTTTCCCATATGACTGCTGGCTTTTTGGTCTGACCCATGAAGATAAGTCATATAAGCTACTTAAAGTTGGAAAAACAATCTTCTGAGATGAGAATGATGAAAGCTTCAAAGCTAGCTTGATAACTGATTTTGATTTCCTGTTGAGTCCTTGGGTATAGCGTAGTGAATTTCAGAAAATTTGTCTCTTAGTGGTTATTAAGGCAATTTTGTCCATTTTCTCCATCGTTATATTTTAATAGTTAGCCACTTATTGTTTGGCAATATGTGCTATGAAACAAGGTATACTAGTATCATTTCTTCAATCCTTAAGAATGAAGTTTTGTAGAAAATAAAAATACAGTTTGAAGAGAGAGAAGAATGGGTTACATTTTTGCCATCTCCTGAAGTTAAGTTTAATGTTTGGTAAGGTCATTTCCAGCAAGGCAAAGTTGTTCATTAAAGTGTTTTAGGAATCACGTCAGACGAGCTGATGTATGCCAAGTGCCAACTGTGGCATCGATCACCATTCTATCACTGAGGAGAGTAATTCAGTTTTACTCTGTTCTCTTGGGGACCTCCACTTTAACAAGTCCAGTGTGGGAGTCTTCCCAGGTGCTTCATCTGCAGCTTTTTCCCACCTCACCATGGCCGTCTCATCTCTCCCAGTATCCAGACTTCACTTATTTTTCACACACCATATAAATCCTCAAGGGAAACTTCTAGACCTGCATCTATAAATATCTGAGTTGTATAGCCACTTATTTCTTCTTCTTCCTCAGCCATTTTGTGCTGACACCACCACCTCTCCCCAAGGTGACTGTGAAGACCACCTTCTTTGTTTCTCTGCTTTTGCTCTCCACTCATTCTACTTTATTTTCCGTAGAGCTGCCCTACCGATCATTGCAAAAATGGAAAGATAATCATATCACAACAAACCAGAAACTTTCAAGGTTTCTATACTCCCCTCAGAATAAATTAGCTCCTTGTACATCACCTATTAGCACCTCTGTGCTGCTAATCCGTTTCCCCATCCCTCCACTCCTCACACTTCCTCTTCAGGTGGACTTCTTTAAGTTGTGAGCCCGTGTTACTTTGACCATGACACTCTCAATTCTTCTTCTCATCTTGACACATCATGCTGTGTCATTGTCTAAAATACTTATTCTCTCTCTTCTTTTTCTTTTTCTCTCATACAATAGAAGGTCCACAATTGCTTTGTCTTCTTATGGATGTATGTCTAATAACAGAAAAAAAATCCTGGTATGTTTAGCATTTATTTATGATCAGTATGATGATTTGTCACCATTTAAAGACTAACCAGAAGACTAATCCACGTTATTAGCTTTTTGTTTCTTCCAAAAAGTATAGCAAATACATTGCCTGGTGAGCATTTGGATTCAGGTTTTCTGATGTCATTTCTCTTCTTCCATTTTCCCACATCCCATAAAAAGGCAAAGTGATAGCCGGGCGTTGGTGGCGCACGCCTTTAATCCCAGCACTCGGGAGGCAGAGCCAGGCGGATCTCTGTGAGTTCGAGGCCAGTCTGGGCTACCAAGTGAGCTCCAGGAAAGGCGCAAAGCTACACAGAGAAACCCTGTCTCGAAAAACCAAAAAAAAAAAAAAAAAAAAAAAAAAAAAAAAAAAAAAAAAAAAAGGCAAAGTGATAAATTTAATAAAATTCAAGAACATAGAAAACTTCGAAATGCCATGAAAAGGCCTAACCTTCAAATCGCAAACACAGGAGAATAATACTGCTGTGAAGGCATAGAGAATATTTTCAATAACGTAAAAAAGGAAAGTATTCCACATCTAGAGAAACAGACTCCCGTCCAGATACAAGGGGCCTACACAATCCCAAATAGACATGACCAGAAAAGAAGCTCCTCACATCATATTATAGAAAAACCATTAAAAATCACAAAATAAAGATATTGAAAGCTTCAAGAGATAAAGGCCAAGGTACTTAGGAAGGTAGGCCTATTAGAATGATAATGGGATCCAGAAAGCCAGCTCATGCACCAGGAATAGATTCTGATCACACAGCCATGAGCCCCTCAAACAGACCCAGCTAAACATCTCTCTCTTTCATATGCACAGGGTCTGTCTAGTCCGGTCCCATGCAGGTTCCACAGTTGATAGTCTAATGTTCGTGAGTTCCTATGAGCTTGGTTCAGTTGTCTCTGTAGATTTCCCCATCAATGCAATTCCCATCAAAATCCCAACACAATTCTTCACAGCCCTGGAAAGAAAAATACTCAACTTCATATGGAAAAACAAAAAACCCAGGATATTTAAAACAATCCTGTACAATAAAGGAAGAAATGCTGTACTCTTCTTTGGGAAAGACCATTTCTCTTACTCTCAACATTCCTTAGTCACCTGTAGTTCTTCGTCCAGAGATAAAGTCTTCTGGGATTTCCCCTATCCTCTTTGGTTCCGTTCCCTTCCCTCCCTTCTCTCATCCTCCCCTCCCTTGCCATCTTCTCCTGTCTCCATTCTCTTTGCTTTTATCGAAGATTGAGGCTAGGGCCTTGATCAGACTGGATAGAACCCTACCCCTCAGCTACACCCCCAGTTTTTAATTTTGTTCTCGAGGCAGGGACTTACTGATTATCGCAAGCTAGCTTTGAGCTCATTCTGTAGCTCAGGTTGATCTTGACCTTGTGATCTTCCTGCTTTAGCTGCCTACCCATTTTACCTTTTAGTCATCTTTAGGCAGTGCTCTGTGCTCTAAAAGTCCAGCTGGTCCAGAAATGTATCTACTTCCAACATCTGTTAGCTGAATGTAATTCCTGTAGAAATTGTAGAGATGTATGAAAATCAATACGTTGGGCACTGAAGTATTAGAATATTTATTGCTTTGATAGAATTGAATAAAAATGAAGTCAGGCAGTGGTGGCACATGCCATTAATCATAGCACTCGGGAGGCAGAGACAGACAGATATTTTTGAGTTCATGGCCAGCCTGGACTACAGAGTGAGTTCCAGGACAGCCTCCAAGGCTACATACACAGAGAAATCCTGTCTCCAAAAACCAAAAACCAAACCAAACCAAACCAAACAAACGAACAAACAAAAAACAAAAAAAAATTGCTGCCTACCTCTTTTGTGACATGTAAAAAAACATTTTATGTTTTCATTAACTCAAGAACAATTTATTTAATAGAAACTAAAGGTAAGCCAGTAGAAGTACTTATGGAATCAACTTTCCCTAAACAAATATATATCTGATATTATTTTGTAGAGTCATTTTATAATATACTACTATCAAGCATTTATTAAATGCTACTATGCAAAGCACTATGTGCTGGCTGGAGAGATGGCTCAGCGGTTGGGAGCACTGGCTGCTCTTTCAGAGGACCCGGGTTCAATTCCCAGCAGCTCACAACTGCCTGTAACTTCAGTTCTAGGGTATCCAACACTCTTACAGATGTAGGCAAAACACATAAAAAATGTACATATAAAAGCACTATGTGGCAGGAAGGGGGAGAACAAGGAAATCTGTGGCTGTTATGTAGAACTGAATAGTATTGTAAAATAAAATAAATAAAATAAAATAAAAAAGCACTATGTGTCTGTCTATGCAATATATTTCTATATAAATAAGTTTTCTATATCAATACATCATCTATTATCTATCAACTATCAATCTGTCTATCCTATCCTATCTATCTATCTATCTATCTATCTATCTATCTATCTATCTATCAATCATCTATCTATCTATCTATCTATCTATCTGCCTATCTATTTACATATCTATCTACATACCTCCCTAACTATCTATCTATTATCCACGTATCTATCATGCTTTTTTTATCTTCAATATAATTGGGCCATTGGACAGCATCTGGATTTGGAGTAACAAACAAATAATTGATGATGTGTACATGCTAATAACATTTACATGCAGATTCCTTTCTATAATATAAAATACAAAAAAGTCTCTGTAGTATGAAATACAAAAGTGCATTTATCTATCTCTCCTTTCCCCTATCAATTATGCTCACAATTTGAAATCATAATTTTTTCCTTTTCAATGCATAGTCTCATTCTGTTTCCCTGGCTGACCTCTAACTCTTGACACTTCTGCTTAGCTTCCCTTGTACTGGAGGTATAGGTGTGTGCTGCACTCCTAGATGGAAGCTGAATAAATATTTGTAGATGACATATCAATATAATTAAAAGTTAAAGGTCTTTATATAGGAAGAAGCCAAGTACTGATTTATACTCACCAGAACTTGACCAGTGAAATGTAAGCATAGACAAAGAAGAGTTCTCTTGGGCAATTGTATGGGAAGGGTTATGATTAACTGAGATAGTGTAGAGAGCCAACTGAAGTAAGTCTTCAAAACAACACATACAGTTTTTATGTATTTAATAAGCCCAGGGAGCAGGGGCTACAGCAAGAATTTGAGTTACAAATATTTTAGAACCACCTATCAGTTCTGGAGACATTGTGGATAATTTCATGTTCAATTTGTATATCAAATCCATGGAGGAGTAATGGTGGAAAATGATTTTATGGTTTCTAGGATTGATTATATTATTCTGTAATTATCACTTAATCAGATTAAATTCTGCTTTGTGGCTTCATTCTGGTGAGAACTGATACTTTAACAACTTTCAGTTCTTATCTTCAATGAAATACTTCACTTATTTTGCTCATTTTTCTCAATTAAACCTTATCTACTTATAAGGCATTTCTGAGAAAACTTCACTGCCCTCTCTATTCATTCTGAAGATCCATGTATTTTCATTATAATAATGTCTAGTTCTGTAGAGCTACACAAATGTCTCTGTGCTGTCTTATAATTCTAAAATTTGCTTTATTTGAAGTTTTCCAAGTCAGCTCTTACCATGTTTCTCAGGCTGGTCAAGATCTTGAACTTCCAGGCTCAGCCTTCCCTCAGTGACATTAGAAAGAGTTAGTGCTCTCAGTTTATACATGGGAGAATGGAGGCAAATGAAGAAGCAATATTTTATCACAACGAACCAATCGGCAAATGATAGTGCTTGTAAATTTACCAAATCAGAACTTAGAGATGGACTGACCCTTCCAGCCTATATTCTTCCATGCATGCTACTATCAAATGGCTTATTTTCCATTTCTTCTATGAGATTTGAGATGACTCCCAAGTAGGGTTCTACATTTTCAAACACTGCTTCAAGGTTTCTAGCATTATACTTAGTTTTGATTATCCAGGTTGTGGTGGTATTATGTTCCCCAAATATTGTGCACACTAATAAACTTATCTGGGGTCAGAGAAGAGAACAGCCAGGCAGTGGTAGCACACACCTTTAATCCTAGCATTCCAGAGGCAGAAATCCCTCTGGATCTCTGTGAGTTCAAGGCCACATTGGAAACAGCCAGGCATGGTGACTCATGCCTTTAATCCCAGAAAGTGAGCCTTTAATCCCAGGGAGTGAGGCAGAAAGCAGAAAGATATATAAGGCGTGAGGACCAGAAACTAGAAGCTTTTAGCTGGTTAAGCTTCAGGCTTTCAAGCAGCAGTTCAGCTGAGAGCCATTGGGATGAGGACACAGAAGCTTCCAGTCTGAGGAAACAGGATCAGCTGAGGAACTGTCGAGGTGAGTAAGCTGTGGCTTGTTCTGTCTCTGTGATCTTCCAGCATTCACCCCAATACCTGGCTCCAGGTTTGTTTTTATTAATAAGACCTTTTTAAGATTCCTGCTATACCAGGTGATCATCTTTGCCTATAAAAGAGATTGTTTGATGAGTGTATGTTTAGTAGCAGTTGAGGGTGAAGAGGTGCTGGCCGTAACTATATTGCTGAAGAAGATTTAGCAGAGTACTGTTATCAGACAGTTGAATCTCTTCACCCAGCTGCTAGTTACCTCATACCTAGTCTGTTCTGTTACCGTCCCCTTAACACAGACCATTTAGCAGAAGTAAATCTATCTTACAATGGTCATCTTACAAGTGACTTTGAGAAAGACTCAAGGCATCAATTATTCAACTTTATTGCTTGAGCCACTAAAGCATTATTTGCTTTAATGAGCTGCCAACTTGTGTGGAGGGAAAATTGCTCTTGGCATTACCAGAAAGAAGAGAACACATTGGGAGTTGGGAAAACAAACTCCACCCCTTGGGGGCTCCAGCAAAATAGCTAGCTTTTAGATTTCGGCATTTCATGAAACTCTCATATTGACAGTTGCAGCGGACTATTTTGCCCCTTTGGTATGTATTAACACAGTGGCACACAGTGTTGCTTCTTGTCAAAGAACTATGCTAAGATAGATAGAGGACCCTAATTGTGTGGTTTGTCCTGCTGATAATAACAATCCAGAGAGAGGCAGGCCACCAAATCAAATTGTGCAGAGGGAATGTTTTATAGACATTTCAGAAAACGTGATTTGAACACCATAAGCCAGAGTCCCCTTTATGCTATCTGTGGGCAACGCATGACTAAGATTCCATTTGAATAGAGACAAATTACTCTTTAAAAAAATTAGGGCTGTTATTATCAACGGAAACAAAATGTACTAAGTGCATCTTAAAAGAACACTCCAGAAAGGTAAGATAATAGCCATTTGATTCTTCATGAAGACTTTTATCTCACGTTCTATTATTCTGATGGTGTATTCTGTTGCATCAGGTCAATCCACCCCACAATATTGTTGAATACTGCCCCATTTAGAGTAGTACAGGAAACTCAGTCTGCCTTACATGATTTTGTACTTAGCTGTGAAGGAGAGAAGGGCACAGTAGTGTAAGATTTAAGGTAGTTGAAAGCAAAGAACTCAGAAGGTGACTTCAAAGCCACGAGTTTTGTTTACCTTGAGGACAAAATGAAAGAAATATGTTCCTGAGGGGTGTCTGAAGGAGATTCAGTAACAATAATAACCTCAATGCCAGTGGTCACTGACAAAATTGGGGAGAGATTCTCACTGCATCTCCAAGTTCTCTTTCTTGCATGATACTAGGAGTACAAGCAGCTTGCCAAAGATGGTGATATGCAATGGAAACTGACAGGTTGAAACCAGCTCAACAAAAGAGTGAACAGTGGTCATGGTATATAAGTACCAAGGTGTTGAAAGAAAGGAAATTTGGTATAGGTCTTTATAAAGCTATGTCTACTTTGTACCATTTCTTGGATAGTCTTGTATTAGATATTTATAGTTATAGATATCCTGATAGTATGCATATTCTGATAGTATGATAAGAAGACTAACAGTATTCTAAAAAATAAAATGTTAATAGTATTCAGATGTTTCGCCTACTTTTCAATTGAGTCACTTATTTTCTTAATTATTGAGTTGTACATGTCCTTTTTTTTTAAAAAAAAATATATATTTTAGATACAAAAGTATTTGGAAACATGATTCTCAAACATTTCCTTCTCTGCTGTCTCCTTACTTAACTAAGGGTGTTTTGAAGTGCAAAGGTTTCATGCCCATTTATTAAAGTTCTTTTATTTGTGTTTGTTGTGGTAAAATTGTTGTAATGTCAAAGATCATCGATGTTTATCTCTATGCTTTTTTTCAAGCCTTTTATAGCTTTAGTTTTTAGATTTAGGTTCATAATACAAATCAAGTGACTTTTTGTGGGTGGTGTAAGGTATGAGTTCCAATTTACCTTTCTGTATACTGATATCTTCTTGTCTCAGGACCATTTGTTGAAAAATGATTCTTTCTTCAGCTCATTATTTTGGCACTTATACCCAGTTTCTTTTAGGGCACAATCTCACTGAAAATCAACACACATCCATGTCTATGCAATAGTCAATCTCTCCATCATGCTAAAAAGAAACGTAAGGCTGAATGCTAAACAAACATTTCTGATACACAAGACACTATTCTGTCGTGCTGAGTCCTGCTATTGCAGCGGCTAAAGTGAAAGTCGTTAATTGAGTAATAACATAACATATGCACAGTTATGAACTGTGGTAAGCACCAAGGTCATTTTATTACTTAAAGCAGAAATTCAAAGCTAAAGTCACAATCATTAGTTCTTTTCTTATGTAGAAGTATAAATTTTGTATTAGTTTTATACTTTTCAAATTTGGAAAAGTAATTTCATGTGGGCTGAAATCTGCATGGCAAAATTCCTGTTCAGTGGGGATGGATTTATTCACTAATCTGTACCACACTAAAGTAAACACTGGGCATCTGTCATAGTCATTAAGAAATGCTTGCAAGTGGGTTAGTCACCTAACTCTGTCATTAGTCTTCTTCTGCCTTAAATGGAGGTGGGGTGGGTCACAGTCTCATAATTTTTATGTTTCAATGTATGCCATATATATATAATATATATATATATATATATGTATATATATAAACAGTGCTTGACAGAGAGTGAGAATTGACTACTATTGCTCACAATGAAAGTGTGCTCTATAAGGGAAGCAATATTTCTTTTCTGGATTTGTTAATGTATTTAGAGCCCCAATAAGGTACATGACTCCTCCTTGGCATTATATCTTCAAAGAACATTTACCAGAATTGTATTAAGTTTTTGGGAAAAGTGTCACATCACTGGGAATCTCAGCCACATCCTTGACCACTCATGGTTGATAAGAGCATGTGTGATGTGTAATGAGTGCATTAAGTATCAGAAGTACCTTTGGAAAGCCTGGGTTTGGTCTGATGCTACTTCTGTAAGTGCTGTGGTTTCAGATAACTGTGAAGCTGAATTGAAATACATGTAGGGAAACCCACAAATAAAACTGGAAACAAAAAAAGACATGTTGTTTAGCACTCTTACTTATAAAATTTAAATAATTTTAAGAGGAAATCTTAGTAGAACTGCTAGGTGGTATTGATGACCATGAAATGAGAATGTACTGTAGGACACGATCCATCACAACAGAATTCTCCTTGGTCTCAACTAAATTTTCTGTGAATGAATTGAATTTCATATAACATTTAGAAATGATGATCTACATTGATTCTCAATGAAATTTGCAGGCAAATGGATGGAACTAGAAAATATCATCCTGAGTGAGGTAACACAAACTCAGAAGGACAAACATAGTATATACTCACTTATAAGTGGATACTAGATGTGAAGGAAGGAATGGCCAGACTGCAACCCACAGCTCCAGAGAGGCTAGCTTACAGGGAAAGACCCTAGGAGGGACACATGGATGGCCCAGCGAAGGAGAAGTGGATGAGATCTACATGAACAGACTGGGAGTGGGGTGGTGGTGGTGGCGAGGGCGAGGAGTGGGGGATGAGAACATAGGGTAATGGGAGGGTTGAGCTGGAACAGGAACAGAGTGGGAGGGCAGGAGGGAGATACCATGATAGATGAGGACATCATGGGAATAGGAAGAGGCAGGGTGCCTGGGAGGCTCTCAGGAATCCACAAGAATGACCCCACCTTGGACTGCTGGCAGTGGTCCAGAGGGTGCCTGGACTGGTCTACTCTGGTGACCTGTCTAGGGAATACCCTAACTGTCATCATAGAGCCTTTTTCCAGTGACTGATGGAGGCAGATGCAGAGATCCATGGCCAGGCACCAGGCTGAGCTCTGGGAATCCAGTTGATGAGAGAGAGGAGGGATTCTGCAGGCGGAGGACGTCGAGATCATGATGGGAAGATGTGCATAGATGACCGGCCACACTAGTGGAAGCCCATGAACTGTAGACTAGTGACTGTGGAGCACCCATGGGACTGGACTAGGCCCTCTGGATATGGAAGACGATTGTTTGGCTTGAACTGTTTGGGGAGCACCCAGGCAGGGGGATCGGGGATCTGTCCCTGGTGCATGGGCAGGCTTTTGGGAATCGGGTACCTGTGGTGTGATTGATGCCTTGTGCAACCTTAGTGCAGTGGGGAGGGGCTTGGACCTGCCTAGGCTCAGTGTGCAGGACTCTGCTGACTCCCCATGGGAGACCTTGATTTGGGGGATGTGGGGATGTAGGGTGGCTTGGGAGGGAGGGCTAGTGGGTTGGAGGAGGGAGAAGGGAGGATCTGTGGGTGGTATGTATAGTGAGTAGAAAATTTCTTAATAAAGAAAAATGAAAAAAAAAAAAGAAACGAAAAGAAAAAACCCATTTGGAACTTTCACTGCTGGCTAGTTTGAGCTAAATCTTAAGTAACATCCAAATCCTATCAAATAAAGAGTTTTACTCCAAATGAGAGGGAAATCTGATCTCTGGGTGAGTGTGTGTGTGGGAGGGGCGGGGGAGGAAGAGGCAATCACTGAGATGAACTGAAAAAGGTCACAGTTTCCAAACAAAAGTGGAGAATGAAAGCCATCTCTTTCTGTGTGATTCAAGACTGATGCTCTGCCTCCCACCTTTCTCTCGAGCTGGTTAAGAAGGCTTTTAGAAGGGTGCATCTCTGATGTTAATTAGAAAAGCCATAGCTCAGGTGGTATTAGATCAAATGATTTTTAGAAAAAAATATCTGAAGAAAGCTCAGTTTTATTGAGAAAATGAATGTATTTATATTCTAAAAGAAAACAGGCAGGCTTTCCTATACTATGTCTAGAATATCCTTTATGAAAACAAAAATATAGTGCTATGTATATCTGGGGCAAGTAGTTTAATAGACAAGGTTAATAACTAGATGTTATTCATTCCAATCTATACTAATCTCCTTAATTTCATCTTAATCATCTTCCCGCTATCTGAATAGGGTTGTTTAATTTGCTTGTGTATGAATATTGGGTTAAGGAGAATTTCTCCTGAGACCCAATTTATCAGTAGACAGTAACAGTGTAACAAATGTTTGCCCAGGAAGTGATTGTGACTTGAGGAAGAGGTCCTCAACTTTGTATTGAAAGCTTGGCCTCCAGTGCAGTAGTGTTCTGAAGTGAGGCCTGTGAGGGGTGACTCTGACCTCAGCAATGTGATTCATCTATGGATTCATGGATTATTGGGCTATGGGAAGTGGTGGGAACTAGGTCACTGGGAGCTTGACTTTGAAGGGTTTGTTCTATCTCTTTCCTCTTTTCTCTGTCTTCACTTCTTGACCTCTGTGAGGCGAGTAGCCTCTCCTGGCATTTGTGATCACCATGTGATAGTGTGATGTTGAAATAGTCTATGCTTTTGTCTTTTGTTCAAAGCAAAGGAGTCAGCCAACCATTGGCTTATATCTTTAAAATCATGAGCTGAAGGAGATTTTTCTTTTTTTAAGTTCTTTTTTTTTCAAGTCTTCTGTCATAGCAACAGAAAGTCCCCGCCATACTTGGTAGCAGATGAAGGAGGCAAGGACTGTAAATCTAGTTCTCACAAAACAGCAAAATAAAACAAAGACATAAGGTCAAGTAGAGACGTTATCCAGAAACTAAAAGTTGCAGTCCCTGGTGCAAAGACAGCTCATGTAGTCCACCTAGCAATGATGATGTGGATATGTCTGTTAGGCACCTTGGGCTGAGGATGAATCTTCACTTATACTTGTGGACTTCATCCTCTCAGTACTGGTTTGATAAATGAAGGCACATGGTACTTTGAATAAAGTCAGTTTGAAAGTGGTAAAAATAAATCCCAGAAGCTTAATACCAGAGATTTCTTCTTTATAGTTCTTGGATTTGGAAATGCTATCATCAGCAAGACTGCATTCCTTTTGAGGCTTTAGGAAGAACCGATTTCTTTTCTCCTACTTGCTGGTGGCTGCCAGCTTTCCTTGGCTTGTGGCCACATCTGACCCATTTCAGCTTCTATGATCACACTGCCTTTTCCCTTTTCTGTCTGTGTCTTTTCCTCTTTGGTGTCTCAAATCTCTCTTTTCCTTTTCTTATGAGAATAGCTGTCATGGGACTTAGGATAGACACTGATAATCCAAGATGATCTCCTCATTTCAAAGTATTTAAGATCTTTCCACTGTTTCATGTTCCTTGTCTTTTAAAGAAAAATGAAGTGGGCTCATTTTAGGGAAAGACCCTAAGTAGAGACAGGATAGTAAAACTGAATGCTGGTGTGGAACTAAAGAGCAGCAGTCATAGATACTTAGTACTGCTAATGAAAATTTAGCAGACTTCTTAATTAAGGTAATTATAAACAGAAATTTCAAGGCAAAGGCAGCCTATCCCATCATTAATTGAAGAGTGGGGATTTCTTTTTGCTGGACTTCAAAGCACAGTGTAGGAAACAATTTATCTTCTTGACAAAGATAAAGCCTGGCCTAGTTGCTGTCACTAGCCAGGTGGAAGAGTGGCATAGACAGAATTATTTCTTGGATGTGTCATGTATTAGGTACTTTGTGAAGTGCTTTAGACACATTAATTCATTTCACTTTTACAAGATACTTTTGGAGGTTGGTTCTTTTACATTTACGTTAAAATGGAGCAGCCAAGTTAAGTGGTAACTTAGTTAACACAGAGAGAAAGTGTGTCATTCTAATAAAGAGCTGAGAAACAAACCCAGAGCACTGTGCATTCTTGGCAGGTGCTTTACCATGGAGCTTCATTCCAAGACAGGGCGTCCTTATGTAGCCCAGGCTGTCCTTGAACTCTTCATTCTTTTGCTGTTGTGCCCTGACTGTTTGGATGACAGATTTGTACCATGGAGAGACAATAATTGGATGTTCTACAAAACCACGCCCCCGACGACCGAGTAGTGACCTATAGATGTGAATATTTGCCTGTAAGATTCTGGAAGGCAATTGGGTTTGCATTCAGCACCAGGAGACCAAAACTTGATGTTCCATCCGTCCATCATCATTTCTGTCAGTCGGGGTTCTAAGATGAAGCAAAGGTAGTGTTTTGGAGGAAGAGAAAATGACGGTGTTGTTCTGTTCTCAAGAATTATGTCAAAACCCACTTCATTTCTAAACTAATTTCCAAAGTCCAGGTCTATTCTGCCTTACTTTAAAGCTTTGGAAAATTGAAAGAAATGAAAAAAAAAAGAAAGGAAGGAAGGAAGGAAAAGGAAAAAAAGAAAACAGAAAAAAAAAGCACTTAATGTGCAGAGAGAGTTCTGGATGCCTTGGAATCTAGCTTTACTGACAGGAAACTTTCCCTTACAACAACATGTCTATGTTGAGGTGGAAGAGACCTCTTTTATTTTACTCAAATTCCAAATTGTTTTTCTCTCCTGTTCCCCGTCAGATTCTTTTGCTCTGTACTTAAAACCTGTCCCTGAAGTTAACAACTATGGGTCAGTATGTGTCTCAGGAAGGAAAGTCAAACTATATAACAATGAAGAGATGGCTAGGTAGAATGAGTCTATACTTTTGAAGGTATTCGAAAGAGGCAACAATTTTACCAAGAACAAGAAGTTGTTGGCCAGTTATGTTCAGCAGGGTTTATACCATTGGTTCTCAATCTGTGGGTCAAAACCCTTTTGGGGGTTGAGTGATCCTTTACAGGGATTGCCTAAGACCATCAGAAAACATAGATATTTACATTACAATTCACAATAGCAAAATTACAGTTATGAAGTAACAACAAAAATAATTAAAACAATCTTATAGTTGGGGGTCACCACAACATGAGAAACTGCATTAAAGGGTCGAAGCATTAGGAAGGTTGAGAACTACTGTTCTATACAGTGGTGTCTAATATTTTAATCCTTGGAAGTCAGGCTTATATGTATGTTTTGTGTGTGTGTGTGTGTGTGTGTGTGTGTGTGTGTTCACAGAGACAAGGTTTTTTTCAAGGTGTCTTGTAGCAGGAATCTTAAGAGTTCTTATTAATAAAATCAAACCCGAGGCCAGTTATTGGGGTCAATGCTGGTAGATCAGAGAGACAGAACAAGCCACAGCTATCTCACCTTGCCAATTCCTCAGCTGGTCTTGTCTCCTCAGACTGGAGGCCTCTGAGTCCTCATCCGGAATGGGTCTCAGCTGAGTTACTGCTCAAAAGCCTGAATGCTTAACCAGCCAAAATCTTAACCAGCCAAATGCTTCTAGTTTCTGGTCCTCACGCCTTATATATCTTTTTGCTTTCTACCACCACTCCCTGGGATTAAAGGCTGGTTTTCTGGGATTAAAGGCATGTCACCATGCTTGGCTATTTCCAATGTGGCCTTGAACTCACAGAGATCCAGAGGGATTTCTATCTCTGGAATGCTAGGATTAAAGGTGTGAGTGCCACCATTTTCTAGCCTTTGTATCTAGTGGCTGTCTGTTCTCTGACCCCAGATAAATTTATTAGAGTACACAATATTTTGAAGAACACAATACCACCACAGTGTCTGGCTTCCATAGAAAAGAGAGAGGGAAGAAGCATCAGTTTCTAAGGAATATAAGGAAATACAGGGAAATATTGTTGTTTTGTTTTGTTTTAGCAGATTTCTTGTGAAGTATTAATCAAGAAAACACATACTTTGCACTAAATGGAAATACCCCATAGTAAGTAGGCAGGTGAAATGTGGTACGTGGATGGCTCCCCCCCATTTTTTCTTTAATTTATTTAACTTTATTTTATGTGCATTGGTGTGAAGGTGTCAGAGACTCTGGAACGGGAGTTACAGACAGTTGTGAGCTGTCGTATGGGTGCTGGGAATTGAACCTGTGTCCTCTGGAAGAGCAGCTGGTCCTCTCAACCACTGAGCCATCTCCCCAGCCCCACTAGTCCTTCAGAAGAAATCTACTAAACAAAACAAAACAAAACAAAACAAAACAAAACCAACAACAAAAAACCCACCAACCAACCAACCAACCAACCAACCAAACAAACAAACAACTGTTTTCTGAGTGAGTTAACCCTGATCAGACGCAAACAAACTTATAAATTATCATGTTGTTTATCAATCATCTTGAAAAATGAGACATAAATTACTGTCTCCCTAAAGCATGTCACAACATGTCCAGCTGTCATTTCTTAACAGATTTCTTTACTAGTGCAATAAACATTACCTGGCTCTGTAAATATTAGCCCTTACTAGCTAATGTACATGAATGGCTTTACCAGCACAGACTTCTCATGCTGTCTTTTCTCTCTTGGCTCCCCCAACTCCACTGCATAGCAGACATAAGTTAACAGGCCCATATTCTGTTTGTCATGTAAAAAGCTTCAATATTTAGGGTGTACATACATGCGTATGTACCCATATATATATATATATATATTTATAAATTATATAATAATTACAAAATTATACAGATAATTCTATTAACGTAATTTTATAGCTGATGCAAAAAAGGGTTTGGAATTAAATATTAAATTGTACAGCTCATGAAAACACCATTCTAAAAGACTTCAAACATACTTTAGCATGATCTGTTAAATAATGAAATATACAGTAATGAGGTATAAACATCATTTTGTTTTTTATCTTTCTACACATACTTTTCACTTTTCCCACATCTCTCTAAAATGTCCCTTTTCTCCCCTTGAGTTCTTTGAATCCGTTTTTTTCTCTAGAATAATGGATGGCTTTTACTTTGAGCAACTGCCAGGGCCTGTAGTCTATTCTTTAAGATAAGTGCCCCAGGAGCGAGGGCCCCACAGGCTGCCTTTTCAGGAACCACTGTTGGTGCGGATTTGTACAAGGACCTGCATCTTTTTGTGTCTGTTAGTTTTCAGAGAGCAAATGGATCTCCCTCACCCTAAGAACCCCATCAGGCAAGTTTGCCTTCCCCTTTCCCATCCCCAAGACAAATTAAGAATGCGAAACCTTTCACTCATAACAAAACAATGATAGTGCAGGTAACAAGACCTCACATTAATCAGGTCTTTCAAAGCAGAGGCCCCAACCTGCAGCCCTTGTCTGGCCTGCTGGTAGGTGGTTTTTTTTTTTTTTTTTTTTTTTTTTTCAGGCTCTCTTGAGGGCCCCAGCATTCTTTAGTCCTGCAGGACATTCTTCTTGGAAATGGTTCACTTTTCAGACAGCCCCTGGGTTGATCAGTAAGACCAGGGAGCCACTGAAGAAATCTGAACTTCTAATGATCGTCTTTTATATTTCCGTACAATAGACAATGATTCTCCCCGCGCTAATGGCATTGGTCTGCAGAGAGGCAGTCGTGCAAAGAGATGGAGGGTGGAGAAAGAGCAACCACTATTGCTTGGTGTGCTGGGTCATCGTGGTGGAAAAAATCCCTGTTTCTACAGCCCAACTGCTGCTGCTGATTGAAATATTCATGGTCCCTGCAAGGCTGAGAGAAGGCAGGGTGAGGTGGAGGAACCGTTTCCTCCCCGGATGAACATGCAAGTGTTAGATAACATTAGAGCAGACGTTTTGTTCTCTTCTAATTCTTCTCGCCACTGTTAAAGCTATAGAACACTCACTCACAGCGCCTCTAAACTTTGCCAGGCTGACTGACTTAAAGGACCCTTTGCATTGCGTACAGATTTGTTGGGCCAAGCTCGCCCTCTGCTGATCAATGAAAATATTACCGGACAGGATGCACCAGTTCACTAAACTCAGGACTGTATGTGTTGTGTTACAAGGAGTTTAGGAATTATGAAGCCTTGTGCATTGAATTTTATAGAATCATTACGTTTTACTTAAAATTCAAATCTAATTTGTATTAACAACAATAATAATTTATTAATTATCAAGGATTGATAAGGTTTTGTTTTTTGTTTTTTTCCCCATGAGTCAGGTAGTGAATATTTTTGGTTTCCTTGGACCTTGAGGTCTGTTGCAATTACTCACTCTGTCATGATAGTGAAAAGGTAACCACAGATGACATATGAATGATGGGAATTAGCATCTGTCTCTGTGTTCCAATAAAGCTTTATTTACAGACACGACCAGCCTGGGTTAGGTCTTAAAATTAGTGAATTTGGAGCTGTGTTGAACTATGAAAAAAATATTAACACCAGAAAAAATGGTGCATTTTTAGAAAGGGGAGGCGACTATAATTTTTCGTTGAAGGCAGCTATCACTTTCAAATATTTTGAGATGATGTTGATGATGAAGATCATGATTAGTTTGATTTGTATCTCCCCTCAGCTTGTAAACATATCTCAATATGAGAGGTCAGTGACTGTGTATGTGTTTCTACCATTTACAAATGACAAGACAGAGGCTTGGGAGAGTTCCTCAGAGTTAGTCCTGCCACCCTCCTTATTGACCGAATCAGCTGTCAATGACTGAGGTTGCTTTGTAAGATACTGCATGTCATAATGCTTTGAAACTTGAAGGAATGAAGCAAAGATCATCACTAGTAATATGTTGAGAAGAGGGAAGATGGATATTCATGATTTCCCTCCCTATGAGATGAGGTATATATGAATGATAAAACCACAATCCAGAAGCATCTTCCTCAAAGAGACCTCACAGTGCTATGGAAAATTGACTTGCACACACACTTTAATTATCCTGACTTCGTACGTTTTTGATTTTTGCTTAGTTTGGTGTTTTTCAACCCCACTGTTAATGTCAGCCCTATTCCCACAAGCCAAC
The DNA here is from genome assembly GCF_004664715.2 of Peromyscus leucopus. NCBI lineage: Eukaryota > Metazoa > Chordata > Mammalia > Rodentia > Cricetidae > Peromyscus > Peromyscus leucopus. Next base: position 24,982,593 of record NC_051077.1, on the reverse strand, counting down.
TGTCTGCAATCACACAAATAAACAAAGAAAACGTGGTATACATATGCAGGGGAATACTCCCCAAACTATTTAAAGGTCCTTAGATATTGAGGACCTTGCTCATGTCAAGAGAATCTAGGCCAGACTTCGAGCAAAGAAAACATTCTATTTATTTCAATGCTTTATGAGTTCTACTAAAGTTGGCTTTAAAAAATTCATTGTATGAAATAACGGGTTTCTTTGTGATACTTCATACATGCACATCATGAACTTTGGTTATATCCATTTCCCATTATGTAGTGGGAAGCCATTCCAGCTTTGGTCTGAAAATTCCAACCCCCATTGAGGCTTCGGTAACTATCATGCCTACAAAGCGTGGCCAAGGGAGGGCCCCGAAGACCCGAGATAGGTAGGTGGTGGGTTCTATGCAGCGCAGTCCCACGGTGTTCTCTGGAGAACTCTCCTCGGTCTACCTCTAGCGTCCATGGTCCAAGCAGGAAGAGAGTGCGGTGTATTCTCATCTCGGGTCTTTGGGGCCCTCCCTTGGCCCTGCCTTGTAAGCGTGATAGTTACCGAAGCCTCAATGGGGGTTGGAACTTCCAAACCAAAGCTGGAATGGCTACCCACTACACCATTATACTCTATGCTCTTGTTTTCTCTCCTCGACCCACTTCTTATTCTTTCCAAATAGTACCCTTCTACATTTATCACACACACATACAGAGACATGCACATACACACAAAGATGCACAGACATGCACACACACACACACACACACATGCATGCACACATTCACACACACTATAGGAATTTAGATTGTGCATGTGAAAGAAAAGCCTCACTATTTGTCTTTCTGTGGCTGGTTAATTTCTTTATCATTATAATCTGCAGTTCAACCCATTTCCCTGAAAATGACATAATTTTTTTCTTTTTATGGTGTAAAATCCATCACATGCATATATATGCTTTCCTCGCACATTGATTCATTGGTGGGTATCTTGGCTGACTCTACGACTTGACTATCACACATTATAAAGTGGCTGAGCAAATCATCTCCACAAAATGATAACAGATTCCCTTAGGTAGGTACCCGAGGGTAGCTCTAGGTTTAGTCTTTTGAGGAAACTCTACACTGACTTCATAGCAGCTGTGTAATTTACATACCTACCAACAATATGGAAGGGCTCCTTTTCTATCCTTGTCAGCATACATTGTAATTTCTTTCCTTGTTAGCCACTCTGATCAGAGTGGAAAAGCATCTTAGTATAGTTTTGATTTGCATTTCTGTGAAGACTATTTATTAGCCATTAGTAATTTTTCTTTTGACAACTCTCTGTTCAGTTCATCCACCTATTCATTGATTGGATTTTTTTTTGTGCTTCCTTTATGGAGTTCTTCATTTTCTAATATTTTTGGTTTCCTTAATATTAATCCTCTGTCAGGTAAATAGCTGGTAGAGATTTCTCTTCAGTCTGTCAATTGTTTTCCTTGTTGTGCAGAGCTGTTTAATTTTATACAATTCCATTTTAAAACCCCAGGGTCACTTCTGGCACAGTTGGAATCATTTTCAGAAACGCATTGGCTATACTTATCCTTTGAAGTATCTTCTGGTAGTTTTAGTTGCCATAGGAAAATGAGCAGAGTGATAAAGTATGCTATAAGGACCTGATTGCATTCTTCTACACATGGATCCATCCCCCCATTGCAGCACTATTGCTGAAAAGATTGCCCTTTTAAAAAACACACATTTACACAATTTGGGGTATCATTTTTGGAAATAAGTTGAATATATTCAGCAATATGGTTTTATTAAGCTCTGGAGGGTAGCCAAGAGCACTGGCTTTTACAAAGGTCTTTAGTCTTATTTAACCCTTTATATATATATATATTTGGTTTTTCGAGACAGGGTTTCTCTGTATAGCTTTGCGCCTGTCCTGGAACTCACTTGGTAGCCCAGGCTGGCCTCGAACTCACAGAGATCCGCCTGGCTCTACCTTCCATATATTTTTTTAACCTGCCCATCCATTCCCAAATCATTTAACCATTCTTGCTCCATTATTTCTCTCTCCCTATTTTTACCATCTGCCTTGTAAAACCCCTTCCTGTTATAGCTCCTTACTGTATTCCTAACTTCTATGAGTACTCCAATCAAAGCATATATAAAATGAAAGATGCAAAGCAAATATCCACATATAAAAAGAAGATGCAGCATTTGTCTTTCTGGGTCTGGGTCACCTCACCCAGAAGGATTATTTTCAGCTCCATCTATTTATCTGCAAATTTCATTGTTTTTGTGAGAGCTGAATAAATGTTCATTGTGTATACATACCACATTTTCATTATCCACTCATCTTTTGATGTTCTAGACTGCTTCCATGTTTTTGCTTTTGTGAGCAGAGTAGCAATAAGCATGGACAAACAAGTAGCTCTCTAACAGGTTATGATGTTCTTGAGTGTTTACTCAAGAGTGGTTATAGCTAGATGATATGGTAGATTTCGAGTTTTTTTGTGGAACACGCATACAGATTTCCATAGTGGCCGAACCAATTTGCTTTCTCACTAATGATGAATAAACATATATACATACAATATACATACATGTATATTCCTAAATACATAAGTACAACCTTCTCAGTATGTGTGTTATTTGTATATTTTTTGGACTGACCATTTGATATTGAATAATCAGCTGGTGTGCTCCTCTCTGGGGAAGACTTTCTTTTGCTCTCAGAATTCCTTAGTTGCTTGTAGTTCTTTGTGTAGAGCTGAAGCTCCCATGTTTCCTCCCTGCCCTCTGACCTCCCCCCCCATCCATGTTAGTGTAACTATTGCAAAGAGAAATTTACTTAATGAGGGGAGAACTACAATTACCTCTGGGTATAAGGACAAATGTTTAGAATGTATTTACATCTAACAATCTCCCCAACATCAGGCATTAGAAGCCTTCTTTGAGTTGTTGGTCAGGATTGTTAGAGAGACTCCCCACACATTATAGGCTACTGCTATTGTTCTTTGTTCCTGCCAAAGAGGTGGCAGCTAAGTCTCTATTGCTGAAGACACCATACACTTCAGACACATGGTCCAGAGACCATTGAGCTGGAAAGATCTGAAAGTCTCCTTCATGAGGACTAGCTTGTATGGTACCAGGAGGCACCAAGCAAGCTTTCAAAGGAGAGAAACAACTGACAGTCTTACCTAGCCGTGATGCCTATGAACCACACAACAAGCAGCGTGGCATAGTAATCCTAAGGGAGCAGTGTTGGCATGCATACCCTGGTGACAACCAACAGCGCTCTAATTGGACTTAAAATCTGCTCAACAAGAGGAAAATCACACCTGGTACTGGAAACATAGTGAACTCCCTTGGGCCAGAGAACTATATAGGGCCAGAGAACTGCCTAGGGATCTTGGAGGAGAAACTACAACTTCCACTTTACTAAACCAGAATAATTCCTGACTACATTAGTTATTTTTGCTGTTCAGGATTGTTTTGCTATACTGGGTCTTTTGTGTTTCTATATTAATTTTAAGACAATCTTTTCAATTTTGGTGAAGAGTTTTATTTATTTTTTTTTAATGGGGATTGAATTGTATCTATAGATTGTTTAGGTAGGGTGGCCATTTTTGCAATAATAATCCCATTTACCCATGAGCCTGGGAGGTATTTCCACCTTGTAGGATCTTCCACCCCCCCCCCCCCATTTCAGTGTTTTCGTTATACCAGTCTTCCACTCCCTTTGCTGGTTTTTTTTTTTCCAGCTTCACCACCAGTCTCAGAGTTCTCAATTTTATTGTTGGGTAGAGATGCAGGTGATTTCTCTCATCACTTTAACACATGTCTACATCATATGTGATGATTCATGATATCTGAAAATATAAGTGCTGTTATTGTTTGATGCATGATCATGAAAGACTGACATGTTTTCGTTATGAGATTACTTTTGGTAAAGATTGTCTGTCATTCGTTGAAGACAGAACCCTCTGACACTATAACCCAATAGACTTTTTGAAACTCAGTTTTTCCTACAACTTATTACCAAAAAGAGAATTTTACACATCTTTCAAATTATAAAGAACAATTAAAAACTAAAAATCTAAAGCAAATCTATCCCATAATTATTAAAGATTTAAAATAAATTGATTTAGTAGATATTCATGTATCTAAAATTAATTTAGAGTAGTTAGTGATGAACATTATGTTTAGTAATGGCACAGCAGTTCTGGTCAAAAGACCTGTGGTCTTCCGGACTACAAAGAAATTGTTTTTAAAGTACGGTGACACTAGTTTTATATCAACTTAATATTAGTTAGAGCCATGTTGGGGGCAGGAACCTCAAATGAGAAAATGCTTACACCGGATTTCCTCCACCGTCATGCATTTTCTTGATGATTGATGTGAGAGAGTCCAGCACATTGTGGGCAGTGCCGTCCTTGGGCTAATGGTTCTGGAGTGTATAAGAAAGCAGGCTGAGCAAGCCAGTAAGCAGCACTCCTCCATGGCCTCTGCATCAGCTCCTGGCCCCAAGGTCCTGCCCTGTTTGAGTTTCTGCCCTGACTTCTCTCAGTGATAGACTGTGATGTGCAACTCTAAGCTGAAATAAACCCTTTCCTCCGCAAGTTGGTTTTAGTCACAGTATTTTATCACAGAACTAAAAACCCCAAGTAAGACAAATGGTTTTTCTTAGTACATTCAAATTGTTGTAACAACATGTTATAATTTGAATTACTTATAAACAACAGATTTTTTTTTTTTTTTTTTTTTTTTGCTTAAGATGTACTGACTGGGTAACCTAAAGTCAAAGTAGCTGCAATTTCAGGACCTGGTATAGGCGTTATGTTTCACAAATGAAGCCTTCTTGGTATATCTTTACATGGTTGAAAGAAAACCTCAGCTTCCTAAGGTATTGTTTTGCTTCTTAATAAAGAAATGAAGCTCCCCTTTGAAGGCTCTTCCTTCATCACCTAATCACATCTCAAAGGTCCTACCTACTACTTCCATCCCTACCATCACCCAGTCATCCCCACACCATTATTCCCACAACCATTACCACACCATCTGCACCAACTTCAAGTAAACTTTGAGAGGGCACAAACATTGAGACCACAGCAGGCCTTAACCACTGACTTTGAGATGATTCTGGCACCAAGTTTGCCGTCAAGGTCTTTACATTGGGGAACAGAGAAAATAAAAGCAAGAGTCATGAGACAAGAGTAAAACTGTAGTAAACACACAGGGAGAATAATAATTGGCTGGCACAGAAAGGAGAAAGGAGATTCTTTCCTTATGGAACCCCAAGGAATGTATATTTGATCCAGACCCTGGGGGGTGAATGGGATTTTAAGTACAAGTGAAGCAGGAGAAGGATGAATGGACAGATGTTCTGGTCAGAAGCAGGAGAAGGACCAGTGGTCAGAAACAACAGATCATTGAAGACAGAGAAGATGGAATGTATAGTGGAGAACAAACTGTTATGGCTCCTCTGTGTATACTTTTGCGGGGCGATTGTGTCAGGAAGGTTGTTTGGGACATGATTATGGAGGGCATTTAAAGTAACTAAATAGATAGAGTAGATACATAGATATTTTTTTCTTTTCTTTTTTTTTATGGAGCTGTGGATCGAACCCAGGGCCTTGCGCTTGCTAGGCAAGCACTCTACCACTGCGCTAGAATATTTCTTATCTAATATGCCCAGGACATGGAGTGTTTCAGGTTTTTGAGCTTTTCCATTTTCTTTGTTAGATGACTTCTGACTAGATACACTAATTTCACTTCTCATGGTGTTTCATTTCTGCATTTGGAGAGCATGAAAAGATTAATGGCTGGTGTGAAAAATTCTCATTTGAAATTAGGAACTTAATAATAAGGTTTTAAAGAAGGAAGAATAAAGGCTAATAACAGGGTAGCTTTTTATAGAGCAAAATTCAGCAGATCTCTCTGAATTAAGGGGGTGAGTTATAAATTGACTGGACAAAATAAAATGCATTTGATTTTCTTCAAAATTAAGAAAAGAAGAAGCCACTGAATTCCTTCTTAGCAGCCCAAGTTACCTACGTGTTCTTTAGCCTACATTATCATTCCTAGGTAAAGTAAAAGGGAGTGAGGGCAACATTGGAGATTCCCATTCTTCAGGGTTGTTCTCTGAGTGGAAGATGCACTTAGGTCTCAGATAACATGGGAAGGGACTGAAGGACAGCCCACAAAGGAGTAAATAGCTACTCTTATATAATGTGAAAACAATGAGAAGAAATAGATTCAGAACCATGAGACGTTTCTAGGATCATTGAATATGTGAAGTAAATGACCTTTCACAAAGAGTGCACCCCTATATATGAAGTATGCCAAATGCATGTATAGACTTAAGAACAGACAAAAACCACATAATTAGTACTCTCATTTTTTTTAGAAAAATATAAGATACATGAAATAAGTCATAGATGAAAAAAGGCCAAGAAAACAGAGTGGGAAGAATGCCTGACAGGATTGGACCTCCTGAGGTGGACAGAATGCAGTACAATGCTGGTCTCTTAGGGAGCAGGGGGGATGGTGGGTAACAGAGGAAGCAGAGGGATGGTGGGTTACATATTTGGATAATGGACTTCATTCTGTCACTAGCCTGTCAGTAGCTTTATTATTATGGAGAATGGGATTGCTGCAGACCACAAGCTGCTCCAAGCCCTTGGTATATATCTTTATATATCAGCATGACAATTCAAAACATTTACATCATAACTAATTGATGTGACACCAGCATTCTTAGTTGGCATATACCTAACAGGATCCATTTCTTGGGATGCACATGTTTGGGTTCTGTGGAGGACCATGGTACAGTTCTCAGATATATGAGTGGCATGTACCATGCTTCAATCCCAGAGTCTCCTGGTGGCACAGCCAGTGGCCTCTGCTTGATGAAATCCCTCCATCCCAGCTGCTTTCCTTCTTGAGGGTCAGCTGCTCATGGGATTACAGCCTAGTGAACTTCTAGGACATCCAGTCCTTTCTTGGATCATCCACTGCTGCTAGTCTGAATTATGGGAGGGAATCTGCCCCCTTTTGTACTTTCTTATGGCTTATGACTCATAAGGCAATTTGAGCATCCTTTTTGAAAATCTTGTGACTTGTGTTTAGGTCTTTTGAAACCAAGTCCACTCTGGGACAAAAACAAAATAATAAAATAAAATAAAATCAACCCCTCCCATTTGAATATTCTATTACACCATCATGTGGTGGTATTGTGCTCCCCAAAATATTGTGTACCCTAATAAACTTATCTGGGGTCAGAGAACAGAACAGCCACTAGATATAGAGGCCAGAAAATGGTGGCACACAGGCCTTTAATCCTATCACTTGGGAAGCAGAGATCCATCCAGATCTCTGAGAGTTTAAAGCCACACTGGAAGCAGCCAGGCATGGTGACTCACACCTTTAATCCCAGGAAGTGAGGGCAGAAAGCAGAAAGGAATATAAGGCGTGAAAACAAGGAACTAGGCTGGTTAAACTTTTAGGCTTTTGAGCAGCAGTTCAGCTGAGACCCATTCGGATGAGGACATAGAGGCTTCCAGTCTGAGGAAACAGGAACTGTCAAGGTGAGGTTAGCTGTGGCTTGTTTTGTTTCTCTGATCTTCCAGCATTCACCCCAATAACTGGCCTTGGGTTTGTTTTTATTAACAAGACTCTTTAAGATTCATGCTACACCATTATTAGAGGTATAAAATGGTAAACTAATTTTGGAAAACAGTTTAGTGTAGACTGATAAATCTTTCCCACCTGCCAGTACCCAAATAACCAGTCAGAGGTTTAATATTAATTATAAACTGTTTGGCTTATTGATCAGACTTCTTGCAAGCTTGCTCTTTCATCTCAAGTTAACCCATTTCTATTAATCCATGTATTGTCATGTGGCTGTGGCATTACTGGTTGGCTGGCATGTTGCTGCTGCTCTGTTGCAGTTTCCTCAGAATTTCTGCAAACAGAAAGGCTTCAAGGCTGCTGACTGAGATGATCCAGCCTCACAGACTACTCTAGTCAGGACTTGACCACAGTCCTAAATTTTCTTTGGGTTCCCATAAGACCAGTGTCCACAATCAGCAGGAAGTAGTCTAGAAAACTATGCCCACATTCTCCCAAAATAGATTATGGATGCTTATCTTTGTTTAGGATGCTGATTAAAAATTATTATGGATAATGGTCAGGAAGAAAGCTGAACAAAGGAGTTTAGATTTAGGGTTTTTGTTTTCAAAAGAAAGAAAAGGGGAATTGCTGTGGGATAATGCTCTTGGACACTGTAAAGATTTGTCATTCCTATTGGTTTAATAAAACACTGATTGGCCTTTAGCCAGGCAGGAAGTGTAGGCAGGGTGAGCAGACTAGGAGAAGCCTAGGAAGAGGAAAGGCAGAGATGGAGTTGCCAGCTAGACACAGAGGAAAAAAGATGAGAATGTTGGACTGAGCAAAGGTACCAAGCCGCATGACTAAACATAGACAAGAATTATAGGCTAATTTAAGCATAAAAGCTATTTGGTTATAAGCCTGAGCAATAGGCAAAACAGTTCATAATTAATATAAGCCTCTGTGCATTTATTTGGGACTGAATGATTGTGGGATGGGGTGGGACAGGAAATTCCATGTACAGTTTGGAATTTTGTCTTTTTCCTTTTTATTATTAAGAAAATTTCTATTCATTTTACTTACCAACCAACAGATCCCCCTCTCCTCCCTCCTCCGGCTCCCAGTCCCTCCCTCCCCAAACTACCAATTAAAAAAGTTGAAAAGCGTTTTGGATATGAGTACGGTATCTACATAATTTCCATCCTTCCCTCCATCCTCTCATGTCCCCCTAATTGGCATTGTCTCGAATCACCTGGGAAGACAGCCTCCACGAAGGGGTGCTCGATCAGATGACAGAAAAAATAACCTTTAATTATTATACATGTTTAAAATGATGTGTGAGAACTTATTTTATGATGTGCTACCCTACTCTTAGGAAAGATAGAGAAATGGACACACAGGTTAACCAAAGAGCTTGCATGTGAATATTCAGTGATACCGTTGGGGATGCCTAAAACATGAAACAACCACAACTTCCATTAATCGTGGAAACCATGTCACTTGTTGAATGGGTAGAAGATTGAGCAACATTGTAGGAGTTCTGGGTCCCCTTGTAGTAAGTGAAGCTGATGTCTCTGGGATACGGTACCAAATGACCTCTGGCTCTCTCAAGCACACTTCTGAAGTTTTATGTTTAAGTACAGTTGTCTCATAGTGGGCATATGGAATACACACACTTCAGAATATAGCACTGCCATATTCCAGATAATGTCAGTACAACACCTGATGGTTTTCATACAAGGAATATGGGTGAATAAGCTGAGGGCTCCAGTGGAAGGTTCAATGGAAACGGAAGCAGAGAGCTTCGATAGAGCTCAGGACTTCTGTCACCTCAGGGCTTGTTTTACCATTGCCTTCAGAATTCATTCAAAATTAGCAAATCAAAAAAATGTAATGTAAAAGAGGTTATACATTTCCTCTTAATGTGCATTTACTTTATAGTGTATTGACTTTCTGTTTTCATTTGGCAGTTAAGAGAATCGACTTGGGGGTCTGATTTCCCATCTCACAGTTAAGTTTTCCTACCTTTTCCACAAAGACCCCATTTTTACCCCTAAGAGAGGTACACACAAGATTATGTAAATGGACAGATAAGGTTGTTTATCCCAAGTCCTCATCAATGCCTAGAACATGGCAAATCTTCTTGTATTATTTTTGTTTAAGTTCTGTGCAGGGGCCTGGATCCTAATAAAAACTACTTTACAAAACGCTTCTAGGTCTCAAATCTGTCATTCTCAGGAATTTTTAATAAACTCACAATAAGATCTGTACAATTTGCAAACTGTTTTATACGACTTTAAGAACTGTGTAATTGCCCGTTGAAAATGATGTAGTTTAGAAACGCAATCACTTTTAGTCTTCTGATGGCTTCAGAGAACCTACCGCTCCACACGGCTGTTGATGGAAAAATACCCCACCACTAATTTCTTTCAGCTGAGAGAAGTTGCTACTGCAATTTATATGGTGTTGAGAATTTATGTTACCTACACGTTTTTAATCATCTAGCTGAGCGTTTTCCATACCTCTAAAAGTTTGCCTCTCTTCTCTTTCCTACATTTATTTTAAAATATAATTGTGGTTACTCCATCTTGCCCTGTCTCCATGCTAAATCAGATAATTTTTTTTAGGTATTAATGGACTTCATTAGTAAACAACAAGTAGTTATTAACAGTTTTTATTTTGTAGCTATTGTCCTACTTATCTGTTACACAGGCTGAAGACCTAATTTCTTAGACTTTCCGCTAGAGGGCGATCTCGCTCTTCCATTAAATGAAGATTCATTAACTACAGAAAAATTCTCCTGGTCAAAGCTGTATGTTTAAGTCCCGGTCTCCAGAACTCTGTTTAACGTCATGGTTGTATCTTGGCTCCTTTGATGTTGACAATGTAGAATTCTCCAAGGAGGGGAGATTGTTTATCTGTGAACCTTGTTTCATTTTAGCCTTTCTTTATCTGTTCTGGATTCCAGCATTAGTCTCACATGAAACATTGTTTTCCACAGATATGCCACAGTGTTCTGAAGGTTGAATCGCAGACTCCATTCTGAGCCTTTATTGAGGCGACTCACTGAAGGATTTTTCTTTGTCATGTAACCACACTGCTCACTAGTCTTCATCTCTTCACAGTTAGCACGCATGTGATATGAATGCTTTAATGCTTTTCCAGAATATTTCCAAACCCATTTTTAACAACTAGCTTGTATTTGTTTTCTAGTGCTTATTCATCAATAAGCTAAAACAAACATGTAGTTCAACTTTTCTTGTCAACTGATGTAATACTTTAGCAACACACAAAATACAATAATATAGCAAAATGGTGGGAGTATATTAAGCACTCAGAGTTGGTAAGTTTTTGTGTCTAGTTTGGCTAGCATAGCCAGGCTTGTTCAAAGAGCAGTAATCATAGGTAACCTTTGGAAATTTCACATTAACTAGAATGATGGTGTGACCGATTTGGAAAAATTTCATAATTGTCTGAGAGGTTAAACATGACATACCATAAGCACACAATTTAATGCTCTTTATCTATTTAGGAGGAAGGGAAGGAAGCCTTGTCAGAAAATGTCTGTTATCAGCACTAATCGTATTAGCCAGAGGAGGAGGAACAGATCCCACATGTCAATCATGAGTGAAACAAAGAAAAGGCAACATATGCACATAGCCTGGTGTGATTACACACAAAAAAACAGAGGACTGATGCATGCCGCAGCATGGATGACCCACCCCACCAATAAACACCATGTAGAAGCTAGACACAAATAAAACCAGAGAGACAAGAAGTGGATGAATAGTGACCTGGGAGTTGGATCGATAATAAGGATTGTCTGCACATGGCTTGGCTTTTATTTTATGGAGAGTGGGAAATGTTTTATAACAGGGTTGGAGAAAGATAACTAGATATTGTAAATCATAAATGGTTAAGTGTGCATGTAGGAGCCCGGGTGATCTGGTTGATGTTACACCCCCCTCCACACACATACACTCACGTGGGCACGTGTGATATAGTATTCTGAACTGAAGATTGAGATCTCAGAGTTACAGTGGATGAGACAGCCCAGATGGAATACACAGAAAGAAAGAAGACACTGCAGACAAAGGCCGAGGAACTTCAGTATCAATGGGTGAGTAACAGCCAAGCGGCCTGTAGAAGAAAGGAGGGGAAAACTGAGGAATGGGAAATGCAAAGATCACGATGATGTGCAATCAAAGTAGGGAGATGCTTACATGGAGGAAGACATCAAATGCTGCACTCTTTGAAAATCAGACCTGAAAATAACCACTGTGTCCAATAACAGTTTTGCCCCAACACAGAAGTTTAGTCAAGAGACAAGAACAGATATAGATCTTAAACAAGTGGTGTAGAAAATCCCACCACATCCTAGAGATCTTTGTTAATTAAAAAAAAAAAGACAGTATTAGTTTATGGTGGACAAATTAGTTTACTTTCTTAGTCAAAATGTCCCATTTCCTAGAATTCAATTGCCTGGCTAGCATCATCTGCCCTTAAAAAAGCCCAAAGAAATGAAAGGTAAACATGTCCTAAAGATGACTGATGATTTCAAAAGCATGTGGTGTCTGTATGGAGAAGGCATGAAGAGAGCCTGAAGGATGTCTGTGTCGTCTCGTAGGACTCTCTGAGCCTTGTTTTCCATTTTATTTCAGCCCTGCTTCAGTTATTCACCAGCTGGCGTTTTGGATTGAACTTTGTTTAAAACTTGCCTTTCATACTTATACATACTTGGTTTTATAAAAAAGTAATTATCAGTAAAAGCCCTGCTTGTTAACTAATAGACAGCCATACGAATCAAACAGAGACTATGGATGTGTAGTCTGGAAACAGGGAAGAAGAATTTAGGTCATAATGCCAAATGGACCTGACTTTAAGTAGCCTCCATATCCATATATGTAAATGTAGTTGCTATAGTAACCTCATTCATTTTTTCCACAAGGATTATTTTTATATGATGTAAATAAAATACTTAGCTGTCTGTCCCACAGTGAGTGCCCAAAGAAAATTTTGTCACTAGATAAATTATTGTTTCACCCCTTTAAAATAATGTCATTTCAAAAAGAGCTTTGCGTTTCTGAGTGCAGCTTTCCAAGTTCAGATCTAATGTCAATATCGGGTTGTGAGGATGAAGTTGACAGTGTGTTTATCTGCAATATTCATTTGCCTGCTAGATCCAAAAATCAACAACAATCTTCTTAGCGTCAATCATCCTCCCGCTTTGCTTCTGCCTTGCGTTAGCAGGAACTCCACTGCCCTTCTCTGCTGGAGGGAGCCAACTCAGCTGCCAGCATCTAGTTGCCACAGAGGAAATATGGTCCTTGAGCATGTCACTTAAATCGTACATGGTTTAACTGAATTTGCAAAAGAAAATGCAAGCCACTGAGAATGGAGAGTAAAATACACGATGGCATCTGTGGTGTCTTCAATCCGAGCTCACATAGGAAGTCAGTTCCTGGTATTTTGTAAATCAAAGACATGGTCTTCCTCTCTACTTATGATAGGATCACATTCTGACAAACCATACTAAAGTAAAACTATTCTAAGTAAAATGGCTTTAATACATGTCCACTAGTGAACCCCACAGCTCAGTAGTACAGTCAGTTCTAGAGTAGTTGTTGACCCCCATGATCACAAGGGTGACTGGAGCTTCGGTTATGCAGCCACACAACACCAGGAGAGAGGATTTTAGGAAAGACCAAGCTTGAGAATTCAAAATGCAATCTCTGCTGAATACATGTTGCCTTTGCACCAACAGAACATGAAAAACAAAGTTATTGGTTACCATATATACATTTAGAGGCACACACAGTATTTAAGGTGTTTCTTCTCAGATGATTATTAGCCATCAACACCAAATGCAAAAAAAAAAATCATTAGAGCTCAGAAAGGGAAGAAAATATTCTTTCTTAGCTGCCATCCAAAGAGAAAATGTGAGGGACAATAAATGTGAAGATAATAGTAGTATATTTTCAGCATGGAGGAAATGGTATTATTATTTTTTTTTTTGAGTTTCTTTGTGTAGCTTTGGTGCCTGTCCTGGATCTCGCTCTGTAAACCAGGCTGGCCTCGAACTCACAGAGATCTGCCTGGCTCTGCCTCCTCAGTCCTGGGATTAAAGGTGTGTGCCACCACTGCCCGGTTGATAGTATGTTTCTGAATTGGCTGAAATGCACTTTATTCAGGGTGAAGGAAGGATTTCTCTTTGAGTAGTTGGGACCCTGATTCTGTTACCCCTGAGTTTTTAATAGATGACTACAGGCAGGGAAGAAGGGAGAACCCTGACTCAAGAAAGCTGGGGAAACTGAATGTGAAAAAAAGCAGTGGATGATAAAATATACAGATCCAAAGGTTCCAGGAAAGTGTGGAGCAGGAAATAAAGGATGTGGTGTGGAGAAATCACTGCATCAGACTTAGAGAAATTCGGACACCAGATGACAAGGCTGAAGTCCTTGGTTCTATCCACATGTTAAATTCTTGTCCCCTGTGACGTTTCTACTAAGTTATGGCTTGTAGCAGAAATCTTAAAAGTTCTTATTAATAAAATCAAACCCGAGGCCAGTTATTGGGTCAGTGCTGGTAGATCAGAGAGACAGAACAAGCCACAGCTAACCTCACCTGGCCAACTTCTCAGCTGGTCTTGTTTCCTCAGACTGGAAGCTTCTGTGTCCTCATCCAGAATGAATCTCAGCTGAATTACTACTCAAAAGCCTGAAGCTTAACCAGCAACATGCTTAACCAGCCAAATGCTGCTAGTTTCTGGTCCTCATGCCTTATATATCTTTCTGCTTTCTACCACCACTCTCTGGGATTAAAGGCTGGCTTTCTGGGATTAAAGGTGTGTGTCACCATGGTTGGCTGTTTCCAATGTGGCCTTGAACTCACAGAGATCCAGAGGGATTTCTGTCTCTGGAATGCTAGGATTAAAGGCGTGTGCTATCACTGCCTAACTAGTGGCTTTTCTGTTCTCTGACCCCAGATAAGTTTATTAAGGTACATGATATTTTGGGGAACACAATACCACCACAATGGCTTTTAGAGGCAATAGAGGCTACACGTGACTTAGCTTCATGAGATCTGAAAATTGTTATAGAAGCCTTTGAGGAATGAGTCACTTTTCCTTTTACATGGAGGCGATCCCAATCTGTCTTAGTACACAAATTAGCACACTCCTTTAACTGTTTTACAGCGGGCTTTGGATCATCTGGATACAAAGAACTGCTCATGAGCCAGAGTTGGTGATACCACTTTCTAATTTACATCTTTTTACTTCTTAGAGCAACACTTTCCAGAATTACCATATAGAGTAGCTCAGAAACATGCTGTACAAAATGGTGAATTAGAAAAAAAATATTCATCAAATGCTCACTTGCATAGTCCTTTGTAGAATTCTTAATGACAGGAATCTATGAGCCCTAGGCCAAACACATGATCAAAGAACCATTATCTCCAGCGTTACTTCTAATAATCCTCATCAGGATGGCCCCCAGCCTTGGCTGCGTCTATTCAACTTCAGTCATCCTGAACCCATCACCAAGGTTTCAATAGATTGACTTTCCTTACTTACAGTTTCACTGATGAATGCGTTCCCCTATTTTGGTGGCTGCCTTTGGAAGGATAGCTGCAAGCTAGGAACACTCATTAACTCAGCTGCACTTGAGGAATGCGTCGAAGAGAGGCAAACTTTTCTTACTGATGGGAAGTCATTTTCAGAACCTCGGAGAGCTCCAGAGGAGAAAATGATTTTTATTGCATGTTCCATACCTGTAGAGCCTGCTATAAAGCAGTCGCTGACCTTTCAAGATACGGAAGAAAAACCACAACGAGACACCTCAACTCAAAGGCAGAACATTTACATATTGCCCAACAGATGCCCAGAAGCTGTTGCTGAGCGTCATTTGAAGTGCCAGGGTCGTCACAGATAACAGCCCTCTTTGGGGCCGTCATGAAACTGGAGAGGACTGACACTTGTTCGCCGCTGTTTCTTCTTGACAGAAAACAGTAGTAGGGGCTGGAGCACGAGCATGTAGATTCTTTCCCATAGGTGCATGGATGAGTAAATTTGGGCTCTACTGACCTATTTTTCCTCTCCCTGGCACTTTTTATTGTACGAACACAGGAAGCCGTTTCCTTGAAATAATAGAGAAAGAGATTTCCATGGTGCTTGCATGTGAACATGAGTCCTTGTTCTACAGTGCAGGGTGTGCGATTGATGAGTAATATTCCAAACACTTGTAGCAGATCCAGGGATCTGCGTTGCTGTCCTACTTTTTGTAAGCTATGACCACAGCTGGCTTTGTGAAGGTTCATGCATGTATTTTTACATACAAAAGAGAAAAGCAGTCCAGGAGACAGATAACAATACTAAAGTTTTATAAAACTGTGACAAAATTGTTCCCCTCAAACTCTAAAGTTCTAACTTAAATACTAAATTTTAATTTAAAATGTAAAATGCACATAAACTATTTCATTGTAAAATTCAGGTTGTACCTTGATATGTAGAGAACATGGGCCACAAAGGGCAAACACTTTGTCTTGGAAATGGCTATTTAGGACCAGGATTTCTATGAGTACAGTGCTAATTGATTATTGATTCCATATTTATCTGTCTATCTACCTATTATATGTCTGTCTATCTATCTATCTATCTGTCTATCTATCTATCTATCTATCTATCTATCTATCTATCTATCTATTATCTATCTATCTAACCTAGGGTTGTAACTGTGAATACTAAGTTTAATTCTAAAAGAATTTTGGATTCAGGCATATAACTCTTTGTGTTTAAATTTCTAGAACAGTATTTTTTTTTTCAAAGACTTATACCAGTCTTTGAAAATTCCAGTTTTAGGCAACTCTCATTACAATTTTGGAATGATAGAGTTCCTCTTTATAGTTTTTTGCTCTGTGATGGCCTCCAGAGAATTCAGTGTAACATTTAAAAACCTAAAGTCTTATGGATACAGTATTGTGATTTTTCTTTGTACTTCATTTCAGTGTCAAATAACCTTAACAGTGGGAAACTTTTTCCTGCCCAAACTAAATTCACCCCTTTAAGGTTTCAGTCAATATATCAGAGCCCAGAACCAGGCCTTGCCTACCTACCTTGTATGTAGCTATCATTTTCCTTTCCTCCTGGAGTGAGGAGGTTGAAAACGAGGTGTTTGGTTTCACATCCAGGGCCGGTTTTTCAACTTGACAAATTTGGAAGATTGCTGCACTGGCTGCTGTAGTTCCTTGGCCAATCTTTCAGTTATCTCTTGAAGATTTTGCCACTTTGGCTGTAAGGGATTAAGGAGTTCTATAGTGCTCCAGGAGCAGCTAGGAGTGGAAAAGCAAGTGCTGTGGGATAATAATTTCATCCAAGAGTCTCTAAGGCAAAAGCAGCAAATTTCTAGATGATTAAATTTCAAAGGACACAGATCCCCATTTAGATATAATGGAAACAAAGATGAAAATGCTCAGGGTTTTTGTTTAATTCCTTAGGATCTAGCTCAGACTTGTTATAGCTAATGTCCAATAATGGGACAACATTCATTATTAGCCTACAGCCTTTCCTAAATTTCTCCTTTCAATGCGAATCTAATTATCACAAACGTATTAAACTATCAGAGATGAATTGAGCAAACAGGAGGCGATAATTGTTGCCCATTAACCCTGGCTTTCATTTAAAAAGACAATATGTAGAGATCAAACTGTGTAAGGGGGTAATCTTGCTTTTAAAGAACTTATGCTCTACAAGAAACAGAGTTCACGTCAAAGGCATGTTTCAACAGGTGAGAAGAGAAGAATCAGATGCAGAATTAACGCTGTAATTGTTTGAGAAATACCATTAAATCGAGCCACAAGTATCAAGCAAAATGTTGATCCATGGGGACCGGTTGTATGTGGTATCGATGAAGAAAAGTGATTGCTGGTATTAAGGTCTAAGAATGTTCAAACACAGCAGGGGCAGTGAAAATAACTCTTCAAGTGACACCGATCCGAAGACGTAGCCAGATTTTTATTAAAACATTCCAAGTGGCCTTGAATTTATAATGACTAGTTTTATTGCTTCAAGATTTAGGATTACTGACATTGGACAAAATAGAAGAAAACTTTTCAGTGTTCCCAGAAAAATCGCCTGGAAGGGAGAAAATGCAATAAATTGAGATGTCAGATATACGAGTCAAGATGGTAAGGGTATTTTTTTCCTATCTTAAATTAGAACTGCTTTATATTCTTTTTGTATATTTGTTTGATTGTCTTGAAGACAAGCCATGTTGGGGGTTGTCTGTTGGTATCAACTGAAGGTCAAAATTCACAATCTTCTTCAATCTATTGGTAACAGATAACACACCAATGAGGGGCAAGGTCCCTAACCAATTCTCCTTCCAAACCTGACTGTTGAAAGGCCCCTTCTTGTGCAGGCCCCACGCAGGCACCTGCAGCTCCTGTGAGTTCATGATGACCATGCTGTGTCTTGCCTAGAAGATGACATTCCATAGTCCTTTTCCATACCATCTGACTTTGAGACTTTTTTTAGTCCTTTCCTCCATAGTGTCCCCTGAGCCTTAAAGGGATAGACACAAATGTCCTGTTCGGGGATGAACACTTATCGGTCATTAATTTCAGCACATTGGAGACTTCCAATGCAATGGTCATATGGATGGCCCTGCTTAAACTCAATGGGTCACAAAACCAAACCAAAAGTCATGATTCTGGGAAAGGGGCTATTAGGGATAATATGGTGTTGATAGGCATGGGAGAGAGATAAGAGAAGGTATGGGGAAGAAAGTAATTGCAATGCATTATATACACGTCAAATACAAAATTAATCAATAAAAAGAAGAAAATAAAGATTAAATACATGACCACCTAATTTACTTCTCAACCAAAGAACAAAAGACAATAAGATGTATATTTTCATAATGTATTTCTTTAAGATATTTAAACACACTAATTTTTAATTTTCTTATTTTCAGTGAAATGAAACATGGTGAAAACATTGCACATAAGGGAAGAGCAATGCCTCAGTGCTGGAAGATGTGCATCAAAGTCCTGCCTCATTATTACCCTGAGGACATTTTCCTTACCTATTATGTTTATGCTGTGAGTTTTCACAAAAGACTAAGCAACCAAGTATCTAAATGATATAGCTGCATCTTACCGTATTGTCAGTCAAAGAATGACCATGATGCAAAGGACGATGACAGCAGATGCATTTATTAAACATGCTGAGCAAAGTGCATATGAACCACAAAGAGACCTATTTTAGAGTTAGGTCCATGACCTCTCCATTTTCTGCCTTTTGGTTGCTTGGTATTAATCCTTTCACTTTAACAGAAGAATTGTGAAGATGAATACATGGTTAAAAAGAATATTTTTTTCTTAGGGTATAAGAAAAGGGCTAGCTTAGGCCAATAAAATTATGATCCTGGTTTTCTTTATTGTAGCAGGAATCTTAGAAGGTCTTATTAATAAAAATCAAACCTGAGGCCAGTTATTGGGGTGAACTCTGGAAGGTCAGAGAGCCAGAACAAGCCACAGCTAACCTCACCTGGCCAACTTCTCAGCTGATCTTGTTTCCTCAGACTGGAAGCCTCTGTGTCCTCATATCTGAATGGCTCTCAGCTGAACTGTGCTGCTCAAAAGCCTGAAAGCTTAACCAGCCAAATGCTTCTAGTTTTTGGTCTTCACGCCTTATATATCTTTCTGTTTTTGCCATCACTCCCTGTGATTAAAGGCTCACTTCTTGGGATTAAAGGTGTTTCCAATGTGGCCTTGAACTCACAGAGCTCCAGAGGGATATCTATCTCTGGAATGCTAGGATTAAAGGTATGAGTGCCACCATTTTCTAGCCTTTGTATCTAGTGGCTGTTCTGTCTCTGACCCCAGATAAGTTTATTAGGGTGCACAATATTTTGGGGAACACAATACCACCACTCTTTACTTTTCCCATGATCCTGTAATGTCTCCTGAGGGCTTCTTACCCATTCAAGGAGAAGGTAGTCAGCACCTCAGTGAGGAAAGAATGAGAAGATGAGCAGTGCCGACATGGGCACACGTGAGCTCACGCAGCTCCACCGTACTACTCAAGAAAGGTACACAAGACAGAAAATAACTGAAACAAAGTGATCCACCCTGCTCTTCCCGGGTTGTTGGTTGCCCTTTGATTCACTTGTTTGTTCATATCTTACTGAGTGCCTGCCACATATCAGACAGTTCAGTAGGGGTTAAGGTAGTCAAGGATCTCTTTAATTTATGCTGTTGACATTTTACTAGGATGGGCGAGATGACAAGTAAATGCACAGTTGACTAAAAGGACATTATATTTTGAACAGAATTATGATGAAAATAAGATGTGCCGTGACAGTGAATGAAGAACAGTTGAGTTCAATGGGACTGAATCCTTAGGAAGTCTCGATTGCTTAGTGGATCCTGATTTGCTGTCTATAGGATACTGGGAGTTGCACCACTGCTTACTCTCTCTGTCCTCAAGGCCCCTTTCCTGGCTTCCTGGCTAGTTTCAGCTTCTGGGATAGCATATTCTTGTCAAGATGGCTGTGACAGATGAGATCACAGATGATACACCAAAAGTCTTTGTGAAGATCCATTCCAAAGAATCTATTGCATACCTGTCTGTATACCAGGAAAGCATCAATGAGCAACACAGACATGCACACACAGTTCTGGAATTTAGTCTATTCAAAGACATGTTATAATGATTATTATTCCTTTTATTTATTTTTTTTGTAAAAATAGAACATTTATACAATGGACTTTCTGCAACGAAGCTACTTTTTTTCTTTTTTTACATTCTACTGATGTAGGTTTGAATACTTGCAAATACTGCATCATAGTTACTTACTGCTCTTTTCACTGTACACCCCCAAATATACACAAATGCTTTGCTCTTTGGATTTGCCACTAAGTGAGGTGAAGTGTCTATTTTGAGTCAGTCACTTGGTGAAATGACAAAAAAACACTGTTTATTTTTGAAGGCATTTACTATACTAATATATGTGGGTACACAGCTGTAATTGCTATACACCTCATGGTTTCAATCCCCGACTGTGAAAGAGCCAGGCAAGTCTATTCACCTCTTCTATTCCTGAATGCAATTCAGCAGACTAAGGGATATTGGCTGAAGATACAGAAACATACATCTTAAGAGAAAAATGGATCGGCTTACCGTCTTCTCCTTTGGGCGTTTTGCCAAATACATTCACAGCAATAAAATTATCCCCTCACTTGCAGTGATTAACGAGGAAACGGTGCCTCTTCAGTGATGCTAAATTCCACAGATGACAGACCAAATAGGGGAGAAGGGTAGAAAGCTGCTCCTAGTTTCCTCCTGACTCGTGCAGAAGTGAATGTGGCACCACGTCCTGCTTTTGCATAGCTTATCTAGGACAACAGGTACACATCTATGGTTTTTCCCCCAACCCCAGGTAGAAAGAGCTTGGTGCCACCCCCAGACTGCAAACTGCACACAGGCAAACCAACAGCACCGACACATGTCAAGGCATATGATATTAACTTTGGGAGGACATGGAATTTGTTTTTAAATACTTATTCAGTAATTGGGGCTCATGATTTTTTTTTGTCATGTCAACCACTTTAGAACCAAAGAAAACTAATCCCATATATTAGAAATCATTTGGAAAGTGCTTTGATTATTAAATTGTAAGAGAACACATGGTTTTTAACCACGAAAATAAATGTGATGAGAACCATACACTATCACATGTGGTAACTAAGACAGGGAAAGATGAAACATGACCAGAAAATATCACTCAAATCCTGTGTGTTTTCCTTTCAATTTAAGCAAAGTAAGCTAAGAACTGTTGTGAGTTTCTCTCTGCTCAATTTTCTTTTAAGAAGTGGGTGGTGTTCATGGTTGTATCTTAGGTAGAACACCTTGAGCCTTGGAGAAAAGATCCTTTTTGGAAGTGACTATGTGAGCAGGCACTCTCACAGACTGATGGTGAGGCTGTACAGCCTGTGGACACAGCAAGTTGGAGGCAGACAACAAAAAGCATCAGTTGAAAAGGGCCAGGCCGAAATGACTTAACTAGGGAAAGGATGAACCAAAAAACAACTCCAGCAGGGACCTTTTACGTCAGGCAATAGTGCCATCTTTCCAGCTGCAGTAAGTGTGTGTACATATGTGTGTGGTGATGTGGGCAATGTCATTTTCTAACCTTTGTGATCAAACTTAGCTTATCTAGAACAATCAATGCATATAAGTTTTTTCCATGTATGTCTTTATCTTCCATCTAATATTTCTATAATGAACAAGCAATGGGCCTCTGACTGGTGGACGTAACTATAAACGTTGTGTCTCGGCTTCTACAGTGTTGGTTTTGCTGTTCCCGTTACTGTGGTAGCTGTATTGAGAGGAACCAATCATGCCCAAGGACAGAGTTGTTGCTGCCCAAGTTGTAAATTAATCAAACCAAGGTTCTGCAAAATTAAATTCAGAAACCATCGGATTTCAGCATGAACCTTGACTGTTTTTCTTTCTAGGGGCACTGGATCTTTCATATTCAAGGACAATAATTAGCTCTTGAAGATAATTAGAAGCTGAGAAGCAAAAATTCTCCTTTACCGATATCCCAAGAGAGGAGACTCTGAATCCCCTTTGCCATCCAGCTGGATAGAGGCAAGATTTCAAAGAGAAACATCTGGGCTGCCGAGGGGCTGGGAAGCTTGTGGGGACCTTTCTGCATAACCTTAAAACAGAGTGTTGTCAAGATTTCTGATATACCAGGGTCAAGGAGAACTGTAAAAGAAGGGAAAGAATCAATTCTGGGCTGCACAAATCTTATTTCTCCCATCAACACACAGAATGCTTGGGAATTAGTATGTTAAACATGACCTGGCAAATGTTTCCTCCATTCCTCACTGTTAAAATTATGAGAGAAAAATGGAGCGTATTCACTTAAGGATATTGGGATCTGCATTTTAAGACTGAGATATTTCTAGTTTCTGAACATAGGAACAGGTTTAGGCAAATGACAATTTCCTTCCCCGCACCTCTTTTCTCTGTAGTTTTGGTATAGTGGAGCCAAATGGACTTAGTGCTATCCAAGGGAATGTTTGCAATGGTGGAAATGATTGATGTCTGCTTTGTCCACCGTGGCAGCCACTAATCATCTGTGGCAAATGATCACTGTGAAATATGGTTTGGGTGGCTAGGAAATGAATTTTTAATTTCATTTAATTTGAGTCAATTTAAACTTAAATAGCCCCATGTGGCTAGATTTTTTTTTTTCTGCCTTGACATAAGGACCCAGAGGCAGGAATAAAGCCATAGATGATGTGGATATGTACACTTAGATGTTAGAATTAGAATTATTAAAATGTTACATGATGGTATTGCTTCCCCAGAATGAACTTCCTTTGCCTTCTACTTTTTAAAGCAAGGAATGAGCATGCATTCTTCAGGTAAGGTAAACAGTTGACTGGCTGTGCTTTCAGGAACAATTTGACTTGTCTGGCTGATGTAGGAAATTGATCTCTGAGCCATGCAAAGGGAAGTAAGGACCTGCTGGGGATGATATACCATTACATTCAGTCGTAACCGAACATGAGTTGTTGGAAATGTGCAATATCCCAGCTTTGTTCAGGATTAGACTTGCTGATTTTAACAGACCTGGAGACCTGTCAAGGTGTTAGGCAAGGGGCATCAGGGGAAGGGTTCAAGTGTGGCAAACTTCTTACATTACAGCTACATTTGGGCCAAGCAATTCAGTATTTCCCACTGATTATTCATTATTACATACATACCATACATGATAGTAAATGGCTCCTCCTAATCTATTAAAGATCCCTATATTTTTCATGCTATGTAATTTATGCAGTGTCAAAATGCTTAAAAGGAGTTTCTATTCCCATGAACTTCTTTAATTATGTAGAAAGCATTCTTTTCACAGCTAGTCACAGTATGACAGCATTATCTAGGGGTTAATGATTTTATTGCATAAGATGTGAAAGCAGCATTTATGTAAGAATTGTGGCAAAATGTTAATCACAAGCAATGTGGTGGCTTATAATTTGGGCTCTCATCCTCATCTTGACTGTCCACAGTGTTCCTGCTGCCTGCAAATAAGATACCGTGGGTGATGTGTAAGGGCACTAGCGTGGTTACCCTGAGCTGATCGTGCATATCTTGTCCCAGTTCCATGAGCAATGGTATCATGTTGGGAGCTTGAAATTGGCCTTGTTGAGAGAATTCACAGCAAGAAACTGTCAAATACTACCAATAAGGATTGCTGGACTTAGAGAGAGTTTGTTATAAAACATTTACCAGTACACTGCTGGGCATGGAGATGGTTAGCTTGATGCTAAGGGTGGAAAGAAGTGAGGACAGAAAATCATAGACCTTCTTGCCATTCTAAACCTGTCTCCTCATTTCTACCAACAATTTTCCATGTGCTATTCAGGGGGGGGGGAATAATGAATAATTCAAAGTGCCACAGGTAATAGTACAGCCTTTGTAAGCTTTGGATAATTATTTATAAACCTCTTATGTAAACGTAGCTGCCAACATGAAGAATTGAAAGGAATCAGGAATGAAGTTGGATGTCTTCGAAGCTGTAGATAAGCTTTGTTAGTCACTCACCTTATTTCACTTCATCTAGTAATTACAACAGTTGACAAATCCTTTCACACTCATGAAGAATATCACACGAGTAAGTCACACATGGCTTGGTGGTAGAACAATACCCTTGGGAGTTTATGGTGGGTTTGGTCACCTGTAGAAACAAACATACCACTTTTGTAGACTAAAAAGTTAGAGGAATGTCGTCATGTAATATCCAGGGCTGACTGATGCTTTGTGAGTGCCAGGAATGCCTCCTTAACTCTCC
The DNA here is from genome assembly GCF_004664715.2 of Peromyscus leucopus. Lineage (NCBI taxonomy): Eukaryota > Metazoa > Chordata > Mammalia > Rodentia > Cricetidae > Peromyscus > Peromyscus leucopus. The sequence goes on along the minus strand of NC_051077.1, from coordinate 24,958,145 downwards.
CCTACACCATCAGTTGCATCTTTGGATACTGTGCCCATGAACCATCATATCTGATCTCTCTCCTTGACTCAAGAAATGAAACGTGTTTGATGCTGAGAAAATACAGGCTCTGGGAAAGTGAATGAAAAAGTTATGAATATTGATGAAAAATTTCACACTCTCTTTTCCACTTACCCCTAGTCACCTTCCTTCTTCAACTGTTTTACCAAGGTAAAGGGACTAGTCAATTTGGGTATATGAGGTACATAAAGTGTCAGCCTAAAGAACTGGCCACTTGTAACAGTACTTTCAGAAGTGTTTTCAGAAAACAGAAGTGAAAAATGTACTGAGGGTGTCTAATAAGGGGAAGTGGTTAAAGCAAAGACTTTCACCGAAGGGAATTGACTCACTTTTCCTTTCCTGTCTTCATTTGGAACCTTGTGCCCTCTGTTCAACACGCCTACATTGATGTGCTTAATTATCAGGCTCCTTCTCCTAATTGTGCACAACTATGTCAAAACCTGCATTCTTCAGAATATCTGGAGGTAGGATGCAAGAGTGACTCACCTTACCCGGATACGATTGAGAAGACCCCATTCCTACACGGTCCCCAGAGGTTGTATCTTCCCAATACGTTTCAATAATGCTGTTACAACCCTATAGCTGTAGGCAAGCCTATCAGTCAGAGATTGGAGGGCAGAGGATTCTGTTCAGGGAGGTGCACTGCCAAGTTTTAAAAGCAGGTTACTTGGTTAGAAAGACTAGAGTTTTGACAGCACATAAACAAAAATCTGTCTGGGAAGGTTTTTTTCCTCACAGCAAAAATCCTGCTAGAAGTGGAGATCCGCACACCGTAAAATGATAATCCTGTAATTCTGATGTTCTCACATGACTAAGCAGATTAGATAAATAAGACTCCAACTTCCCTTTTTCAAGTGGAAGTTCACACATTTCAGAAAGAAATCTACCTTTTGGGGAATATGACAAGGAGACAACAGGCTTGCTTCGAGTAAAAAGCCGGACAGTGACGAATTATCCTGCACCACTTTCCCTTCGGAGCACGCCCAAGGGACTGAATGAAGGAAAGGCAGAGAGAAAATACGAAACCAAAACTTTGGTAACTTACGAGACCTAAATGAAGCAAAACATAGGTGCTGCCCACAGCAAATTCACAGCAGATACTCAGAGAACACGTTATGGTGTTGCACTGGATTCCAGACAGGCTGACATGGAAAATACTGAAGTAAAAGTGAATTGTTCACACAACCACAATTCGGATCCTAATAGCCTCATGGCAGTCATACTTTGAACACTGACTTGACTGAGGTAAGTTTAAAATTCCACTAGACACAATTTTCTACATACAAACTCAAACCAACCATGATATTTCCTTAGAGATGTGTGGCTGCATTATCACTTATTCTCATTGTTACTTCTCAGTCATGTTGCAATTCTGTTTATTTATTTCTTTATTTGTTGCCATCATTCTAACCTAGCTGCCCTTCATCTCTTGTTGGGAGTGCTACAATGGTGTTTCTCTTTCCCCCCTTTTTTTCTATTTCTCACTCTATCACGCAGAAACTTAAGTGATTAAAGAAGATTAAAAAACCACTTATAACCCTTAGCATTTCTCTTTTGCTCTTTGAGTGAGATCTAAATCTGTTTGAGTGAGGGGTTTAACTGGCTTTAGCTTCTCTGGGTTCTTTGATATATTAACCCTCTTTGCCTGGAATGTCCAGACCCCATGACCAATTCTTGATATGGGTGCCTCACTGTCGTCCTTTGTACATCTTTATAATTGCGCTATAGACAGCCATTTCTTACTCCTTTATGTCATTTGACCACAAACAGCAACCTAATCATCATATTTATTGTCTATTTCCCCTGGTGATATAAATAAGGTTGTCTTCAAAATTTTATTGGTTTCTTATTTGTGTCTCCCCCAAGACTTGTTAATAATACAAGCTTCACTGAAGTAGGTAAATGTGGCTATCATATTCCTCATCAAGGGTCCAGAAATTCTTAGTTGAATATAATTTTCTTTCCCCATCACTGTTAGAGCTGTTGAGATTAATTTGTTATAGACACTCTTGCATGGACTTTACATGAAAATCACTAATTTCTCATTGTCTATGATTACATATGTTTAACCTTATTTTACACATAGGAATTTAAATAATATGGCCCAAGTCATACTGTTGAAAGTGGTAAACCATTGGGCCTGTCTGTAGAGTCATTTTCAAATCCTGCTTAAAAGTTGTCCAATATGTGAATATTTAGTGTATATCATTTAGAAAATGTAAATGAAGTGATTATTAATGATGTTATTATTCATATTGGAATATCTTATTATCCTACTAACTTGTTTTGCGTGGGTATTTGTAAAAATTATGGGAGGGCCTGGGAAGAGTGGGGTTTAGTGGTAGAGCACATGCCTAGCATAACCGAGGCCCCAACTTCAATCTGTAGAACAAAAACAAAGAGTGTTTGAGAGCTGAGTGGGTTGCGGAGGCAGCTGTGAAAACTCTTCGGAGTACTCTATCTGCAGACGATCTATGCAGCCGCACCTAGAGTCCAAATCGGCTGATGCACTCCAGGCCATCTCAAACACCCTTATGGTTTGCAAATGTTCGTTTTCAAATTGGAGACGCCAATGCTACTCATTGTTGCACAAATCTTACTTATGATCGGTGTTACATTTCTGTGGGAGCTATAAAATCTTTCTCAGTGGTTGGGAGCCATTCAACACATTATCTAAGTTTTACTGCTTTTAAATTGAATTCTGAATAAGTACAGTGGCTGAGCAGCTATGAAGAAACTCCTGGCCAATTTCTCAATTGAATCCCTCCCACAATCTTTGTTGGTTTTTACTTACAATAGAATCTGACCATTGATAATTGTTTGAATGAATAAAAGGGGATGAATATTCATGTGTGTGTGTGTGTGTGTGTGTGTGTGTGTTTCTATAAACACATACATGGCACAGTATGTGTGTGGAAGCTAAAAGAAGACTTTTAGGACTCCGTTTTCTCCTTCCAGTCTGTGAGTCTCAGGGATAGATCTGGTCTTGGTGGCAGGTACCTATACTTGCTGAGCTGTCTTTCTGGCCTTGTATATTTTTCTAATTTTTTTTGTTTATTTATTTACTTATCTTTTGTTTTTAAATCCCAATGTAAGTTTCCCCTTCTTTCCCTCTTCCCAGTTCCTTTCTCTTCCCCTTGCCCCTGCGCTATCCACTTCTGCTACACTGTTTCTCCTCAGATACAGGTGGGCCTACCATGCATATCAGCCATGCACGGTGTATCAAGTTGCAGTGAGCCTAGGCACCTCCTCTCTTATTAGATGAGGCAATCTGGTAGGAGGAATGAGTCCCAAAAGCAGGCAACAGAGTCAGAGACAGCCCCTGTCACCACTGTTAGGAGTCTCACACGAAGACCAAGGTACACAACTGTAACTTAAATGCAGAGGTCCTAGGTCAGTCCCACGCAGACTCCCTGGTTGTTGGTTCAGTATTTGGGAGCTCCTGGGAGCCCAGTTTATTTGGTTCCGTAGGTTTTCTTGTGGTGCCCTTGACACCACTGGGTCCTGCAACCATTCTTCCCCTTTTTCTGCAGGATTCCCCGAGCTCCACCTAATGTCTGGCTATGGGTCTCTGCATATTCTTCTAAATATTAAGCTATTCAACTCATTTGGACAAACAACACCCCACTCCCCAAGCCTAATTAATATGAAACATAAAGTGTTTGAGGAAATAATTTATCCAGAGTAGGTTTCTTATGGTCTTGTCTTAAAGTTAGCGTGCAGATTCAAGTAATGATAGATGTGAAACAGTTGTGCACTGTCAAAGGAAATATAGTTTCACCATCCACTTTCCTAAATAATTAGAACCAAAGTGTTTCAGGCCTTGGAGTTTTCATATCTTTAGAATATTTGTATGTACATAATGAGATATCTTGGTTAAGGGACATAAGTACAAGCACAGATTCACCTATGTGAATCTGTAAAACCCAGGTAAGGTATATGCAAGCTGAAGTTTACCTAACACAATAGTGTCAGTCTGCCTGTGGTTTGACTTTGACATCTCATGCCTTATAAATACCCTGAGGGCTTTATTTAAAATTGGAGATTCCCTAGAGCTCCCAAGGAAACACATTCCCTCAGAATGAGAATGGCAGAAGCCTCTGCATTGTGAGAGAACATAAAACGCAATATACAGGATGATTGTGGATGTGTAGAAACCCATACAGACTAGATGGAGAGATAAGGCGTTTCATTGGGATACATCTCTGTGGAACTGATGATGCTGTTTGACCTCCTGGCTGAAGGAGGAACCTTCAAAACAAATTTAGAAACTCCTCTGGACGTTGTCTTTTGTTTTCCATGCACAATGGTCTTGGCCAATTGACCTGTGTGTATTAAATTCTTCCCTGATGAACACGACACGGTTGCTCTCACTTCACTCAAGGCTGTCTCATTAACTTGAGCATATGATGTTCACAGATGCCTACTTTTGTGCCTTCTTTCTCATGCTTTCCAATCACGAGGAGAAGCAGAGTACTTTTATTTAATGTAAAACTTTAATCTCTTTCCTGGAGTTTATACCTCATTTTAAACTTTTTTTTTCAATTCTGAGTTGCATCCTTTATAAGAATGCTGACCATGGGCCATCCAAATGGCTCAGTAGATATAGGTGCTTGCCGCCAATTATGATAGCGTGACTTCAATCCATAGGACCCACATGGTAGAAGGAGAGGACTGACTCTTGTAAGCTGTCTTCTGACTTTTACATGTGTGCTATGGCACATGTACTCCTCCCTAGTGTACACTAACTAACTAACTAACTAACTAACTAACTAACTAACTAACTAACTAGAATGGAGAACGTTGACTATCAGATGGGCTGTAAAACTGTGAGAAGCAAAGTATGTTTGAACTATTTGCAAACTTTCTTTTTCCTTGGCATTTTCTTGTCTCTAGTTAAACATCCTCTTCAGTCTCTTTTGAGTCAGAAGTAACTCAGGAAGGAGAAAAAAGTACAGGTGGAAAAGGGCCTTTCTAGGTTTAGTTCCCAAAGGCTAGACCCTTTACAGAGGTTAGAATGGACAGATTTGAGGGAGAGATCAAAACTGAGAAAATAACCTCTGGGAGAAACATCTGGTGGGAGAGTCCTTGGAGGGGTAGATTAGAAGACACACAGAAAAGGTAGAAAATAGGCTCTTGGGTTTGAGGAGAAGGGGCAATTAGAGAATGAATTTTAAACTTTCTAGAGGGAAAAGGTGCTTGGGTGTACCCTGTGTGTGTGTGTGTGTGTGTGTGTGTGTGTGTATAATCCAAGAAAAGAAAAAAGACTTGTGTGTTAAATAAAAGCAAAGAACAAGGTAGTCATATACATGGAGTGACATCTCAGTCCGAGGCTTCATGAGCAAGGGGAGAAGTTTCTACAAGGAAGCCACCATGAAGCACAGAGTGGATGGGGCTTGAAGATCTGACCCAAACCTGCTTTCTCCCCTCACTCATCTCAGATGAACCAGTACAGTAGGGAGATAACTAGAGAGGAATGTTTTTATTATAGCCCCCATCACTCATAAAGAGTCTTGTTTTATAATGCTCAGTTCCATGAAGATCCCAGGATGACCATCTCTCAAGGATCCATCCGTCTAGATTTTCCTCTACTAGAATGTGACACAAAATGGGCTGTATTTGACAATACTGTCCCTTCTGTTTTGAGTGGACAGCTATTTAAACTACCTCAGGTTGGCAGGCACCAGGTAAAATGTTAACTAAATATTATATTGTCTATGTTGTTAGTTCTGGTATCATTTAAGCAACTCCTGGGAACATACTTTTTAGTAATTATATAATATTCTCCACATGATTCTTAAAAGAGTTTATCTATGCTTTTAAATTATTTTGCTTGTCAGATGTTTAACAATATTATGAATAATTTGAGCAATAACCCATAGAGAGATATTTGTAAATATATCTGAATATATTTATAAAACAATAGATTTTGAGTAATGTACATTATCCAAATGTTTTTTTTTTTGTTTGTTTTTGTTTTTGGAGACAGGGTTTCTCTGTGTAGCTTTGCACCTTTCCTGGAACTCTCTTTGGAAACCAGGCTGGCCTCGAACTCACAGAGATCCGCCTGACTCTGCCTCCCGAGTGCTGGGATTAAAGTCATCTGCCACCACTGCCTGGCTATCCAAATGTTTTACAAAGCATTGTAACGATGTGTTCTCCTGCCTGTAGTGTTTGATAATGGCCACAGCATCGCATGATCAAAAACACTGCCATTAAATTAGTAAGGCCACCCACACAGCCATCATTAAGTTTTGGGAGCTAACATACAGGTTGGATTAGCCAATACATAAAACATTAGCCATGTTAAACACGGTACTTAGTAATGAACTCAAAGGGCACACGTGCAGAAGAGATAGGGACTTGGTACTCCTCCATGGAGGGTTTCATACACATTAAAGCAACTTTCTAAACTTTCTAATTTGAGTTGGAACTGATTTGAGTGCCCTCTTCCTAATGACTAGTTTTCATGGTACCAGAAGTCAAGATGCAAGCTTCCAAAGGAGGGAGGCAACCAACGGTTCTACCCAGCAGAACTACTAGGAACCACATCAAAGACCAACATGGCACAATAACCCTGGCATGTAGCAGTGCCACACACACCTTGGGGATAACCAACAACTCTCTAATCGGACTTAAGACCCATTCAACAAGAGGAACACCATGTCTGGTACTGGGGACAAAGATAATTACTCAGTGCTAGTATTATTAGTCTTTACCCCTCATCAAGGAAACCAGTACAGAAAACAATAACCAATCAAAGCACACAGTTGTGAATTCCAAAGATTATTTTAAAACAACACACACACACACACAACACACACACACACACACACACACACACACACACACACACACACAGCAACACAATTCCATAGAATTTTGGGAATATTCTTTGCATTGCTTAAAAAGAGCAAGAAACCAAGTTTATCTATTGCAAGTGAAAATGAGGTAGATAGAATGAAAATCATGGAAATCCATGATGACCAGTCTTCCTGATCGTGGAGTTTTCTTCATTTGGGCAGATGAAAGAGTAGTAAAGAAATGAATTTAACTGGTAGTCTCGTAGTTTTGCCAGAAAAAGTCAAATGTCAGAGGAATGGGCAAGATTAGTGAACATTATGATTGGAGTAAATGCTGGTGAAATCTCAATTTTGAATGAGGGAAGTAGGATGTAGGGGCGTTCAAAATGATGTCCATAATGCACTGGAGAGTTAGAGAGTTAGGTGAAACCTAAGGATTATTTGAACTGAGGAAAGAGAGAGAGAGAGAGAGAGCCTTGTGTTATTAATCAGTATAGGGAATCTTGACATCAAGGTTAAGAAGAAAGTGCTGTTATTGCTGGCACCAGAGTCTCTATTTGGCCCCAGGACTGACTATAAACTTCGAAGAGACCCACTGGTGTGCTTAACAAACTCTGTGGAAAGAAATAAGAGTACTCATTGTGTCAGACAGCGTTCAAACTACACAAAATTATTCAAAGTTTAGTACATGATTTTACTTCATCTTTATTACAATGTGATTTTAATGAATTTATAATGATTTTCTGAGTTTAATGTCATAAGTTAATCTATGGCTAATGAAAGTATCTAAGATGTACAATTTGAAAACTGTCTTATGTGCTACTGACACATACATGCTATGATTTGTGTATATGAGATATATTAATGTACATTTATCCATTTTTGATCATATACGTATTATATTATATATAAACCTTCTTTTCAAATCTTGAAATGCATGGTCACTGTTCAGATATCAGGTAGCTACCTATCTGGAACCAACTCAATTCATTGACCTTTTCAGTCTGGTCTTAGGTAGTACCCTTGGCAATGAAGCAATATCCTCATGAATATAAAATGATTTATGAGTAAACTTCAAGTGTAGCTTTCTTGTTATTTCTTTGACCTCACAGAGTCAAATGCCAAATCCAATATCACAGACAACAAATTTTTATAGGTCCAGCACATGACCTGGAATTATTTTCATTGCACTTAAGTAGTTGTGTGCTGATCTAGAAAATCATTAGCTTGTCCAGGTCAGTGGCTTTCCATTATGTCTTGCTTGGTGTTACTGGATTGACTGAAATTTTGAGGATACCTCATTTGCTGTAAAGGTGCTGGGTTTTAAAGTGTACCAATGACATTTAATTTTACTTCAAAAATCTTTCCATTTTAATGAAATATGTTTGTGATGCTGATATTGTTCCACCCTAGAATCATGTTTAAGATAATATTTGATTTAGTTACCTGTAACTTCTTGCCAGTCACATTTGAGTCTTAAAAAACTTAGTCTGTTTATAGTCCTACCACATTTCAGAAAAGCATCAAAGCAGCATATGGCTAGTGTACATGTTATGGGCACTCCTTTGCTTTCTTCTCAGAAGTTGTTTACCATGCGGATTTAGACAATGTCTCTCCTTAACTGTACTTCAAATGTAATTCCTTGCTTCTTTGCTTTCAGGGCAAATTCTAGACTTTGGGTTTAACTTCCTTTCTGATCCCCACTTCAGTCAATAGGACACTTGGCAATGGTGGCCAGCATGGCACAGCACTGGCATTCATTTATGACATTGTGTGATGTTGAAACAGATGAGAAGTTCTAGAACAGGGAAGTCAGGGAAGGCCAGTTACAGAGATCTTAGTGAAGAATTAGGAACCATAAGGATGTTTCTCCATTTTTGTTTTGAGAAGATCCTCAATTCCAAGGATAGGAAGATCTGTTGAACACTCTTGATGAGAGCTGCCACTGCCTTTGAGACATTATGACCTGATGTCTGGATCTGATCTAGAAAAACAGAGACATGTTCTACCTCACAGAAAAAATGAACACACATTATTTTGAAAAACATCCTTGCCAAAATTTATGGCAGTCTGTCTGTCCCTCTCCATGTCCATTTCTGTCTCACTGTGTAGAGATACACCACTTCAGATGGGGTGTTGCTGTGTAGCCCAGGCTGACCTTGAACTCACAATCCTATGTTTCAGTCTCAAAGGCACTAGGATTGCAAGGATGCACTACCACATCTGAAAAGAAAAAAAATATATTTACAAAGTGATCTTTTGTGGAGTATTCATATTAGCAGTCTCTAAGGTATAATTTTAGACTTCTCTGGATGCCTGAAATAGCTTCCCTACTAACCTTTAGTTGTCTGATGCTTTGCCTGTTGGTTTTCTCCACATAAAGCTCTATTCACTGCTAAAATGTAAATACCTGTATTCCATCTAACAAATAATTTCAGGAAAATGTCCATAAGCTTTGCCTATCTTCAGGGCAGGGTTTAAAACATTAGCAGTAAGGATAACAATGGATAAAACTACCCACATTTCCAGTCTGCAGTCAAACCCCCTTCTTAGTGGTAATAGCTGCACTGATGCATAGGTTTCCCCCTCCTTCTCTTCACTCACTGCTTTCTTTCCTGACTAAATTCCCATTGAGCTGAGTCTCCACTTGTAAAATTTAGAAAAATTTCCAGAACATCTCTTACTTTTGATGATTTGTTTAATAGTGTGTTGTATCTTCTCAAACCCCGTAGGCTCGTTGAATTGGAAGATCCATTTTCTTTCCTGGAAATGTTCTCATTATACAGAAAAATGAATTCTGTGCCCCTATTCCATTACAGGACGGAGAACACAATTTCCCTAGGATGAAAACAATTGATTTTCTTTAGCTGGATCATTGCTTTTTGTCTGATGTATCTATTGTCTCCTCAAAGAGATTCATGATCTCTGTCTTCATTTTCTGGAGTCATTTGACCTCTAGTTTAGTTTTGACCTCATGTGTTCTGTGTTGTTCTGTTCCAACTTATTTACTCCTTCTGTAGTAGTGATACTTTTGTATTTGTGTCTATCCCTTTGTTCTTTGTCCTACCTTTTCATCTTAGGTGTCTTGTTTGACAGATTTCACATTGTCTGTGAGTTTGACGTATGAATGACCCTCTATGGAGATTTTATTTTGCTCTGTCCTTTGAGTAGTGTTTAATTCTATTTTAATTCTTCCTTATTATTCATTGTACTTAAACATTCACTGATTGTTTTCTCATTATACTGTTTGATTATAATGTAAAAACAGTAAAAGGACTGCATATCTTTTGTATGAGTTAAAATTACGGTATGGATCAAGGGTATGTAGAATTATTCGTTCCTCTCAATTCCCTACAAAATAGGTATTTTTCATGCTTCTTGACCATATTTCCACATTTTTATTTGCTATTAAATATATGTGAATGTATTTGGACACAGATATACACACATACACACATCTGACTTTCTTTTTAAAATTTGTTTTTTTTTTCCAAATTACTTTTAAAAGGCTGTACTATTTATAACACATTTCTTTCCAAACCACTGATTTGACTATGTTTAAAAATACTTACTTAAGCAGAGTAGTCTGTTTTATGGCCTGGCTAAAATTTATTTAATTTATCAGGCCAACTAGTCTAGAGTATGCAGTATGGCAGACACAACAATAGTGACCTTACCTAAATAAAGTAGAAGACCTCCTCCCTGAAGACTAGCTCCCATAGTATCAGAAATTGCTATACAAGTTGTGAAGGAAGAAAAGTCATCAACAATCCCACCTAGCTAAAAAGATGTTAGTCACAACCATGACAGGCCTGGCAAAGTGTCACCAATGGCGCAACAGTGGTACTTATTTCTTGGGGCTATTGAACTCCTGTCTAATTGGACTGAATTGTTCAATAAGAAGAAATTCATGCTTGGTAATCTCAACATATCTAACCATTATGGCTGAAGAGGTCATTAAACCCCAGAGGAAAAACACTGCAGCCATTTTCCTAAATCGATACACCCTCTTAACTCTACTCTACATGCTTATCCTCATACCCACAGATAAGTGTAACCCTCATACAGAGTCAGTGGATTTGTCAGGAGAGATAGAGGGAGCAAGACATGCTGTAGGACAGGGAAAGCCACAAGCCACATGGCAATACACAGATTAATAGAAATGGCTTAAGTTATAAGAGCTAGTTAATAATAAGCCTGAGCTATCGACTGAGCATTTGTAATTAATATGTCTCAGTGTGTTTATTTGGGAGCAGCTGTGGGACAGGAACTTCTGCCTACAGGGTGCATAGCAGCACTTATGATGCTAGAGCAGTAGGTGAGAGCTACATCATGGTCTGCTGGCAGAGAGAGAGAGAGGGGTGGGGAGAGAGAGAATTGGGCCTGGCATGGGCTTTTGAAACCTCAAACTTAGTGACACAATTCCTCCAACAAGTCCACAACTCCTAATTCTTCTCAAATAGTGTTGTTCTCTGATGACTAAGCTATGGGATTATTGGGGCCATTCTTATTCAAACCACTGCATTCCACCTCCTGACTCCCATAGGCTTGTAGCCATATCAAAATGCAAAAAATGCATTCAGTCCAACTTGAAAAGTCCCCATAGTCTATTTTTTTGTTTATAAGTCCAAACTTCAAAGTTTCTTCTGAGACTCAAAGCAGCCTCCTAACTATAACCCCCTGTAAAATCAAAATAAAAAAAGCAAATCGCATACTTCCAACATAAAATGGTATAGAATATATATTACCATTCCAACAGGGAGGAAAGGGAGCATATTGAGGAAATATTGGACCAATGACCTAAATCCAGCAGGGAAAACTCCAACCAGTGTGTGTGTGTGTGTGTGTGTGTGTGTGTGTGTGTGTGTGTGTGTGTGTGAATCTGAAAGAAAATCCACAGGAGAATGAACACATAATTTCAGTAGTGTAGGTTTCTTTAAAAGATCATCATTGACTGAAAAACTACAATGTAATACTGATAAGGTGACTAAATTGCAATTAAAAAGGACATGGAGACAAAGCTCTACAGACCTGCAGGCTCATTCATGGCCTCATTCGAATTTAAGTGACTAAGCAAAAGGCTAATTGCAGAAAACAATGTGAATATGGATGGTGTCAAGTTTTATAAAAATAATTTCATTGCTGCATATGGTGAAAGGACAAAAAGGAGTTTACTCAGGGAAGGTGGAATGACCTTTCGGTGTTAAAGCTCAGTAGGAGTTTGTTGATCTCAAATATTAACATGCAGTTCCGTTTATCTAACATCCTTCTCCTACTTAAATGCTTACAGTGGGTAGTTGGGTATGAGAAAGTCATGATACCTAAGATTTTTAAAGCATTTATCTGAATGTGCTGATAACTTTGCGCTTATCTGTGTCTCTCCTTAGCTTCAAAATAAATTATTAGTGAACCACCAGGGCATCTAGAGAGTTGGGATCAAAATATTATTCTTACTTTGTAGATTGCTTTAGGCACAGACCAGATAACTGTCTTATCTGAGAATGCTGGTGAGCCAAGGGCAGAATAGGAATTAGAATGTCAAACTCTGGGTGCTTTATCTTGGGTCAAGACAAGGGATTTTCACTAACTCCTGGGCAGACCCTGGCCATGGGGAAGTAGAGGTGGAGGTTAAAGTCAGTATCAGAAGTGTGTGCTGGAGGCTGACACTGTGAGTTCGTGTGTCTGCAGGGTGTCCAAAACTCAGGAACTCATAAACCAACCTCCTGTAATAACAAAAAAACATTCCATTTTTTTTCAATTTCATATGCTTTGAGCTGACAGCCTCATCTCCCCAGTTCACTGCCAAAGGCTAGTGCTGTATAGAGTTCTTCCATGAAAATCTCCGCCGAAGACAACCACCTATGAAAACAAAAACACATTTCTGTTTTCAGTTAAATCTATAACCATTGCTTACTCTAGAAGAGTGCAGATGTACTGAAAAAAATTCTGTGATTCTCATTATATCCTATTAAATCCCAGTACCTATCCGAAAGAATATCATTCTGTTAAGTCAAGGTCAACAAAACGAGAATGACAAATTACTGGAGAAAAACCTATAATTCTAGTGTATTTACAGTTTTACATTAAAAGCAGAAGTACTAGGGAATAGGTTTGAATATTGCAGCAATTTTCAGATGATAACATTTCATGGCATTTGAAGAAAGTCATAAAATATTCCAAGCATTTCTTGTCAAATTTGACAAATAAATACTGTCAGATGCAATAAAGTAGATTGGAACATAACCATCTTATCAGTAAGGGACATGATATTTTTTATTCATACTTTTCCTCTTAATTTTTGATTAATCCTTCAGATGGTTAGAATTTGATGTTAAAGTTTTCCTTCCTCAAGACACAATTGGCACATGTCATAGTTTCTTTTCTATTGTTGTGATAAAATGACCTGACAAAAGTCACTTAAGGGGAAAGGGTTTCCTTAACTAGGCTATTTTTATCACCATTGGAGAACGAAGCTGGTGGTAACTTCAAACAGCTAACTAAACACATCACATCCACAGCAAAGAGCAAAGAATAATGAGGTAATGCCTGCACACTAGTGCTCATCTCACTCCGTCCTTTTCATTCTGTTCAGGAAATGTGGCCGCCCACATTCATGGTGAGTTTTCTAACCCCAATAAACCCAATTAAGAAAATCCCTCACAGGCCTGCCCCTAGGCCAACCTAATATAGATAATTCCACACCGAGACCCCTTCCCAGGTTGTTCTACGTTGTATCAGACAGCAATTGAAAGGGACCATCACAACATTTATTTAAAAATTTCAGTATCTGTTTACCTCTGTCTTCATGAATAAAATACTTTGTGTATGGAGTTCTTGGTATACAGCTTTGGCCCATTGCTGTTAGACATTTTTAACTATATATCTCATGTCAGTTTGATTTTCTTTCACTGTAAGAAAACTTTCCTGCCAAGTTGGCAACTAAACCTATGTTTTGTTTCTCAGACATGAATTTATAAATTTTAACAGGATCAGTGCAAAGCCCTGTCCTCATTAATGCCACTGGTTAATCAAATTGTAGACTCAAGCTTTTCTTTTGCACAGGAGTGTATTGTTCTAACTCAGATTTATTTAACTCTATTATAGTGGTTTCTTGTTCAAGAATAGAAATGATGCATATCATTTCTGTCAGTGACATCTTTATCTTTTTTCATCATTTTTACCGCTTCCCATTTCTTTTACATCACATATAGTTGTTCTAATTAGTCATAATGTAGCTAATCTGTCTTTATCAATGTTAGCTTTGCTCTCTATCTGATCACAAGCAATTCTAGAATCCACAAAGATATTAATTTCACTATCTTATTTAAATGCATTTCCTTTTCATTTCTGTTAATACTCTAGCCGAATTTGCTTATCATCATGTGATCTTACCTCATCTCCTAGTCCTTTATTCATAGTTCTATATGTTGAATCTTATTGAATACAGAAGTCAGTGTTTCTAACTTCTCATTTCCTGTACTATTAAAAAATGTATTCTTAAAGCTACATCTTTTATGCTAATTTTTTTCAAATTAACAACTCCTCCTTGCATTTTTTAACTCACTCTGTGAACATGAGTTCAGCCAGGTAGATCATAAAATGGCTCTTAGTTCAGGTAAGAGAGTAGCCTCATGGCCTCATCTAACAGAGACTTTCCCTTCTACCAGCAAATGCATGGAGCAAAGTGCTTCAGAGATGATGCAGCAGGCCAATGAGGGTTAAGTCTTCTTCCATCACCCGAACCTCTGATCCATTATGACTTTTAAGCACATGGTGGCAAAGTGACTGTATTGCCACCAAGTATCACATCTTATTTTTGCCATAGATAAGAGGAAAAAATGTGAGGGGAAAGTAAGGTACATATTTTTATTAGAAAAACAATATTTATGAAAGTTTCATAAAAAAAGTTGCATAGTCACCCCAAGTACTATTGACATGGTATTTTTAGGTGTGTTTATTCTCTGGCACTCAAAAAATTGGGGTTATCCAATATAGCAGAAAGAGGAAAATAAGTATTGTGGATCATGTGATACAGGGACTTAAATAATTTTGGGGGGCTGGGGAATTTTCTTTTGAATTTTGCATTATAAATTTCCTCATTTAAATTTGTTATTAATAGCTTGTTAATATGAAGAAAAGATATGTCTTGTTATAGACTGAGGTAACCTTTTTCTGGATAATTTGAGATAATACAGTTTTATTGTTACCAATTATAGCAAATGAAAACCCATAGCCAATTGTAATAAATGAAAACCTGTGGTGGCTTTAGGATGTATGGATACAGTATAATGGTTATAATTGCTTCTTATGCTAGGGCTATATACTCAGCATTCACAGGCACAAAAGACTCGCTGCTTTGAATTTTCAGAAGCACATGCAAAACCTCAGTATGGAGGATGTCTCTTACCTGGCTATGGTTGGGATATTTGTGTTTTCCTAAAATTCATTTGCTAAAATGTTAGCTGCCAAGTTGAGAGTATTAGGAGAGATAGCTAGAGCTTATGGGTCGGGGACCCATGAGTGAAATTAGTGCATTTATAAGAGGCACAATGGATTTTTTACTGCTCCCCATTTCTTTTACATCATATACAGCTGTTCACTCAGCCCTACAATATGAGAGAACACAGTGAAAGCATGTCATCCATGAGAAAGTCCCTATCAACAACTTCCAGTGGAGGATCTGGTATACCAACACAGCCACACAACCTTTGACCTATAGTCTGTCCTGCCTATGGGATGTGCTGGGGTAAGCATGGTATAAAGATTGTGGGATTGTTAACCAATGACTTATCCAGCCAGAGACCCATGCCACGAGAGTCAGCCCACCCCTGACACTGCCTTGAGTGCCAGACCCAGAGGCTGGATGTCCCAGAGACCTGGGATAGAACCAGACATGACTGGCAAAAAAGTCAATGTAATGATGCCTAATGATAATCTGCTATACTCATAAATTGGTGACCCCAATTGACATCAGAGAAGCATCATCCAGCACCTGATGGAAACAGATGCGAAGACCCATAACCAAACATTAGGTCTAGCTCAGGGAATCCTTGCTTAGAGAGGGAGGGAAGACTGTAGGAGCCAGAGAAGATAAGAACCTCACAAGAAAACCCACAGAATCAACTCACCTGGCCTCATATGAGCTCTCAGGGACTGAACCAACAACTATGGAGCCTGCAAGGGCTTGACCTAGGTCCTCTGCATATATGTGATAGTTGTGACACTTGGTCTTCCTGTGGGACTCCTAACAGTGGAAGTAGGGCCTGCCTCTGACTCTTTTGGGACCCTACTCCTCATACTGGGTTGTCTTGTCCAGCCTTAATACATGGGGAGTCTCTTAGTCTTGCGGCAACTTGATCTGCCATGTTTTGTTGATACCCATGGGAGGCCTGACCTGCTTTGAATAGAAACAGAGGAGTAGTAGATTGTGGGGTGTGCTGGAAGGGGAGAGGAGAGGTGTGTGTGTGGGGGGAAAGGAATGGGAAGAGAGGGGGAAACTGTAGTGAGCATGTAAAATAAATAAATATTAAAAAAGTCCCTATCATATATCCAATGTACTGATATCTTGATTTCACACCATCTAGGTCCATAATTGAGAAATAAATCTCTTGCATTTATAAGCACCTAGATTATGGTATTATACTATACAGAGTGTGTGAAGAAAACAGGCATTTTTTTTTCCCATTAGAAATCAGCCCCAGTCCTTCTTTGGGATAGAAGACAAATGCCCAAGATGGTAACTCATTTCAATTTTTAAGGTATTATTAGCAGACAACTTTTCTAGGTTTTACAAGTATGTTATCAGTTTTTGGCTGGTGGAGGCTTTCTTTTCACAAGTGTTCTCTAGGGAAGATGTATGAGACTCAGCGAGGAACTGCAGTATTAATTTAGGTACAATCAGAGGAAAAGACTGCACTGTTGTGTGGCCTGGGAGTCTGCTTAAGTTAGTGTGCTCTAAGGAATTTGAAAGAAAACTGTACAAGTAGATCTGAAAGAATGTCTGCTGATTGGGAAGTACTGGAGAATATACAGAAGTCATTTATTGATACCAACTACTTGTATTACCACACAAGACAAATAAGATAGAAATATGAAGAATTCTGGCTGTAAATCCTGAGAACATAGCACATATTTTGTTTACAAATCTTTTTGCTGCTTCCAAATTTGATTACTGCTTATTGCTGTTTTTTACTGTTTATATTATTGTATTATTCTCAGGTATGTGGAATTTAGATTTAGTAATATGTAGCTATAGGCGTGTTCACACATGTATCAAAGGTTGATACTTCCATATATATATATGGGGACCAGTGAGAACAAAGGAGGGTAATAGAGGGGAAAATATGAACACGTTATAATAATATACATTCATGAAAATGAAATAATAAAACCCTTTATTATGTAGTCTAAAATCAAAAGGGAAATAAAGTAGGGTGGGTAGGTTCAATTACAGAAGCACCAATACTGCTTGCTGGTGTCCTAATAGGGCCATCACCTCCCCCTTCCTCCCCTCTGTGTGCGTGCACAGTTTATCAGCCCTCTTGCATTGCTTGTGGATAGACAGAGTATCTTTATGATGCCAGCCATATCTGTATTGAGATAAGAGCCTAGAACATTGTGTTACTTATTGGTAAAATGATTATATTCTAATCTGTTTTATTGCAGCTGACATTCTTCATACATCACACTTGTCATTTTGTTCGCTACAAAAATGTGCATTAAAAAAGTCTCTTGCTTAGTTTTATGCATTATTTATTGGGTGTGGATGCATGCATGTGGAGGTCAGAGGATAACTTGAAAAAGTGTATTTTCTCTACAGTGTGGGTCTTGGAATCCAGCTCAGATCTTAGAGCTAATCCTTCACCTCTGTCTCCCTTATCCTTCCTTTCTCTTCCAGTTTTATGTTGCTAAGATTCATAACGTATTTTGAGAAATTGAACCGTGTTTTGAAATTTCAATGACTTGTGATGAGTTAATAATGGCACAATTACAGTCTAATTAATTGATTTGCTTATATTAGTTTGTTGTCACTGGCACAAATGTGTGACAGGGTTGCATCTGAACTTGGTTACATTATTTGACATCACCAGAAACTGCCAAATCTTTTAAATTTAATCTCAACTTCGTTGAAATATCTTGCTGTTACCTAGTAAATATCAGCAGTAAAACATAAAGATAATGATTTTAATAATGTATGGTAGAATATCTTTTTAGCTGCACCATGGCGGGATAAATTTTGCATGTAGCATAAACTTCATGAATTCGTAGTTATTTCCACAAGAAGATTAAACATTGAGTGTGTGTTAGCATAGTGGCTGTCCACTAGTACTAGTCAGGGCGTTGCCTTCATCTCTTAGAGATTAAGGAAAGCTGAACAGAATTTTGTAATATTTGACCATTCAAACTTTTTTTTCATGTCATATTAAAAGAAAGGTCCCGAATTAGGTAGATTTTTAAAAAAAATTCTAGTTCTAGGAAAAATTAAAGACTTAATCTGCAGCCATTATAATTGTGTCCTTTCAGGGAAGTAAGTATGTAGTGTCACAGTTTTCCCCAGAGCTAAATCAGAATATCAGAACAGATTATTTGGTGACTTATCAGACACCTGGTACTTTTCTAGGATATTTGTTCATTTGCTTTCTTGTTCTTAGAATGTAAAGACTTGCATTCCAGTTGGTGTGCAAGCTTTGTGAAAAGCTTTGTGGAACACTCAGAATCACAAATTCTGTAATCAGCAATAAACAAATTATATACACACACACACACACACACACACACACACACCCCTTAGATTTTTCATTTAGCTTGTATCATTAGTAATATAGTGTCTGTAACATTTAGAATTCATATATTGACATATATTGATACAACCTTGGAAATCTGTGGAGGGGATCTTAATGAAGGATTGTCTAGAACAGAATAGCTTGTAAGCGTGTTGGGATTGTGTTCATTGTCTTAATTGGTATGGGGAGAGTCAGCTTGAGTGCAGTGCTACGATTCCTGGATCTTGGGCCCTGGACTGTGTAAGATTAGAGAAAGCTAGCTGAGATGAAACATATACTGTATCATTTTTCTCTGTTCTTGATTATGGATGTGATGTGAATAACTGTGTCGAGTTCCTGTGGCCTCAACTTCCCCTCAATGATAGATCATGACTAGAAATTGTAGCCAAATAAAACTTCTCTCCTTGAAGTTGCTTTTGTCATGATATTCTGTCACAACAACAGAAATGACACTAAAACCATAATTTCATATGTGTATGCTTCAAGGGTGGCCTTGGATGCTCAATCCTTCTGCCTCCATATCCTGAGTGCTGGGATTGTAGGCATGTACTCCTATATCTGGATCTCAAATTCACATTTTACAATACAGTTTGAAAAGCCTGAAACAAAAATATTTAAGGTTCACTATTTTAAGCTAATTTAAAATATAGAATGTTTATAATGACATTTTATTTAAATATATGTTATTACATAGACCACACAGGCTTCCTTGTTTCACTTCAATGGCAAATGAAATGACTAGTCTTTAGCTGTTTGTGTGCAGTTTTGAAACATAGGTTTTGTACTGATATAAGATATAAACTTTCTTCTTTTAATCTTCTCTAATGGGGTTTAGAAAACAATCATTTTTTCCTAGAAATAAAAGAGGACAACCATTTAAAATGTGTCTTCCAACATCAAAATTCACAGGTGCAAGTTCATTTCTTGCTTTTCTACAGACTAGCTTTATAATGTTGAGCAAGTGTTTTAAACTCACAAAGACCCACCACATTGATCTATAAAATGACATAGTTTTAGTATTTACTTAAGAGGTTATGAAGGATAAAGTGAAATGCAAGGTAATCAGTGTGAGATTGGGGGAGTTTTCGATATGTTCACTATGAGATAAGTGCAGGCTAGACTTTTGATGGAGTGATAATAACTAGCCTGTTCCATCATTTCTTTTTTTTTTTTTTTTACCAAAAGGTGGTGATTTAAAATGTGTGTGTGTGTGTGTGGTGTGTGTGTGTGTGTGTGTGTGTGTGTGGTGTGTGAGTGTGTGTGTGTGTGTGTGTGTGTGTGGTGTGTGTGTGTGTGTGTGTGGTGTGTGAGTGTGTGTGTGTGGTGTGTATGTTTGAATGTGTTTCCGTGTATGTGAATGCATGTCTCTGTGTATGTGTTTGTATGTGTGCTGATGTTTATGTTTGTGTATGTGTATTAATTATTTTTCTATTACTGTGATTAAACACCATGACCAAGGCAACCAGCAGAAGGAAGAGTTCATTTTGGTCCATGGTTCTAGAGGGATAAGAGTCCATCATGGCAGCGAGGCATGGCAGCAACTACTACAGCGGCAGGAGCAGAGAGTGGAAGTGACATGAGCCTTTTTGGTTCTCAAATTTCTCCCCCTGTGACATACCATTATGGCTGTGCCTCCCAAACCTCCACAAAAAAGTGCCAACAGCTGGGAACCAAATGTTCAAATGTCTGAGATTAAGGGGAGCATTTCTCATTCAAACCATTACAGTGTGTGTGTGTGTGTGTGTGTGTGTGTGTGTGTGAGAGAGAGAGAGAGAGAGAGAGAGAGAGAGAGAGAGAGAGAGAGAGAGAGAGAAGGAGAGAGAGAGAGGGAGGGAGGGAGGGAGGGTAGGAGGGGAGGAGAGAGGGAGAAAGAGAGAAAGACTGTCACTGGAGTATTTCAATATCTATCTGAGAACAGATTTTTTAATCTCTGGTCAATTTCTCTGTTAATTAAGAGCTTATGTAGCAAGGAACAAAAATAAGCTTAGGTAAATGGTTTCTTCCTTTATTCCATGTCCTATGTCAAATCTCCCTAAGGAAATGGGCAGTGGATTGATGGGTTTGTGCATGTTCAGACCCTAATGGTAGATATGTCTTCCTAAAGTAACTGCTAAGTTTTTAATTGGTTTCAGAACAATTTAATCAGACAGTGTTTATGTTCTGGCCATAAAGAACAAACTGTGATGGGCCTGCCATCTGTTCAAGATAAAAATGAAATCCACTTTGAAGAAGTGGGCAGTTGACAGAAATATTTTAATGGATGTTTAACATTCTTATGTCTGTGTGAATTGCTTATCCTGACGGTGACATAAATGTATCAGCCTAAGGGCTCTATCGTACTGCTTCATTTCTTATTATGTTTGTTGGGGGCTATATTTTGAATTCTTAAGTTGTAGTCCATCTAAGAAAGGAGAGATTTAGTCTAGGACTGTGTTTATGTCAGTCAAGTTCTGCTCTGAGTCTCTGCCCCCTCCTACCTAGTTATCGTTGCTCAGCAGTGAGTGTTTCAACCCCAGAGTGACCTTCAGCAACCAACCCTGTATCAGATATTGATTTTTCTTAATAATGCTTTATGAATCTTAGACAATATTTCATACATTCTGATTAGAATTGTGTAGTTTCTTCCTGATTGACATTCTAACCATTCCATTTGCGAATGACCTTGTACACTCTTTCCTGATGATTGCTTTACTAACCATGGAACCTATATAGTATTCCACACATCTTCTTTGACCACGGTTACCTCTTCAAATTGAAGCACAAAGCCCTAGCAAGCTCAGCAAGAGGTCTAGCCAGGGAACAATTTTCTAATTTAAGGTTGTCATTGTATATCGTTGAGTTTCCCCTTGGATTTCTGACTGAGGCTACTCCAAGGGTGTTGCATAAAAGGGAAGAAGAAAACTTCCCCTCAAGTGTGATGTCGTGAAGTATATAAACTTGACCTGCAATGTGAAAATTTAGTGTATTTTGTTCAATGTAAAATGCTTATTTGACACAGTGTATGTTTCGAAGTGTCATTTTGCTACAGAATAGTTGCCTATTTGTCAGAAGCTATTTGTCACTTTTTTCAGTGTCTGCAGGTGGTAAATGTGCTCCAGAATTCAGAGCAGCAAAATTGTGTGCTCACAGGGTTTCATGTAACTGCTTGGAGAAAAATATGACCTTACCTCTGAGTACTTTTGTAAACTGGAGGTGCATAACCAAGATACTAGCTTGAATTCATTCCATTGGGGAGAGTTGAATCCAACTTAATCATCATGATGATCATAATTACTAATTGAGCATTGAAAATGTTCCATCATCTGCTTTATGCTCTAACTATGTTCCATTGAAATGATTGCAACACATATGTAAAAGAATAGGAAAAGAAGCTGGAGGAGCAATTGTATTAAGGTAGACGTAAGAAAACAGTGACTTGCATATATTATGTCACTGGATTTGGGGACTAGAAAGCTAATCAAGAAAGGTACAGAAACTAGGATCCGTTTGGCTGTAGGCAATTCGACATAATATTGTTGCAAGGATGCCAACGCAGGCTTCTGATTTCATATTGACAGATCCTCAGAGTTGATTTACCACTCACAAATACCAAAGTTTTACTTCTTTCGTTTGTTTTGGGGAAGCAATTCTGTTCTAGAAGGCCCCAGAAGACCAACCCTTATGCCTCAGTGCTAAGAACTAAATACAATGTCTGCTACTAAACCACTCCTGACAAGGGTCCAGGGGAAGAGAGAATGGAATTGTGATAGCTGAGACAAAACTTGATTAATTCCCTGGAGCTGGGTATCAGCCCTGGCCATGTTGGAGTTCTGTTAACAAGGAAAATAGGGATGGGTAGAGCTGCCTGCTGGGCATAACAATGTTTGCTACACAAGCCAATGAAAACTGTGGATGAAAACAGCAGACACTCACATCTAATTAGTTTATATGGTGGGAAAAAGTCTAAAGACACATTTACTTAGTTAAAAAAAAGAGATTTCCACTTGAATAGGGGTGGCCTTAAATAATTATTCTCTGTCAGATTTATGATAATCATTGTGCCTCCTCCCTTTTATTTTTATTGAAAATAGGTTTTTTTTTCATACATTATATAGTTTCCCTTCCCTAAACGCCTCCCAGAACTTCTCCACTTCCTCTCCCACCCAAATCCACACCCTTTCTTTCTCTCTCTGTCTTTAGAATACAAACAGGCATCAAAAACAACAATAAAATAAAATAAGATGAAGAACAAATGAAAGCAAAGGATCCAGGGAAAAGCCCAAGAAGTGCAGACAGATGCAGAGACACACATGTACACATACACACACAGAGAAATCCCATGAAGACACAAAACCACAGACTATAATGTATAGGTAAAGGATCTGGAAGCTTTTAAAAAAAGCCCTGACAGAGTATTATTAGATAAGGAATCTCCAAATGTGTCACCAGTTTGTTTTGTCTTATCCGTCTACCTCAGCTGTCTCATCCAAGCAATGGGAACATTTACTTACTTCATGGGGTTATTTTGAAAATTAAGTGTGTTATTTTTATGTTTTTTCAGATGTCACCTTTGCACACAGTTTGTCTGGAATTATGGGTATATATTTTAAATATATTAGTTGAGTCATGCCTTTTTTATTTTCAGGAAAAAGTCAATGTTTAAAGAAATGTTCCTATGGCATGCATCTGTTCTTTCATTCATATATAACTACATGGATAAAATTATTTAATAAATTGTAATAAGCAGCTACAGTGTGTTATTTTAAGATGGAACTTATTGAAAGTAGAATCATTTTCTTAAGAGTCAGGCAGAAATCACACTGTACTATCCAATGATGATAAGAGGGATGTAATATGTTCCATTACACTCGTGAAGAAAAACAAATTGACAAGTCCTTGGTCAACATCAACAAATACAGACAAATGAAATCCCCATCTAGTAAAATTGGTGGCTGCCGTAATACCATTTAACATTCATAGATTTATATTGGGGTATTACCTGAGTATCTCAATTCTTTCAAATATCCACTAGCACTTTACTATAAGAGACAAGCTTTTAAGGATTAAAGATTGAAAAGATCCTTTCCATGCAGGGACATAAGTCTTAGAAAAGCAAATATAAACTCCAAAAAACCTGACAAAATAAAAATAACCAGGGGCAATACAAATCAAGCTGCTAAGTAAACCTCTTCAAATAGTTCAAGGATAAGTTTCTGTAGGATGAGAAATTTCTTAGTGGGGATGAGTTAGTCTCTGAAGGTCAGATTTAATGATTGCAATGAAGTCTTGGATAAGGCACAAAGGATATTCAATGACTGAAGGCATTCTGTGTAATATCATGGGGATGGGGCTTGCCATTATTCCAATGATGTTGATGTGGACATTGCTATTAAATGTAGTTCCCTGATTAAAGTTGATTTGCCAAGCAAGTTAATGCT
This sequence comes from Peromyscus leucopus, assembly GCF_004664715.2. Lineage (NCBI taxonomy): Eukaryota > Metazoa > Chordata > Mammalia > Rodentia > Cricetidae > Peromyscus > Peromyscus leucopus. The sequence continues at coordinate 24,934,082 of NC_051077.1, read as the reverse complement.
CATGGATAAAGGAAGTAACTCTGACTAAGTGTACTGGGACTGGATCCTACAGAGCATTCCAAGCTATGTAGGAATCTTCTCATTTACTTACAGATGAAATGATGCTAAAGAAGGTAATTGGAAAATGAATCAAGGCACGAGAAACAGTGAAGTTCTTGATAAGAAGTAGTTTTTAAATCAAATTTGTATAAACTGATGGGAACCTGAGCTGTAGCAAAGAGTAACTGTCTTGGTCAGGGTTTCTATTGCTGTGAAGAGACAGTATGACCATGGCAACACTTATAAGGAAAAACATTTAATTGGAGTGGCTCACTTATAGCTTCAGAGGTTTAGTCCATTATCATCAGGGTGGGGATCATGATGGCTTGCAGGCAGACAAAGTTCTGTCTACATCTTAATCAGAGGCAGCAGGAAGTGGACTCAGACACTGGGTGATATATTGAGCATAGAAAACCTCAGAGCCTAACCCCACAGTGACACTCTTCCTTGAACAGGGCCATACCTACTCTGACAAAGCTACACCTCCATAGTGCCACTTCTTATGGCTTATGGGGCCACTTCCATTTAAACCGCCACTCTAACCATGTATTAGGGCAGAAGGAATTAATTGGAAAATACTGAGTAGGATGTGCTGATGGTCCCTAGCACCGCCTCTGTGGATTTCTGCATCAGCCCCATTCTTTGCTCTCCACACTGGTGTTGACTGAGTCCACAGCTCATACTTATGTTGAAACTTTAATTCTACCTGCTGTAGTTTTTTAAAATGTAATAACTTGAAATGCTGTCTTTTTTTTTTTTTTTTTTTTTTTTTTTTTTTTTTTTTTTTTTTTTCGAGACAGGTTTCTCTGTGTAGCTTTGCGCCTTTCTGAACTCACTTGGTACCAGGCTGCTCGAACTACAGAGATCCACCTGCCTCTGCCTCCCGAGTGCTGGGATTAAAGGTGTGCGCCACCACCGCCCGGCTGAAATGCTGTCTTTTATTTTATGTAGAAAGTCGGGTACCTGTGGATTCAAATGGAGACATTGGCCATCTTTGCACTTCTGACTGAAGAGATTGAACAATATATATTTTACATACTTCAAATATAATCATCTTCTACTAGAAGAATATTTAGAAATTCTCTGACCTAACCAATGCCCACATTTTTTTTGGGGTAAAAGTGATAGATTATAAAACATGAACAAATGAATGGGATAGAAATGAAAAGAGACCTGAACAATTGAAACCCACAATTTTTTTTTCATTTTTTATTTATTTTTTTCCTTTTATTTTATTTTACAATACCATTCAGTTCTACATATCAGCCGCGGATTCCCTTGTTCTCCCCCCTCCTGTCCCCTCCCCTTCCCCCCAGCCTATCCCCCATTCCCACCTTCTCTAGGGCAAAGCTTCCCGAAGACTGAGATCGACCTGGTAGACTCAGTCCAGGCAGGTCCAGTCCACTCCTCCCAGACTGAGCCAAGCGTTCCTGCATAAGCCCCAGGTTTCAAACAGCCAGCTCATGCAATGAGCACAGGACCTGGTACCACTGCCTTGATGCCTCCCAAACAGATCAAGCCAATCAACTGTCTCACCTATTCAGAGGGCCTGATCCAGTTGGGGGCCCCTCCAAGAAAGACACGAGGATCGCCCAATGACGGAGAAATGGCTGAAACCCACAAATCTTAACGAGAAGCAAGAATACCAAAGGATATGTGGGGAATATCTTTACAATTAGAATAACTTAGAACACATATACTATAGCAATGAGGCTTGGTGTGTTCTCATAGCATGAAGTGTGTGTGGCTGGGAGGCTCTGGGATTCGAAGTGGAGATGAGTTCAGAGAAGTTGTGGGACCACTACTTGTACAGTCTTGTGGGATATTGGGAAGAGCTCCTGGATGGAGAGTTACTGCACGCTTTTCATCTTGGAAGGTGTATAAAGCAAAGTTCCATTGCTATGAAGAGATACCATGGCCAAGGCAACACTTATGGAAGAAACCATTCAACTTGGGGATTGTTTAAGTTCCAGAGATTTAGTCCATAATCATCAGGCTGGGAGCATGATGGCATGCATGCCACTGGAACAGTAGCTGAGAGCGACATCCTGATTCACAGAGAGTCGACATAGAGAGAGACACTAAGCCTGGCATGGACTCGAAACCTCAAAGCCTGCTCCCAGTGACACATCTCCTCCAACAAGGCCACACATCCCAATCCTTTTAATCCTTTCAGATAGTGCCACTCCTCGGTGACCAAGCTGTCAAATAGATGCACCTATGGGAGCCAATTTTATTTAAACCACAACAGAAAGGAGTCATTATTTAGCTCATATTTTAAGACTTACTTTTCACTCAGCTTCCATATGACAAATTGACTATGCAGAGACTGGAGTAGAAGCAAGAAGAACTGGACAAGCAATATTAAGTCAGAAAAATGGGTTAGTTATGTTATGATGAAAAGTGGTGAGGATTCATTGACTATGCTTTAAAGCTGGAATCAATTGAATATGAATGAAGGAAAAGTGAAAAGTAAAGAGAACTCTGGAAATTTGGCTGCAATAACTGGAAAAATGGACTTGTTACTAATGGAGATTGAGAAGCTCTGGGGAGATAGAGTATGTTTTCGATTTTACTCTTACACATGCTAAGTTTGAAAGGTCATTGCATCCGGGTGACAATTATGAGCAGCTAGGCAAATGCATGTGTCTGGAATCTGGAAGAGCAGCTACTCTAGATTGGCTACAAATTTGCGTTTGGTACTTAGGATTCTGGGATTACGTATAGGTCCAGGGAATGTGAGAGTAGATGGAAACTGAACTAAAGATGTAACGTCTCAAAATCACAGAAAAAGGAGATACCAAGAGTCTGCTGTTAGTTTGACAGGAGGAAACTTAAGATCCTGCAATGGCTCAAAGTCAAGGATATGGTCAGCTCTTGGCCAAAGAGTGGAATGAAAATGGTTATACAGAAGTAGTCTCTCAGCCTCTAAAATTGTTCTGGTAGATATTTCTTTTTTGCATTCCTCAATGTAAAATTCATTTGAAACCATGTTATAGGCCATGGGAGTAGGACCTGCTAAAAATTATGTCTTTGAAAATATTATACAGGGTTCCTGTAGAAATAATAAGAATCACAATGTACTATTTACTTATTCATACACTGTTACATAAAATTTCAAAAAAGAATTATAGACTTATCAGGGAAGAGATGCTTAATAGTGTTAGCTAAATGAAATGTCAGGAACAAAAGTGTGACAGAAAGTCAATTTCACTTAAAAGAGTTTTTATCAAACTTGGGTTTGGATCTAACCATAGTGAGAACAAATAGAATCAGGGGCAAGTATAAGAAACATTTCTCTGGATAACAATAAAAACTGTTTCTTTCTCTGAATCCACAGAGAAAATTGCCTCCTGGGTTTTCATGAAAGAGCTATGCTGATTGTGGTGGACAGTATAATCGATAACATCCTTTTGATATCTAGCAGGAGTTTCTCTAACTTACTTCTTGTTATTTCTCTCCTTTTGAGATCATAATATCATAGAGAAATGTCTTTGTCTTTAAATATTTCTGTGAAGAACAAAATCAGGTTCATTATTATTATCTATGTAGATCCAGGATAGCACAGAGTGTCTGAATTTTTCCCCATTTTCTTTCTTGTCCCCTATATTTCTACTTCACTTATCAATGTGTCTAAATAGTGGGTTTGTCTATATACGTTTTCATGGTAATGGAGACAATGAAGATATTTAGTAAAGCTAACTCTGGACTTTTGTGTATTGTTACAAGAAAAAGGAAAGGTTGACAACTCAGAATAGGATGTTTCTAGTAAGGGAGTGGTGGCCTCACGTGTGTGTGATATAGTGAAATCATACAAAGTCTCTTGAATTCAATGAGACCAGTTACATTACTCAAAACACACTTCCCACCGTCTTCTGGATCTTTACTAAGACCAGAACAATTCTGGTACCATGTTGAAGATGAAAATTAAACATGTTATCCATTCAGCCATTGAATTACATTTTGATATTCAGTGATGTTTTGAAAGACTGAGTCAAACTGACATCATACAACTGCATATAAATTTTGCGTTGCCTTGTGTCTTTGAACTACTCCTGGGTTAGAGAAAGCAAAGATACCCAGAAGGAATTAGCTATAGCTTGACTTTCAAAGGCAAATAATATTGCTGATAGTTAAAAAAACCAACTTGCAAAGTAACTATCATGTTTTTACTCTCTTAACTAGAGAGTGGTTTCAACTAAAACAACTTTACGAAGCAATAGGAATAAGAGAAGTCATCAAATTAAATCAGTCCAATAGGGTGATGTATCATTATTGAAAAGCCCACATTTAACTAGTGATAAAACTGCAAATTAGTTTGCAGACTATGGATTGTGTATTTCATGGTTCAGGTGTGCATATGCTTATGTATGTGTATATTTACATACTTATTTTTGTGTGTATATGCATATATATATGTAGTATATACCTGATGTATTCTGCAGGGAGTGGAGACTCACCTTCTGAGAAGTGTTGTCTATGTCTTTCTATGGAGAAGGAATGATGGATGATATGGATGGATGCATGTGGACAATAGAGGTCATTTCATCAGAATGAGTGAACAGTGTTTTATTACCTTTGCCTCATGTCTTTTCTTTTACACCATGGCTCCCACAATTCAACTTCTTCTCTTTTTCTGTAATCTACTTCTCTGGCTTTCCTCAATGGTACACTTTATCTCTCACTTAACTAGCTCCAAGATTCTAGTACAGATTTCAGTGAGTCAAGTTGATCAGGCATGATGGTTGTGAAAAAAAAAAATCAGGGGTGATTTTTTAAAGTGTGTAATATGGATGCTGGGAATACTCCTGCATAGTCATTGAGAACACATAGCTTTCCAGTTGCTTCCACTGAACTGACAGCTGGATCACGTTTATTTTTGTGGTGCAGTTCAACGATGTTTCAGCTCCCTCCCTATGCTGTACTTACGTAATTACTTTTTATTTTCTTTTTCAGATGAGGTTCTGCTATGCATCCCTGGTGGCTTGGAAATTGCTATTACAGTTCGGGTTTGGCATGAACTCTTGATCTTTCTCTTCAGCCTCATGAGTGCAGGGATTACAAACATGCACCATCATGCCTTGCTGCATTAATAAATGGGACCTCCTATTTTTGGACATATATATTCAAGGTTTTAAATTATTCTTTTTTTTTGCAGGGGGATCTAAACCTTCAATGAGATATTTAGCTTGGTTTCATTACAAATCTCATCTTTCCAACACTGTGAAATCTAAACACCTGATGAGAATGGATTGTACATTTTAATCACCAATGACAATAAGTGACTAAATATAAGTCCATTAAGTGCATAAAATAATTTAAAATATAAAGATAATTTCATAATGTGGCTTGCAGGTAAAATGAAATCAGTTATTTCAAGAAGATTCTGCAAATTCAATGTAGGTTTATACAAAGACTGTGTTTGCTGAGTATGAAAGGTCAGAGTCTGCTGTTGGACTGACAGAGAAACTGAACAATGTTACAACATGCCCAAATGCAAACTATAGGAGGTCCTTAAATGACCCAGGAAAAAGGGGTAAGCTTCAACAGCAAGGGTGTTATTTCTTCAGAGTCAGCCTTACATTCAAAAGAACATATAATTTTTGTTCATCTTATTATTGAAAGATGTGAAGAAAATATTAGAATGTGTCTTTGAAAAATGTTTGTATTAGATATATTCATTGCCTTTTAGATTTCAGCTATTTCATATAATATTTTATTTCTTGTAATAATTCTTAATATCTGTCATACTAATCTGAAATTGGATTCAATGAGGATTATTGATAGCTGGAAGGTCAGCCTCCAGGTACCCAGGGTATGCAAAAAAAAAAAAAGTCCAAAAGGCTACAAGGGCCTAGGAAAAATTCTTATCTATCTGAGGGCTAGACATTTTTCTATCCAAGGGAAAAATAAGGAAACACACATGCTTTCTGATGGTAACTTTTACTTCATCTTAAAAAATTTCTTTCTCTGAAAATCTCTCTGTCTCCACACAGCTATACCTCTTTACATACAGCTATTTTTTCTCTATTCTGTTACATTCCTTCACACACTTCTGCATTATTCATTCACTCCTGACTCATTCACTCTCTCACTCACTCATTCTCTCTTAAATCTCCCTATTCTAAATCTTTGGTTCCAGTTCTCTCTAGCTCCAGTTCTCTTTAGTTCCAAATCTCTCTGTCTCTACACAGCTATAGCTCTCACTCAGCTCTCTCTCTCTCTCTGTCTCTCTGTCTCTCTGTCTCTCTCTCTCTCTCTCTCTCTCTCTCACCTCTGCCCAGCTCTTTTCACAGTTCTTTTACATGGCTCCTCTGACAGCCAAACTCTGGACAATTATATGTTACATTTTCAGGGTCTGACCCATTCTCATAACACATGATATGCCATACAGTTTTTATCAGTCTAGGAGGGTTGCACTGACTGGCCAGTGAGTAACACTTGGACACGCACATAACTCTAAGTTGGTGAGAGTTTCCAGACATAAACAGTTGGCTGAACCTAGAGCCTATAACATGAACTGAGGCTGGGACTATGTGCAAAAAGTATATTATTACAGGGGGTTATGTCTACCAAAGTTGCTTCATGCCTGACCTCGTTTTACAACACTGGGATCTTTGGATTTGTGTATTTTCTTCAGGGGCAGCTTAGTCTATTTTGAATTCATTCTGAAATCTAAAATTAGCTGTCTTTGTGACTGAGAATACTGTTATGTTCCCGTGTCAGTTAAGAAAATATTCTGGCATTATTTCTATTCATCAGAATTACTTTACAAGTAGAAATCATCTTCCTGAACATCCACAGTTATATGTGTGCCCAAAGATTTAAAACACACTATCAATGGCCTGTGGAAAGAACCCCACAGCTGTTCTTTTTTAGGAAGACATAGTGGTGGAATCTGAGAAAGTTACAGACAGAAAACAACTAGTTTCCTCAGCCAGTGACTTTGTCTAGTGCGGCTCCCCAACAGGTTCACCTGGTGGGTCCACCTGTTGAATACTAGTTGCCGCCTGCTGTATACTCCCACGGCCTCCTGCAGAGCATCCATATGTGTAAAGTTATAAGGTGATTTTAATGTGTCTTCTCACTTAAAGAACTTTGTCATTTGAGAAATGCTTCTCTAAGGTTACATGACGAAATACTTCTAAGCCAGAAGCCATGAGAAACTAGTGTTCACAACATGGATGTGTATTTTTATATCTCTATTGATTCCACAGACATTTATGTAGTGTTTTCTCTTACAGGGAATCATGACACCTCCTCCAAAGCATTTCATCCTCTGCTAATGTTTATTATCTGACTTGCAGATGGAGCTGTGTATAATTCTCTGATGTGATTATCAGTCCATTACTCCAGTGGTGTGTTTGGAAGCACTACCTTAATGCATAGGAAAAGTGGCTGGGTTATATACTGTAATCTTTACAAAGTTCCATCTACATGCAAATAACTGGGCAATGTTAATACTCCTTTAATTCAGCACCAACTTTTAAAGAATATTTCACACCATGTAACAGTTCTTGAGGAATTGCATCATAGTCTTCACCTATTAATTCTTATTATCTAATTTTATCAGTGAAAAGAGTGCATGACAACACAGGTGAAGCTTTTATAATATAAATCTGAATTTTGTAAATATTTTATCTTTCATCAAATATTTGCAATTTCAGTGAATGTCATTGTTAAATGATGAAGTCATTCAATTACTCTACAGGAGAAACCAACTTTATTTATATGAAAATATTTTTTTCATTCTTATATATTCTGAAATAAGACCATATCTGAGTATATAGCTAATATATATTTTACTAAAACATCCCTGTGCTTATTAAGCTCCATGGCTTAGGATGCAATATTTAGAAACAGTGTGGGAAAATAATTTTGAAACTGTTTCTTCATGATAACATCCATTTTGGCATATTTTTAAATTGCTAAACACCTTTTATTTTAGAGTAGATTTAGGCTTCCAGCTAAACCGTGCAGAATGTATTAAGATTTCTCTTATACCATCCATCCCCACAAATGTAAATCTTCCTCTGTGATCAAAATCTCCATTAAGGTAGTACATTTCTTTATAACCAATGAGCTATATTGGCGCATCATTGTTATCCAAAGTCCATCGTGTACAGTAGAGTTTACCTTTGATTTTACACATTTTTATGAATTAACATGTGTGTGCATAATGAACGTACGTTTGTAGGTATCATACACAGTGGCTCTGTTTGCCTGAATTGCCCACGTATTCTGTCCTTCTGTGCCTTTTCACCCTAGGTAAATGCTGACCTTCCAATGGTCGCTATAGCTTTGTCTTTTCCAGGATGCCATCTTGTGGAAACCATATACCATAGAGCCACTTTTACACTTAATTTTTTTTCACTTAGTAATGTGCATTCAGGCTTCTTTTATGTCTTTTTAGGGATGGACAAACTCATTTCTTTTTTAGTGTTAAATCCTATTACTTATTCTGGATGTAACATATTTTATTTATTTATTTATTTATTTATTTATTTATTTATTTATTTATTTATTTTTTGTTTTATATAACGAACATATAAGCATCAATGAAAAGAAATCAGAAAAACTCTCTTATTTGTTACTGTGTCCTCGGGGCCCTAGTAGAGAACAGGTACTAAAATTTTTTTTTCCTGATTGAAATGGAAATTAAAGATGCTGCGAGGAGGTTAGCAGAAAGGGAGGGAAGGCGAAGTGGCCTCTCCTGCAGGTGTTCATTGATTTGGGAGCTGCCGGAAGAGGAAGAAGCTGCAGCGCAGTTGAGCTAACACCTGGACTGCAAAGAGCGCTCTACACTTCTGTCTTGTGAATGACATAAACCTTTGAAGGCCTGAGAGGATATTTCATCTGTGTCAAATTTTAGAATCCTTGGATACCATATAAATTCTGAGCACGTATCAGTAGCCCCCAACACCGATAAGGTTATATGCTTATTCATGCATTTATGTCAATATTGTCACAGACCTGGGAAGTCAACAGTCATTTACTGAACCCCTACAATGTTTGAGGCACTACCGAAGAAGAGCTGAAAGCAGAAAACTATGGTACCTGTGATTTATTGACCGAGTTCTCCTTAGGAAGCACCTTTGGTCAAGAACGTAGAACACAGAAGAAGAAAGAGGGACATTGCAAGAGTCTGGCATGGGATGGGAATGTTCTCTAGTGGAGTTTGGTTAGTGTTTGATGGTGTAAGTGGGAAACTTGAAGGATGAGTAACTCTGGAGTAGTAACTCCACAACAGGCAAGGTGGCTGTCTTGTTCTGTTCTCAAACCACTGAATCATTATCTAGGCTTTTACCCAGAGAGAATGTGCCCAGGAAAGGGCTACCTGTCATAGGAAATTTAGGGGAAAGGGTTGTCAGCGGGTTAAGTGATCTACTCTATGTCCAGTGTAGCATTAAAATGAGACTCCTTGGGCTAGTAATGGTCTTTGAAAATACTTAGACCAAAATGATTTGCCAAAATGCTGTTAAAAGAATAGAAATGATAGCAGCAGATCTGAACTTGGCCTCTTTTGACAAGGGCTGTATTTCCCGCAAGACAATAAAGTTATAAATGATTTAACTGGATAGAGATGGAATTTCTCTATTGATTTATATCAAAACTTATGGCACCTCATACTCTATCACTAGTTGCTTCAGCTCTGATTACAGCTCCTGTCAGGTCACTGCTCGTTGTGTGCCTGAGGTTGGAATGCCTGGAAGTGACAGTTCAAAGTGAGAACTCCTCTTAAATCAAAAGCAGGATCAAGTTCAATCTCTCTAACAATGGGCTCTTGAAATGCCCAGAACAGCAGGAGTTTCAGGAGTTAAATTTCTCAGGATATTTCCTTGTGGATGCTTCCTCTTAGTAAGGGGTGCAACGTGCTCATGAAATTCCCTGTGTAGTGCTTAAGTACATTGAAATAGCTTGTAGTACTTGGCGTCTCTAGGTAAAATGCAGCCAGAAAAAAAAATGTTCCTTCAGAAATCATTTCAATTTTAAGTCTCTAAATCTATTTCCTTTTAACGATCCAAAGATTTAAAAGTCCTTTTAGTATGTGCTGAAATGCACTGGCTGTCCCATAAGCAGTTAAAAGCAGCATAAATGTAATACCATTACGGAACATACATCACAAATGTCACAGTATGTTTGTATTGTACCAAGAGTAGATACCAGTTATATTTAAATGATTCATGAATGTTACCATAATATTGATTATCTAGACCTTAGGGAGAACTCCAGTCATCATGATCTAACTATATATCATTGCTTGTTATTTTGCCCCATCAAGCTGATTTTATTTCTTACAGCCATAAACAGAACTTGTCCAACCTTATAACCTGCTCAAAGCACTTATATTTCACAGAGGGTCCACGGCCTATATTATTTACAATTGTGTATGTGAATGCAGTGCCCAGGGAGACTAGGGGAAAGTTTAGGAGTTAGAGTTATAGGTGACTATGGGCTGCCTGATGTGGGTGCTGGGAAATGAACTCAGGACCCCTTAAAAATCACCAAGTATCCTTAACCAATGTGCCATCTCTCTAGCCCTTCTTTCTTTAAAGTAATTTATTCTTTGATAATTTCTTACAATGCATTTTGATCACATCTACACGGAAACCTTTCCAGCTTCTCCTGGACACCGTTTCACCACAGTGTGCCCCCCTCACCCCCCGCCAGTTCTTATAGTCTTTCTACCCACCTCTGATGTTGTTCTCTGAGCCCTGGAGGATTAGGTGTGATGTATGAGGACCGAACACTAAATAGACACTTATTTACTGCACTTGGAGCAGCGGAGTCTCTAATTAACCACCATCCACTGCAAAAAGAAGCTTCTGGGATAAGAGTTGAGGGCTAGAAGGCAGAGTCACACTAAGCCCTTTAGCAAAATAATACTAGTAGGTTCTTCTATAGGCTGATGGCCTCTCTAGGCAATGCCCCACCTCCAGGTTCACAGTACCAGGCATGTGTTTATGTCTGTGGGGTGGACCTTGAGTTGGACAGAAAGTCACTGGTTACTGTGGGGAGTGAAACTGACCAAGATATTTTCAGAGGCCCTGATGAAAGGAGAAAGAAACAGTTTGGCATCCTTCTTCAGAATCAGACTTGGCAAGGCCTGTGTGAGTCAGGATTGGGGCTTCTGGGGCCCGAACTCTTTCCCCACTGGGCTGTGGTTATCTGTGCTTAGACAGCTGTGTCTGATGCATCCCGCAGTCTCTTTGACAACATTGTCTAACGTAGCTCCCTGATGACCTTGCTTATGTTCCCCCTATAAAAAGCACACATGATATGCTGTTCTTCTCGCTTGGCATAAAAGGCATCAGCTTATGTGAGACCTTCTGGTCACTGCCATTGCTTCTGTCTTCTTTATTTCCTGTCCCCAGCCCTCCCACTTGACACCCTTACTCCTGAGGGTTCAGGTTGGGTCACCACAATAACATTCAGGCTACTGATGTACTAGTCTTTCGACTCCTTACTTCTTCTGCAGCCTCCCCTTTGCCCTGTCCCAACAGGCCATTCTTGACTGGTCTATTTTTATGGAATCTTTGTAGAAGATATTGGGCTTTCTATGTTTAATCCTTGAGTGCATGTATGCATGTGTGTATATTGCTGTGTGTGTGTGTGTGTGTGTGTGTGTGTGTGTGTGTGCGCGCACATTCATCACAGCACACATGTGGAGGTGATGGGAGAAACTCGTGTCAGTTATTGTCTACCATGTTGGAGACATGCTCTCTTGTTTGCATATGTGTACAACAGACTAGCTGGACCATGAGCTTCCTGAGATTCACTTATTTCCATCTTCTGTATCACTAAAGGTGCACTATAACACAGATGCATAGTACCACACCCAAACATATGTGTGTCCTGGGGAGACACTCCTAAGTCCCTCCTACCTGTGTGGCAAATGCTTTGCCCTCTGAATCATCTACCTAGCCCTGGGATACTGGGTATTTTTCTTTGGTTTGTTTCATTAGTGACTTAGGAGAGTGGAGAGTCACATACTGTCCTGGTTAGGTCTTATAGATAAGTATAAAATAAATTCATTATATATTTTAAAATAAAATATCTCTAATATATACCTTAAGTATAACCATTTTGTTAGTTACTTCTCTTTCTACAAAAGAAAACAGTATGGATAGTCTGTGGGAAATTCCTAGTATAAGGTTGATACTTGGTTTTCTATTTGTTATAATTCAAACCAAAAAGACAAAAGTTAGAATTCTAGAAAACTCGTAAATGCTAACATGACCTTTTATTATTTTTACTGGTATATAATCACATATGGCTGATTTTTGTTTGCTCTATCTCTCAATAACAAAATCCCATAAAAGTCAAAACTAACAACAATATAAAAATCAGACAGACAGAAATAAAATGTTCAAGCAAAATAAAACAAAAAATCCATATAAAAAAATAAAAACATGGAGTTAATTTGGTATTGGCAACTACTACTTACTGGGCATGAGGTCATCCATGGAGAGTATATGTCCAGTAATATTCCATTGGAGAAATCTGATTTCACCTTTGTCAGTAGGTGTCAATTGCAAATAGCTTCTTCGTTAGGAATGGGACACCCTGTGTCCTCCCCCTGCTCACAGTTCTGAGGCCCTGCCTGGCTTAAACCTGTGCCAGCCTTGTGTGTATTGCCAGTCTCAGAGAATGAATATGTGCACAGTCCAACTGTATCTAGAAGACATATTTTCTTGGAGTCATCTATCACTTCTTATTCTTACAATCTTCCCATCTCCTCTCCACATAAATCTCTGAGCCTTGGGGACAGAATTTTGATGAAGAAATCTTATTAAAGATCTCTCACTCTGTATATTGTCCATTGAAGATCTCTGCTAATTCCTATCCACTACAAGAAAAAGCTTCTCTGATGAAGGCTGAGCCATGCTTTGATTTATGGATATAGCAATACTGCATCAGGAATCATTTTATTGTTATGTTCTTTTAGCAGAATAATAGTAGTAGGTTTTCCGTTAGACCCATGGCCTATCTATTATCAGGAACTGGCCATGTTGGCAGTGTCAGGTATGGGTTCTGTTTCATGGACTGGGTCTTAAATCCAAACAAAAAGTGGTTAGTTACACCCATAAAATTTGTACCACTATTTCACCAGTATATCTTTCAGGCAAGTCTTTGTTGTAGGTTATAGGCTTGTATTGGTGATATCGATGATTGCCTTTCTACTCTGGTAGCATGGAGAGTACCTTCCAGAATCACGAATACTAGTCAGTAGGGGTGAAATGTCTAGCTGGCACCAGCTTGATGTCTCTGTGATTATATAAATAAGTGTTGTCTTCAGCAATAGGGCCTTACCATTGGGTTGTGGACCACAATCAATAGTCTTGGCAATGTGTGTGATGTTTAAGAGTTCCACTGGATCCCTTTGGCCAATGACTGAAGAAGATATAACCTATTCCTGCAACTGGAGCTTCTGTATAACATGTCTGGTTGTGGCATTGCCCTCCCCATTATTTGGTGGGTCAATTTAGATTTCATGTGTGTGTGTGTGTGTGTGTGTGTGTGTGTGTGTGTGTGTGTGTTTTCTTCAAAGCACCTTAATGTTAGTTGTTTCTTCCCATATTCTATCCATTATTCTTTTCTTTCATCCTCCTCCTCATTTAATCCTATGTGAGTTTCCCCTGAACTCAATGGCACAAGGAAGGACTTTTTGAATGGGACACCAGATAGCACAGGCATTACGTCCAACAGTTAGTAAATAAATGGGACCTCATGAAGCTCAAACGGTTCCATATGGCAAGGGACACTGTTATTTTGGCAAAGTGGCAGCCTATGGAATGGGAAAAGATCTTTACCAAATATACATCTGATAGAGCTTTTGTATTTAGAATATATAAAGTACTAAAAAGAACTTTAAATATCAATATAACAAATAGCTAAACTAAAAATGAGGTACAGGCTGGCTTTGAAATCGTGATCTTTCTGCCTCCGCCTCCTTCAGCATATCCTACCAGCATGTACCACTACCAAAGAGAGAGAAGAGGGATTCTATGAGCAAGGAACATCAAGATCATGATGGAAACCTAGAGAGACAACCAAATTAAATTAGTGGGAACGCAGGAAATTTAGACCAACACCTGTGGAGCCTCCATGGGACTGGACTAGGCCCTCTGCATAAGCAAGACAATTGTGCAGCTTGATCTGCCTAAGGGCCCCCTGACAGTGGGATCAAGATCCATCCCTGGTGCATGAGCAGGCGTTTTGGAGCCCACTACCTATGGTGGGACACCTTGTACAGCCTTGAGTCATGGGGAGGACCTTGGACCTGTCTCTACTGAATGGACCAGGCTATGCTGACTCCCCATGGGAGGCCTTACATTCTTGTAGGAGGGAATCGGGGGTAGGCTGGGGGTGGGAGGCTGGAGGGACAGGAGGAGGGAAGAGGGGAAAAATAAATAAAAAAATAAAAATGGGGTACAGAACTTAGTAGTAATAACTGAGAAACAAAGGAATGCATAGCAACCTTAGCCACTAGGGAAACACTGATTAAAACTACTTTGAGATTTTATCTTAACCCCTCGAGAATGGCCAAGATAAGTAAAACAAACAATAGTTCATGCTTGTGAGGGTGTGGGGTAAGGGAAATGAACTAGTCCATTGCTAGTGAGTGTGCAAATTTGTACAGTCACTATGGAAATCGGTGAGGTGGTTCCTCAAGAAGATGGGAATCAATCTACCTCAAGATTCAGCTATACCATCTTGGGCATATACCCGAAGGATGCTTCATCCTACTACATGGACGCTTTCTCATCCATGTTCAGTCCTGTTTTATTCATAATAGCTAGAAATTATGGAAGCAGCTAGATGTCCATCAACTGATGAGCGAGTAGTGAAAGTGTGGCACACAATGAAATATTATCCAGATGTTACAACATGAAATTTTGAGGTTTGCAGGTAAGAGTATGGAGCTAGAAAAAAATCATCCAGAGTGCAGGCCCCAAACGACAAATATTATGGGTTTTCTCTTAGATGTGAATGTTAGCTTTTATGCTTTTGATATGTGTTCTACAATCTGAATAACCACAGAAGATAGGTAATAAGGCACCAGGAGAGAGGAAGTGATCTCCTTTTAAACATTGTAGTTATTTTTTCATTGTATATGCGTGGATTTCAGAGGACAACTTGTGGGAGTCAGTTCTGTTTTTTTTTTTTTACCACGTGAGCTTCAGGATTCAAACTCAGGTCATCAGGCTTGGCAGCAAGTGCCTTTATGTGATGAGCCATCTCATTGGCCCTTCATTTTTTTCTTTTGTACCACACAATAAGTAGTCAGATTCATTGCTTGATCTTGTTTCTACCTGAGTACATCTTTATGTTATCTCATATCCTTGTTTGTATCCTTTCACTGTCTCAAAGATGCTGCCACAATTCTGTGTTCTGTAGAATGACTATTTGATGCAAGATGACCTCATTAATAACATGATCCAGTGGCTTGGAAAGGGGTATTCTATAAACAGGCCATCTTTTAATACATTCTCTGTGTATAGTATTGCTCTTTGGCAGGAGTCAGCTTTCCATATATTTATTTATTACGGGGCTTCTATTCTCAGTATCATGAGATGGGCAGGCATGGTGCTTTCTTCCATTCTGGTGGTACTGCTCATCCTGCTGGGGAACAGCTTTGCTATTGGTCTTCTGTGTGTTTCCTTTGGTTCCATTGGCCTCTGTGCATTTCATCTGTCAAAATATTTCAGAATGTCTCTCTATCCCCATATTCATTTCTAATATTTAGTATTTAAAAATTTTAGTTTTGGGGCATAAAACACAGACAGTATGTAAAAAAACAAAACAACAACAGTATCACTTTGTCCCTATGTTTAGTAACACTATGGTTTCTTCTCTGCTTAATTTTCTTTGGTCCTTTCAATAAAGAGTTCAGGGAAATAGGGAATAGATGCAAGCATCAATGCTGTTTTTTAGAATAACCCTGTCATTTTTAATATCTGTATCATACTATCATTTGGTTACACTTACTATTTGTATCTTTTGTATAGTTTAATTTAGTTTCTTTTAGTATAAACTATTTTTTGTAAGATTTTGACAAAACACTTGTATTTTTCTAAAAAATTGACTATTTTTCTTTGCTAAGTTTCTCTGTAATTGTCATTGTGAGCACCCAGCAATTGCTTGCTTCTAGGAATTTTCTTGAAACCTGTTTGACAAATGAGACTCACAGTCTGTTAGTATATCCTCAATCATCCCCCTAAAGACAAACCATGTATATTAAGACAAGGGGTCAGTTGTCTGGAAGTGCTATTCAAATGCAAAGTAGCTCACCAGGGTTCTGAGAAATGGAAGGCTCTGTCACAGGGTATGGTTTTGAAATACAGTGCACAAGTTCATTGACCCTCTTCTGCCCTCTCCAACTGGGAGCCCTTTTTGATTCCCAAGTTGTTGCTTTTGGTGGAGAAACATAATGTGTCAGTATTTTTAAAAAGCCTGGGGATAGGCCACGTATAAAAGGAGAAACATTGATCCTCACCTGCAGAGTTTGTGATCAAAAGGTAACACAGGCAAAACTATTTTCTTGATTCAGATATGTACAGTTTCAATGGTTCAACAAAAATTCAGTATTGTACAGAATAGATTGACCTTCCATGTCAACCAGCTTTGAAGTGAAAGCGTATAAAATGTGTATTCCCTGAATTCCTCAGTGTTACAACTGTAGAATGTAATAAATTACTTTTCTGAGGACTCTTTATTCTCCAGCGCTCCTCAGATACTCATAATGTTCCAATTGTAAAACTTTTCAGGGACTTGTACCATCTTTTCTCACATCTCCCAAGGCTTGTGGTGTCACGTGACATGGGCCACTCCTTCGTTTGATCTATTACCTTCTGTAGATGGTAGCATATGCTTCCTCTCCTTACCACCAGCATGACAAAAGGAGAGAAGTTGGAGGCTTTCCCACTGCTTTGCTTATGTTCACCAATAGTTTGTTGTTCATACTGTCACCAATTGTGCCACTGTTGTCCTAGTTCTGTGTGATAAGGATTCACAACACGCCCCCACAGTTGGGCATGGTTGCGCATGCCTGGTGTAACCTAGTCACCTCTGCCTAGTCATTTCCAGGTCAAAATGTCTCACGTGACCAAGACACCCATGGCTTTGCATGGTTATGTAAAGTGTGCAGCACAACCATGTGATCGACGCGCATGTGTGGAATAGCCACATTGGGCCTGTGTGCACAGGCCTGGCATAGCCCGACTCCATCTTTGTTCACGTGTCTTTCCATAGGCCTGTGCACCTCTGTCTCTTTACCTTATCTTAATAAAACTCTTGTTAGTGGATTCTGTCGTGTTTTGTGACTTTTCTCGCAGGGTAAGAGCACCAAAAATAACCAACCCTGTGTTCTATGGATTTAGTTCTTGAATTATTTGTGTTTAAATGCTGTAGCATTATCACAAATGGAGATCATGGGACCAAGAACTGTTCGTAGGAAAACCAAATAACTGAACTGTGCTACCTTAACAAAGTGATCAGGAGTGAGGTAGTGTGCAAAACCTTTGCTTAATTGATTTTCAGACCCCTTATCACAGCTGGGAAAGGTTGGATCTGAGAGCGATGATGGACATCCTGCAGACTCTAAGGTATATGTTGTCCTTGCATGTGTTGGGGGCTGCACATGTAAGTGCAACATAGAACTATGTTTCTTGGGTCTGTGTAGCCCAAATTCCTGTTTACAGCACCATTTGTCGCCCACACCTTGCTCTAGCTCTGTTGGTACACTGTGAGACTGTTCATCACAACATACGATACACATTGAGACCCTTGGTTGACATTCAGCCCTCACTCCTTTCCCTCCTTTTGAATATTTTTTTCTTCTTGGCTTCTTTTTTTTCTTCTTAGAACCTTATGGCACTGACATGGTAAAAAAGACTCCTTTGACTTTAGAAATCACAAAAGACACAAAAGAAATGGCACAACCAAAAGCATTAGGGAGAATGCTTTTCTCCTGGGTATTATTTTTATACTTCTGATCACATTTGAATGGTAACTCAGTAGGGACAGGCTCAGAGTGTGATCCTGGGGAAAATAAAACTGGCTACTAACATTCATTGTATGCTTATTACCCGCTATGAATTTTCCAATCTTTTTCCATTTACTAAACTATTTAATCTTAACAAGAATTTAGCCTTTTCTCCATATGTGCTCTAGGGTAAAGAAGTTATTGAACATCTAATCCACTTACTTCTTGGTAGGAGCAATTGTAAGAAGCCAGAACTCAATGACTTCTTTTGCTGAGAACCTTTTGCCAGCTCACTTCCTCCCCTTAATGTTTAGTGTCAACTAGAAAGGTGTGGTGGTTTGAAAGAAAATGTCCCCTAAAGGGAATGTCACTAGTGGGAGGTGTAGCCTTGGAGTAGATATGACCTTTTGGAGGAAGTGTGCCACTATGTGGGTTGATTTTGAAGTATCTTATGCTCAAAAGGTACACCCAATGAGACAGACCACTTTCTCTTGTCTGTGGGTCAAGATGTAAGAACCCTCAGCTGTTTCTCCAGCACCATGTCTGCTTGCACACCTCCGGGTCCCACCATGATGATAATGAACTTAACCTTTGAACTGTAAGCTACCAAAATTAAATGTCTTCCTTTATAAGAGATGCCATGGTCATGGTGTCTCTCCACAACAATAGAAACCCTAAGATAAGAGGTAAGGTATGCCGGGCGGTGGTGGCGCACGCCTTTAATCCTAGCACTCGGGAGTCAGAGCCAGGTGGATCTCTGTGAGTTCGAGGCCAGCCTGGGCTACAAGTGAGTTCCAGGAAAGGCACAAAGCTACACAGAGAAACCCTGTCTTGAAAAACCAAAAAAAAAAAGAAAAGAAAAAAAAATGAGGTAAGGTACAAGCTAAAGATTCAGAATCTTGGTCAATAATCTCTACCTTAGAAATGTTCCTATATGAAGACTTCCAATTGTGTTGATAGGTGTCTACAAGGACATATTTAGTTCTTATTTGATTAATGTTTGCTTTTTCACACACAACTGTGAAATAAAGCTCTTAATTTGATAGAAATTTTTAGTTCCTGGTGCAAAAAATGGTAAAAGATATTTTAATTAAAGTGTTGTAACTCAGAAGAAGTTGGATTCCTAATTAGTACCCTTCTTTGTTTAACACTATTGATTATTTTTTTTTTTTTTTTTTTTTTTTTTTTTTTTTTTTTTTTTTTTTACTTTCTCACTTTTATTTATAGCAAATATCCCCCGATCTCTTCTGTCAAAGTTCTTTGAGACATTCCATCAGCCTTAGCCATCGAGAATAGAGTCATCTATTCCCATCCTTCGAATGCCCACAGATAGCATAGATTTTAAACTGCCATTAAACGCCTGTGACCTGTCAACTCGCCACGTTCATCTGATGATGCGTGTCCTTGCACAATAATGCGGTTGCTCGCGAGCATTCCGCGCACGTACAGGTCCACGAACTCGCCGGCGTCGTTCTGCATGTCGAGGCCGTGCCTGCTCGCTAGGCCAGCGGGAGCGCAGAAAGACACTATTGGAATTATTGAAAAATAACTTTTCTTTTCCAAAGATTTCTTGAGTTTATGTACCAGTGGAGATTATTTAATGACCACCAAAGTCTCAAAAATCCAGACCCTATCTCTCTAAATATTTCTCCTAAAAAACTACTGTGACTAGTAGATGCTAGTCTAAAAGTAATTATACTTTTCTCCAGCATTTACCTCATGCATCCTCCTGGATTTAAGAAGCAGACTGGACATGGAGGGTTTCAAATATGTTTATTAATAAGTTTTAGTAACAGAAATTTATCTTTATATGTCATTAAATCACCTGGATTATTAACAAGTACCTCCTTCAATCATAGGTACTAGAATAACTGTATATATATACCCTTGTTATCTACAGTTCTGTGTGGCTGAAATCACATGGAAATTCAGCTTTTCCTTTTCAAAATGGGCTTTGTAGCCAGAAAAACGGGTCTGGTTATTACTTCAAAGATAGATTTTTTTTGAGTAAAATGTCACATACTGGAGTTTATTTTTGCTCAGAATTCTTTTTGTTTCTGGGTTATACGCTGACATTAAAGGACCATTTGTTACACTGATGCAGTTGAAGCTTTATTGGCATTAGCTAATGATAAGCTTTGTTTGTTGCCTGGAGTGTAGTCTAGTCTCGGTCTCTGTACCCCCATCCTTCTTTGCTTGCCTACATTTAGAGAAACAGCTTCATTACTCATTGGGCAGAGCAAGAAAAATGTGGCTTTGCCCTTCAGAAATGGCATCATTCCAAGCCTATGGAAATTTAAAAGGAGTTAATGCAAACACATGGGTCTTCTAATTTCAGGAAGTGTTTATTTGGCTTCTTTCCTGGAGATGCTAAACCATGAAGGTACAGCAAGGTCAAGAAGAGGGTAATGGGCAATTATAAGTGTGTTCATAGCAACACTATTCATTATAGTTCTAAGTTGGAAATGACCCAAATGTCCAGCAGAATGGATACATTTTATACATTCATACAGTGGACTATAGTTCAGGGACAGAAATGAAAAAAAAATGGCTGGAGCTGAACGAATATGTAGGATAAGAAGATCCATATGAAGGAAATGTTTGTAGTAAGGTGTAGAAAGTAGCTGAAGTCTGAGATATTGGTACCCACTCGCTGATTATGAAGATGTTGGTGGCTTTTGGCAGTGGATAACACAGTTTTAGGGACTTCTTTTGTTGATTTGTTCACATTTTGAAAATCCAGCAAGCTTATGCAACTTCTTTCCTTTGTTACACTCCAGAGAAAATTCTTCTTACAAGTAAAAGAAAAAGGCTGATCCACAATTTTCTAAGTTATGATTAGATAAGAGATGTACATTTGGATGTTCTGTTGTGTAGTGGGATGACTACAGATTGTTATCATGTACTGCATATGTCACAAAAGCTCCAAGGAAGGGCTTTGATGTTTTTCCACAAAGGAATCATCAATGTTTGAAG
This sequence comes from Peromyscus leucopus, assembly GCF_004664715.2. Taxonomy (NCBI): domain Eukaryota; kingdom Metazoa; phylum Chordata; class Mammalia; order Rodentia; family Cricetidae; genus Peromyscus; species Peromyscus leucopus. The sequence continues at coordinate 24,913,078 of NC_051077.1, read as the reverse complement.
AGATAGATTGGTTACCTTTCTTTGAACATCACACACTGTAATACGTAATGAACTCTCATATATTCCCCCTATATGCCCAGTGAGTATTAACTCTGTAAACATAAATGAATCAACAAAGTTTTAAATTTTTGTAAAGAAAATAACAAAAGGAGGTAGATAGGATGTAGAGAAGGAAAAATAGAGAACAAGGAAAGAGGGAGAGAAGAAAGAATATCATGGTGGTTAAAAGCTGATGTGCCAATTCAGTACCCCCTCCCCCCGTTTGTATACACAGTTGTGTGCGTGTATGTGCATTGAAGACAACTTAGCCCAGAATGCTGTACATGCCAGGCATGCTACCTCTTAATTAAAGTCATATTCCAGCATTACTGTCTTAACAAATATCCTATTTAACTTCTGTTTCCAACTGAGGTATCCCATGACTAAGCTCGCTTTGTTTTTGTTAAACTTCTTAAGAGAAAAGTCAGATTGAGCCTACATGGGTTAAACCAGTAAGGAATACTAATTGAGAGTCCATCTACAGTAGGAATAGACTACTAGGTTACCAATGTTACCGGCCTAGTCAGCACACATTTTACATAATTCCTGCTTTTTATTACTAACTAAATTACTTTACCCAAGTTTAATGGCACATGTATGCACTGATAGCTTTGTGTGTAGGAAGTCAGAGAACACCTGCAGGAATACATTTAATTTTCTTCTCTTTTATTCTAACTTTCTTTTTCTGCTTCATGATCCCCTATGGGATATCACTTTATACTCAGATGTCATCTCTCTGGAATTCTCCTGGCTATGCCGATTTCCCAGATATTCCTTATTTTTTGATGACACAATTTTGAGAAATACCAGTCTGGTACTTTGTAGGATGCTCAATACTGAGTGGATATGTTTTCTCAGGCTAAAACTGGGGTTTTAATTATTAGAAGGAATACCACAGAAGTGGGGAGGGGGGAATTATCATTCATTCTGTGAAACCCTGGTGCATGCTGCTCATAGGACATTTATTTGCCTGTCAAAGCTTATTCTAGAAACTGGCTAACATAGTGTTTGTCAGATTTCTCCAGTCTAAAGCTAATCAATTCACATTCTCTTTTATTTTAATAGAGAATAATCTGCTAAGACTAATCAATTCATATTCTCTTTCATTTTAATAGAGAGTAATCTGCTAATTAAATGGATCTTCTCAGTAAAATAAAAATTTTAATGAATAAAATACAGAGCTGTCTTTCTTTTTAGAAAACAGAAGTCATAAAGCCATAAATACTATCATCAGTAAGGCCTTTAACATAATGAAGTGTTTTTTTTTTCCGTGTGTGTGTGTGTGTGTGTGTGTGTGTGTGTGTGTGTGTGTGTGTGTGTGTGTGTGTATACTATTTTCCATGGTGTTTCATTTTTGAAAGTCTTTCTCTGAGGCAATTAGATGAGAAATTGCTAGTTGTCAAATTACATGATATTTTTAGAATGTTTTGGCATATGCTTTATTTATTTGGGCAATTATTGATTTATAGACACTTTAAAAATTATTCAAAACAAAAACAAACAAACAACCAAACAACAACAATAACAAAAACCCATGACTAATATGAATAGATTGTTGAAAGTCTCAGTGCTACTAGCCTAAAGTCAGATTACTGCATGTAAATGCATTAACTCTACAACAATGTCATTAGCTCTACAGTGTTAGATTAGTTATATTTTAGGGTGATTCAGCTGATGGAAAATGAGGAGTGGTCTTGGAAAGACAGAGCAAGCTCATGTTCTACCTCCTGAGAGAAGGTACATATTCCTGGTAAAACTGGAAAACTTAGAAAAAATTTCAAGTGTTGGGAACTGCTGACGTGAAAAACCAAAGTAATGGTGTACCGACTCAGATAAAAATGGACCAGAAAGTTTCCAAAGTTCAGCCAAAAGGTTTTGAGTGAAGCTGTACAGGTCGCAACACTAGACAATGAAGTCTATCATTATTTTCATAGTATTGTATAGTATTTCATAGTATTTGATCTTTTAAACATTGTTTCCAATTCATCTTTATTAAACAGTGTTTCTAATTTATCTTTTAGTTTTAGCACAGGATTCTTGATAATGAATATTTTAATTTATTTAAAATAAAATTTACATTGCATTTTAAATCTACAATAATACTTACATAGTAAAATACTTAAAAATATATATCCATTCCTAACATTTACAAATAATTTCTTAAAAACAGATAACTGATTAATTAATACAACTGTTCAGAATAAAGCTAAATACTAAAGGCTAACATAATCCAAAGCATTCTAAATTAATTGACAAATAAATGGCTAGTGAAATAATCTTTCATTTCTGCTAATAACACACTATACTCATATTGCTTTATTATAACAAGGATTATAGTTAAGTTGACATTGCAGGGATTGATTCTCTAATTTTTATCAATAGATAAAGATCAATTTATTGCTTGGCAACAATCTTGCTTGCACAAGCAAAGTGTCCAGAGTTAAGCATGTCCTACTTGCGGTTACCCAATTATAAAACTTCCAGTTGAAAAAGTGTTAGCTAAATGAGCCCTTGTCAAAGTTTTGATTGTTGCTCATTTCAGCCAAGCAGACTGAGTCTGTGGCCAGAGATGCCCCAGGCTTCTTAATAGCTGAAGAAAATGGGAAGAAAGAATGCTGGGAGAAACGTTTAGAAATAAGAGCACTGTACTATAAGTAGAAAAGAATGAAGTTGGAAGAGGAATGCAAATACATGTATCTCATAGTAGAAAGTGTGATTGAGGATTGAAGTAAAGACACATGTAGAAGAAGGTCTGTTTGCTTTTTGTTTTCCAAGGAAAACTGTAAAATGATTCATTCCCGTGATCCTTGTTCACTTAGGGCCTTAGAAAGGAACTAAAGAAAAAAATCAAAAGGCACAAAGCCAGGTATTTGAAATAATCCTGATGTAGGATTTTACACGAATGTTTCACCTGTAGCTCTGAGGCAATGAGCATGGCATTCAGCTCTTCTATTTACCATATGTTCGTTTCTTGAAAACTAGTCTGAAGCCTGATAAAATTCCTCACTATGTTTTCACAGTCTGCTCACCATGCACAAATATTTATGTATTCCCATTTATGTACTCCCATTTATTCATTGTGGATTTCTGTAAATGAGCAAACAGGCTGACCGAACCTGAGAAACTCATTTAAGAGAACTAGGATGGAATAGGACTGCATTTAGGAAATAAATGAAATGTTGATTATTTTACTCAAAGGCAGAGTAGAAAGCTGGTTACATTTTCAATATCATAACTGATGGAGCAATGTATCCATTGTTGATTTCCCCCCCTCCAAATATGTGTTGAAGTTTTAACCTCAATTCCTATGAATATGTGACTATGACCTTCATTGGAAAAAGAACCTTAGTGGCTACAGCTGAGCCCATATGAGTCATACCTGATTGAAGTAAGGTCCTAAGTCCAGTGGCAAGGTCATGTGGAGACAGAGGCACGGAAGATATCACGTGAAGATAGTAAGAGAACAACACACCTGCAGAACAAGGGGCCCCAAAGATTTCAAAACCTGGAAACCAGGAGAAAGGAATTTTCCTGGTGCTAGAAATAGAACTAACCGTGCTCACGTCTTGATTCTGGGCTTCAGACTTCTAAATTCTGAGACATGACATTCCTATTGTCTAAAGCTGTATAGTTGTGGTACATAGTCATGACTGACTTAGGAAGCTAATACAGGCACCATTATCATTTAAACTTTTAAATTTACTGTCATAGATGAGCTTAGAAAGGCTATTAGGGGAGGGACAGCAGGCTTCTAGGCTACCTGTTTCCTGTTTCAGAGTCCTTCAGGTGGATGTTGGACTTTTGGGAATGTTTATTGGTTTCTGTTGGTAAGCATTCTTACAGAGTATGATGAGTAAGCAAAGGAAATATCTTCTAGGACTGGAGCCTAAGGGGAGACACACTGCTGTTACTCTGTTCCAGGTGATCTGTGAGTGGCTGGATAGACCATATTTTTTATTCTAGTCTCCCAGTTGTTTCTAATGAGAAGTGCGGTGGTTTTGGAAACGAGAGGAGTTAGGTGGCTGAATTTGCTCTCTCTGTGGTTGGCGTTGATAGAGCAGGAAGGAGACAATGCATTTGTCTCTCCTAACCCGAACTAGCAGGAAAAATGAACTGACTCTCACGTGCCTTGTCAGCACTAAGGGAGTAAAATAGTGGTTTCTTACTCTGTCAGGTGCTACTATATAGTCGTGGCACAAAATTGATATTTCTCGTGCTACCATAGAAGATATTGCTTTCAGCTGAAGGTACTGGTAAAATAGTCTGTTGGGCTGGGGGGAAGGCGGGGAGGAGGGGTGGTAGAGGGGAGAACAAGGGAATCCATGGCTGATATGTAAAATTAAATTAAATTATAAAATAATTTATAAAATAAAAAAAAAACAAGGCAGCAACATCACCAGAAATAGTACTTTAAAACAAGATCAAATTTGACACATTGCGCAATCAATTATCTACACTGATGTTCATTTTGATCCTTAGAAAAAGGTGCTAATTTTAACTTAGAGTGTTTGTTCTCCAGTGAAAGCGTACCAGAAATACTATTTTTAAATTTCTTAAATGATAGAAGTAAATACTTGGATTTACCTCTGAGATTCTGATTCAATGATGGCAGAGTCATGTTGGTTGAAGCCTGGATACATGTGATTTTAAACGCTGTACATGTGACGTTTAAAAGCTGTACACTTGATGTTCAGCCAAAGTTGAGAATCATGAATATTGCCTGAGTAACCATTATTAATAAGAATGGGGAGCCTCCTTTAGTTATTAATGTAGCATGACACTGGCATATAAAAAGAATACACTGAAAATGGGGAGATGGTTTATCCAGCAAAAGAGAAAGCTGTCAATCCAGATAAACCAAATTCCATTTCTGGAGCCCCCAATTTTTTTTTAAGAAATGCAATAGAACTTTTATTGTTATAAAAACTGAAATTAAGCCGGGCGGTGGGCAGCTTTAATCAGAACTTGGAGCAGAGGCGGATCTCTGTGAGTTCGAGCAGCCTGGCTACCAAGTGAGTTCAGGAAAGGCGCAAAGCTACACAGAAAACCTGTCTCGAAAAAAAAAAAAAACAAAAAAAAAAAACCAAAAAACAAAAAACAAAAAAACTGAAATTAAAATGATCAATCAAAAATATCAAATATCAATTTAGCAATGGGTAGATATCAATGGGTAAATATCAATTTTTTCAATTTTTTTTAAATTTTTTTTAATTAAGAAATTTTCAACTCATTCTACATACCACCCACAGAACCCATCTCTTCCCTCCTCCCACCCCCAAGTCCTCCCTCCCAAGCCACCCCACATCCCCACATTCCCCAAACTCTGGATACGGAAGATGGTTGCTTGGCTCGAACTGTTTGGGGGGCACCCAGACAGGGGGATTGGGAGTCTGTCCCTGGTACATGGGCAGGCTTTTAGGAGCCCAGTGCAGGTGGTGTGATGCCTTGCTCAGCCTTGGTGCAGTGGGGAGGGGCTTGGACCTGCCTAGGCTCAGTGTGCCGGGCTCTGCTGGAGCTCCCATTTTGAAAAGAAAGGATCAGTTCCCACAAGTTTTCCTCTAAGTACTACGTGCATGGGACACCACCCCCTAAATGTAAAATAAAATATAATAGTTTTTAAACAAGATTTTCATAACTACTTAATTCTACTTGCTCATGTTTAATGGCTACTTGGGTCCAGGTACCTTAATTTTTTTAACTTTATTTTATTTTTATTCATGTGAATGTGCGCATGTTTATGTTGGGGCGGACCGCCTGCAGAGGCCAGACTAGGAAAACAAAAATCCCTGGAGCTGCAGGGGCTGTGAGCTGCCTGACATGGATGCTGGGAACTAAATGTGGGTCTTCTGGGAGAGCAGCAAGAGCTCTTAATTGCTTAACTATCTCTTCAGCCAAGCTCATTCTTGTGCTGCAGAACTAGTCAGTCTTCAGTTGGACATGATGACTTGTGCCATTTCTTTTAAATGGCGAACTCATCACATTTCACATTTGGAAATGCAGCAAGTAATTGTGACAAACCTATCAGCTTAAATGTGGCCTAGGCACCTGGGTCTGGTCAGTCTTTGAGGACAACTGAACGTCATGTCTCATACATTAAAATATATTTATATCTCAAATTAAACGCTAGGCATTTATAACTAAATTGAACTGGTGTTCACATGGTGGCCTAATGCTATGCCTGCAGAAATAAGACAGCTAAAATCCTTAAAACTTTGAAGTATTTTGAGTCATCATTTTCCCCATGTCTCTCATATTTTTCATCACCAAAAAAAAAATAGAAAATTTTTAGATCTTGGACCAACAGGGTTTAATAGTAAAGCAATTATAGGAGCATTAAAACGTCTCTGGAATTGGGTCTAGTATATTTGCTCATATTTTCCCAATCCACTTGCTCGTCATTCTAATGTGAAAAACAGACCTCTGAGAGTCTGGTGCTGACTGCAGTACTAGAAGAAACAAAAAGCTTGAGAAACAGTTTTATTTTCAGCGCCGTGTGACTAAAGATAATCCGTCAGGCATTTGAACAGAGGGACTAATGCAACTTACCTGAAATGGCTATAAGCAAGAATTAACTTCGTGTAGCACAATGGCTGGGTTCAAATTATGAGTCCAACCAGGAGTCAGTGTGTGCACACATACATGGCCCCTGAGTGCACTACACAGACCTTCTGCTTAGCATATGTTGTTTCAAGAAGACAAGGAAACATTTATTTCACATCACTGGATGCCATTTATATCAGCATGTCTGCTGATTGCTCCAATGAACCCGATATTCTGGCCTTGAGAATCTTGAAAGCATCTTCTGGTGCACGCTGGGTGACTTTATGAGTATTTCTCTAAACACTGTCCCTCTCTGCTCCACGCTCTTAATCATGAAAAGTTGTACCATGAACAAAGAATGTACTACACAGTAATAAACTGATCCATTGAAAGGGCACTCTTTGCCTTGAGCATCTTTGCAGATCTGGATGTGAAGCTGGATGCTGAGGAAAATTCATCAAAGGACACATATTCAGCCCTTCAAGATAAGCATTCACACACAACACACACACACACACACACACACACACACACACACACACACACCCCTTGCTGTGATATAGTGCTTATTACTCAAGGTGATAAAATGTTTTATTATTGTGCTTTCCACTGACCACCTACGTCAATTCTGAATCTGATGTTCCCTCTGTCCTCCGTGTTATTGGATTCTGCAAAGTTATCAAATGCACCACTGCAGACCTGCTGAGAGCAAAAACTCAGAACTCTTCTGATGCTATCAACATATAAGCAATTTGTTTTCTTTTGCTGCAATAAAGGAGGATGTAACTTTCCTTTATTACTGAAAGCAGCACAGGAAACTTATGGCTGATTCTATCACTGCTCTTGGTGTGATGTGATAGTGTCGTGTCTAGTTAAAATTGTAGAGACTGGAGTTCCTACCTCTCCTCTCATAGCTGAGCAGGCCTGGGGAAGCATATAGACTCTGTCTACCTCACCTTTAAGCTGAAATGAGTAATACCTGTCTTGAGACTATGGGAGTTCAATCACTTATTGAGAGCTAATCACTGAGAACAGTCAACCAAATCAATAAATGTTAAGCATCACCATTTTGTGATGACATCAAATGCATAGTTCATGTTTTCTAAACAACAGCCTGTCTTTTAATCTTCTTTCCCAGGTTTTCAGGTAGTATCAATGGAATTTGATGGTACTCATTCCATGTCTTCTAAAAATTTTTATGTAAAAATATTAATTTCTGGTCACGAATACAGCAATTATGCTGTCATACTGAGGGCAATGTACTGGACTGCATAATGAAAAAAACACTAAGAAAGGAAAACATAGGAAGAATAAGGGAGTGTTTTCTTGATAAAAAAAATCCATTAAAATATATATGTTTGGTTTAACTCGAGGCCCACCCCATGAGCCCATGCCCTGCACTGCCTGGATGTCCAGGGAACCAGAGACCGGATAACTGAGAGACCTGGGATAGAATCGAACACAGCCGTCAAAAATAAACAAACAAGAGTTAAAAAAACAAATAAAATAAAAATAAAATCAATGAAATGATTCCTAGTGATGTTCTGCTATACTTAAAGCTCAGTGTGTTCAGAGCTCCCGCTGTGGTCAGAGAGGCTTCCTCCCCGCAACAGATGGGAGCAGGGGCAGAGACCCACAGCCAGACATTATTCAGAGAGAGAGTCTAAATCGGAGGTCTCCATTGGGTGCCTCCTGTCAGACATCAGGGAACCCCGAGGAACAGCAGGAGGGAAGACTGTAGGAGTCAGAGGGCATGGAGGATACCAGGAGAACCTGACCCACCGAATCAACCAAGCAGGGCTCCTCTGGGCTCACAGATTCTGAAGCCACAGGCGCAGAGCCTGCAGGGGTCTGCACCAGGTCCTTGGCATGCTTTGTCTGTTAGCTTGGTGTTTTTGTGGGACCCCTCACAGTGGGGTCAGCTGTGTCTCTGACTCCTTTGCCTGCTCTTGAGACTTTTTCTCTCCTACTGGGTTGCTTTGTCCAGCCTTGATAGAAGGGCTTTTGCCTTGTCTTTTTGTACCTTGTCTTGTCCTTTCTGGCTGTCATCTCTTAGAGACCTGCTCTTTCCTGAAGAGGAAATGGGAGTGAGTTAGGGGAGAGGGGAGGAGTGGGAAAGCCTGGAGGAGTGGAGAGAGGGGAAACTGTGGTTGAGATGTATTGTATGAGAGAAGAATCTATTTTTACTAAATAATAATAACAATAATAATAGATATGAGTCCACACTGTGGATAAAGCACACTTGGTAGAGTGCTTGCCAAATGTCCACAAACCCCAAATTCTCTCCTGAGTAGCATATACATTAGGCATGTTGACAAAGACCCTTGGTCCCAGAATTTTTGAGGAAGAGTCTGAAGAACAGGTAATTCAAAGTCATCCCAGGCTACATAGAAAGTTCCAGGCCAGCATGGGTTACATGGCACTCTCTCAAAGTAAAATACAGTATAAATTGAGATAAACTAAAATATGTTCAGTAAAAAGAGAATTGAAACAAAATATTAACGAGCGAGTAGCTGCTGGAGGTTAGAGTTGGAGAAAATAAAAGAGTCTGACCATGAGTTTCCAGACAGTCTTCTGAGTTTTGAAATTGTGAGAAGTGCAGTAGTAATCTAAATAATTTGTGACTATTACATCCATGATTTTCTTATTTATTAAAAGGATACACATGTATTTTGTACAGCACAAAAACTCAAAAGTTTATAAAGCAATAGTTGTATTTGCTCCATGGGTTTTCTACTATGAAATTAAGAAAAAAAATCTGTCAAGAACTTGAATTTCTTGGAATTGATGTTGTGTCAGCTAAAATTATTTTTTTGTCAAATGAAATTATTTTGTATTGGTTTATTGTTAGATCCATTATGCTTAGAAAATGCACACGCACATACGCGCGCGCGCGTGTGTGTGTGTGTGTGTGTGTGTGTGTGTGTAGTGTTTTAGTTGGGAGCTTAATAAAATGTTTTTGTAACTGTTTTTCCCCCATATCTAATCTTAACGTTTTGTTCTTTCACTTTTTTTTTTGCTTCCTGGCGCCTTTTGCTCCTTAGCTGTAGCCCCCAGGAAGGAGAAAGCTTTTGTCAGCAGCACTGTTGATTTTACTTTGCTTATTTCAAATTCCCTCTCATGAGATGTTCCAAGGGTGTCAGCTGAAGACTTGGTATCATCTATAAGATGTTCCTCACTGGCTAGGGAGGACCTGCCTTCAGCCATACTGGATTTAGCCAGCTGTCCTGGGAATCTGCACCTGCTCCACAAAGTGGTGATTTCTCACAATTTTTAGCTTTATAACAACCCAGGCAGTGTAAGGTAATAGTACAGAGTTTCCACTTATTGCTATATTCATTTCTTTATCTTTAAAACATCTGTGGCCATAGTAGAGAGTTAGAATTGTTGTTAGGGTTTAAGTGAGAGTGTTAGAGGCTTTTCCTACAAATATCTTTGGTCAGAATTTATTTCTGCATTTAACTTTTCAAAATGATGAAAATCAGTATTTGGATATAGAGTCAACTCAAATTTTGCTCCAAGTACTCAATTTCCCCCACAAATTCCCCAATGGCTTACCTGTTTTGGATTGATTTACGATTTTTCTTGTATCATGCACCTATTATTGTTTAGTAACAATAACTAATCCATCATCATGGGTAGTAAGTTTCTAGTGACTTAGTGTGTGTCTGAAACCACAGATATTACTAAAATCTATGAAAGATGAGTTGTTTCCTATACTTCATGATGATGGTAAACTGTAATTTATAAATTAGGTACAACAGAAGACTAAATAATTAATAGTGAAATGTAGTGGCTGTTAAAATATATAAAAGCTGTATGGATGTGATCACTCCCTAACTGCCCCTCTTACTGATTTCATATACAGGACAATTTGATTCTGGAGTGTAGCAGAGGAACATTTTGTTCTCCAGACCTTTCAAAGGTTGGCATTGTAATGTGTATAAAAAGTCAAATAATAGCTTTCTATAATTTTGCTCATTGTTAAATCTAATGGTACTAGTGTTTGGGAAAAGACATGCTTTTCCATCCAGTACAATATGTTAATGCAGCCTGTATGCTTTGTGGGATCAGGCAACAGCAACTCAAATAGTGTATTATGTCCCCCCAAAGTAAGATAACAATCTTTTAAAAAATATAAATAAACCGAAGACAAAGAATTCATTTTTATAGCTGCCGTTCAAAAGTATTTGCGGTACCATTAGCACAAACTTCCTCATAGAGCAGAGGACTGGCGACTCAGGGGATGGGGTCTGCCTGAGTGCACTGATTGTCTCTGGTATCTTTACTTAGGCATCTACAAACCCCTGAAAGCGTGCCGTTTGCAACCTTCATGTTGAGAAGACACGGCGTGCATGCTACTGACTTGCAGAAATGGATTTGCCGAGGTGGCTTTCATTATGTTCAAGGGAACACATTTTGATTTGGGAAACAGGGCTGAGAACGGAGCTGCCATTTGCTTGACTTTTCAGATTAAACATAGACTCCCGTGGTTACAGTCTTGGCTCTTCCCCAGCAGATGCACATTACAGCACATCCATTCCAGCACTCTTTGCTAAGGTCTCTTTGTAACTAAAAAACTATTTCAGCAATGCTGAAAATTCAAATGACTGCTCTATAAATGTAGGGCATTATCTGAAATTGTTACTAGTGCTACAAAATGGTATATGCACAGCATTGAACTTGTTCTTGCTTGCTGTTCCTGGGGTTGTAATGGCATTCTGAAACTCCATGTAAGGGATGACTATTGGAGGATAAAATCAATATCATTCCACTTTCACTCATCTTTAAAAGGAGGCTACTAAGGAATACAGCAAGAGTTATGAATTTAAACTATACAGTTTTTCATAGATTGACAATAAACTATTACTACTCCAGAAAAAAAATACATTAGTATCCAGCCAGTTAATGACAAAATAATGGCATATTTCATCAACTTTACTGATGATTCATTGTTGATTTCTGCTTAAGAAATATTTCTTGGATTTTGCTTGTATTTGTGTGTATGAAAGTTTATATGATACATGTTTTATTGAGTATAACATGAACGTAACGCATCACACCGTAATTTCAAGATGTATTTTTCCTACTTCCTCTGCAAGATTTTTTTTCTGTGCTACTTTATCATAAAAATTAGAGCTGATAAACAGAATAATTTATTGGTATCTGTGTATGTGCGTGCATTTGGAAGAATTTGTAAAATGCACAAGGTCTTAATTATATTGAAAATGTTACTTTTATGGAAAGTCAGTTGTCTGATGCTTCAGAATTCTTATGCTATCTTGGACATCTTGCAAGAATAAGAGTCTTCATAATTAATTGGGGTAAAAATGTGATAATTCTAACAACCCAAAGTACTGCATTTATATTTAGTCTGCAATGCTGTACTATATAAGAAAGGACAGGCCTATATGTGCATTTAGATATGCCATGCTATTTGACCTCCACTGGATGAATTTAATTTACTCATTCACTAATTTGGATACCTCTTCACATCATGGTCTTCTGTGAACTTCAGTTTTATTCTACTTGTCTAAATCTCTTTATGAATTATATTTTAATTTTATGTTTTCCTTTCCCACAATCCAATAATGAACATTGGACTTTTGCTTAGAGTTTTATGCAATTACTCTGTGGTTGTTTGAATGAGAATGACCCGCAGAAGCTCTTACATTTGAATACTTGGTGCTAGTTGGTAGAATGATTGGGGAAGGATTAGGTGGTGTGAATTTGTTGAAGTAGGTGTGGCCCTGGGGTGGGCTTTTAGGTCTCCAGAAAGGAATTGCCACTCTCCCTCTCTCATGTTTGTGGTTTGAGTCTGAGATCTCCGTTGTGTCTGCCTCCAACTCTCCTTTCTGCTCTCATAGACTCTGATCCTCTGCAACATAAGGCCCTATTAAACATGTTCTTCTACGTCACCTTGGTCATGGCATTTTATCACAATAGAAAAGTAACTAATTTTACTTTGTATATTATTTTCTCCCTGCCATATAACAAGTTCCTATAAATACTGTGCCTTAAAATAGCACCCATTTGTTATTTTGAAATTTCTGTAAGTCAAAAATGTGATTTGGGGACTCACAAGGTTGAAATTGAAGTGTTCATTGGGATGAGTTCTTATTTGGAGGCTTGGCTGGGGAAAATCCTCTTTTATAGTCACTCACATCAACAGAACGCACTCACTGCACCTTCACGATCATGGTCTTTATCATGTTAGGGGTTAATAGTACTAAAGCTGATTCTAGGTCACTGCTATGCAGCTGTTACCAATCCTTTATACAACATAACTGTCTATCTTCAAGGTCAACAAGAAAATATTTCACGTAGTGAGTCTCTTCAGAGGTGTCTTAGATTTCCTTTCAAAAGTCTTTCAAACAAAATGATGTACTTTTTTTGATTAACAGTAAGTCCAAAGATTATAGAGTGACCTTAATTATATCTGCAAATACCTTCACCATTTCCACAGGCTGTAGCCTAATTCAAGCTGTAAAATGTGATCATACTCACAGACCCCATTTATCATCACAGATAGGGTTGATTTAGCATATGTCACCAGGGCCATGAATCTTGGGGCTCTGGTAAAATTATGTCACAGAACTTCCTCACTCTCCTCTCTTCCCTCAGCACCTTGGTGTTCTTGGGTTCCAAAGGTCATGCTTTGATACTCCATTCTCCTTTTTATTCACATCCTAGGAAATCAGACAATTTTCTTTGACCCAAATACCCACTCTTCATTTCCTCCTTTATGTCAGATTTATATGTTCAACTGAATATGTATTCATGATTACTCAATTAAAGTCTTTTTTGAGGTCTAGAATGTGTTCCCCCCAAAACATTTAGGTTAAATTCCTGAATCAGGCTACTCTGGCCAGAGAATCAGAGAGTCTAACTGTAGATCTTCACCTATCCGTGCTCTCCTCTGAATCCAATCTCACAGTTTCAGACCCTGCTCTGTAGCAGAACACCTGCTGTGGCCTCCCTTTCATCTCTGACCAGCATCTCCAATGGATCATGTAGACCTTCTCCTCCAACCTTTCCCCTTACTCATCACAACACACAGCCACCACACTTTCCTAAGAACCAGAGAGAGGACCACAGAAAACAAGAAACAAATCACACACCCAACATAACAAACAAGGTGTCATCACCTAAAATTACAATCTTCCTAGTCCCAGATGCCTAGATGCAATATCAACAACAACAGAAACAACAGAAAACTTACAAACCCATGGAAGGCAAACAACACACTACTGAGTGAAAATGAATCAAGACAGAAGTTAAGAAAGAAATTAAAGACCTTCTAGAATTGAATGGAAATGAATACACAACATACTCAAACTTATGGGACACAATGAAGTGGTTCTAAGAGGAAAATTCATAGCACTAAGTATGTGCTTACAAAAACAAACAAACAAACAAACAATTGGAGAGATCTCATACTAGTAACTTAATAGCATATCCAAAAGTTCTAGAACCAAAAGAAGATATCCCACCCAAAAAGAGTTGATGACTAGAAATAATAAAATTCAGGGCTGAAATCATTAAAATAGAAATAAACAAAAATTATAAATAATTAACGAAACAAAGAATTGGTTATTTAAAGGGGATCAATAAGATTAATAAGCCCTGTGCAAATTAACTCAAAGGTGGAGAGAGTATTTAAATTAACAAAATGAGAAATGGAATGGAGGATATTACAACAGGCACTGAGGAAATCCAGAGAATCCTAATTACATATCTTAAAAATCTGTACTCTATCACATTGGAAAATCTAAAATAAATGGATAATTTTCTTGATACATTCTACTTACCAAAGTTAAATCAAGATCAGATGTGCAATTTAAACAAATCTACTACCTTTAATGAAATTGAAGCAGCAATTAAAAGTCTCCCAAGGAAAGAAAAGCCCAGGGCTAGACAGTTTTAGGGAAGAATTTTACTATGTTTTCAAAGGAGACTTTATGACAATACTCCTCAAATTACTTCAAAAAAATAGAAACAGAAGAAACATTGCCCAGTTCATTTTATGAGGTCCCTGTTACCCTGATATCAAACAATCTTAACAAAAAAGGAGGATTACAGACCAATTTCTCTTATGAACATAGATGCAGAATTTCTCAATAAAATACTAGCAAACTGAACCCCAAAGCACACCTAAGAGATCATTTACCATAGTCCAGTAGGCTTCATCCCAGAGGTGCAGGGATGGCTCAACATATGTAAACTGACAAATGTAACCCACCATATAAACAAACTGAAAGACAAAAACCACGTGATTATCCCATTAGATGCAGAAAAGGCCTTTGACAAATCCAACACGTCTTCATGGCAAAAGTCCTAGAGAGATTTGGGGTACAAGCGACACACCTAAACATAATAAAGGTAGCTTACAGCAAGCCCATAGCCAACACAACCTTAAATAAAGAGAACCTCAAAGCAATTCCACTAAAATCAAGAACAAGATGATACCATACCTATTCAATATAGTTCTTGAAGTCTCAGCTAGAGAAATAAGGCACCCTAAGGAGATCAAGTTGATATACACTGGAAGGGAAGAAGTCAAAGTATCTTCATTTGCAGATAGTATGATAGCATACACAACCCTGAAAGTCTCACCAGGAAAACACTTAGAGCTAGAAAACACTTTCAGCAAAGTGGCTAGATGCAAAATTAACTCACAAAAACAGTAGCCCTCCTCTATGCAAATGGACAGAGAAAGTAATCAGGGAAACAATTTCATAATAGCCTCAAATAATCTAAAACATCTTGGAGTAACTCTAACCAAACAAGTGAAAGTCTTGCATGATAAAAATTTCAAGAAATTGAAGAAAGAATTGGAAGATGATATCAGAAGATGGAAAGATCTCCCATACTCATGGATTGGTAGATTAACATAGTAAAAATGGCCATCCTACCAAAACAATCCCACAGATTCAACAAAATCCTCATCAAAATTATGACACAATTCTTCAAAACTCTTGAAAGGAAATTTTCAGCTTCATATGGAAACACTAAAATCCCAGGATAGCTAAAACAATCCTGAACAATAAAGACTGCTGGAGGTATCACCATCACCAATTTTAAGTTGTACTACAGAGCTTTTGTGATTAAAAACAGCTTGTTATTGGCACAAAAACAGACACATGGATCAATGGAATTGAACTGAAGACCCAGACATAAATCCACAAATGCATGGACACATGATTTTTGATAAAGAATCCAGAAACACACACTGGAAAAAAAGATAGCATCTTCAACAAATGGTTGTTGCTATTTGGACCAGTCTTCAGCAGCTCAGAAATCAACCGAGAGCCATGAAGTTGGCAGACTAATCATTCAATTTGACTTTTCTATCTCAGGGAGTAAAACTTAATTCTCTGGGGACAGAGTAAAAGAGAAGTGTGTGTGTGCGCGCGCGCGCGCGCGCGCACACACACACACACACACACACACACACACTCACACACACATTTTCAGTATCTTTCTGTCATCTCTCTCATCTCTTTTCTTACCTCTATCCAGATGTATTCCTTCCGTGCATTCTTAATTTTTTACTTACAAATTGTATACCCCAGCAAAATATTTCAAGCAGTGTAAAAATTACAATGTGGTTACATTTTAGCTTTTAAGTGAATGATTACAATGAATACAAATAAAAAACAGCACGTGTTTCATATGCCTGAGATGATTAAATATTTTACATATTATAGGTGAAAAACAAATTATCCCCAAGAACCCATATACATTCATATCCAAGCGACTTGTTATAGATTAACAAAGTGTAAGCAAGCAAGGTATTTTTCTTAACCAGTTCCTTTACTGGCAGGCTGCATTTTGCAGTTACTAAGAAAGGACCAATCATTTTATTATTTATCTCAAAAGGTAATCTTATAAAAATCTTAAAAGAATATCAAATCTAAACTTTTATAAAAAAAAAACAAAAACAAAAACAAGCAGCCAGCTCTACTTTAAATACTCAGGGTACATACCCACTAACCAGCAATTTTTTATATCAGGAAGCTGAAGGCAGAAATGAGTACAAAAAGTTAATCATCACCTTTGATCACCAATCCATCCTAACGAGAATGTTAGGTCAGCCAGCAATAGTCAGGCCTTCATTGTTTTTTTGTGCCATGACCTTATTGAGTCCCTCACTCAACTGTTAAAAGGTGCTTTTCTAAACTTTAAACAGTTCCCCAAGATTTTCTACCTCAAAGCCAATAACAAAAACATCTTAACCTAACCTTCAGTCATTGTTTAAAGCTTTGTTTTAGCTATGATGTACACCAAAACTGGTGAACACATCTCCCAACATTAGGATTAACTTGAGCTAGCCTAGTTTCTGTGACCCAATTATTTTCATTAATCATTAGCCTAAGCCATTAGTCTACATGGCACCTTGTAGTTGGATTTTCTTTTACTGTAGCCCTACATTGGAATGTCAAAATGTTATTGGTTGTTTTTTACTCTTTTGGGGCCTTCCACCCAGTTCCCAAATAAAACACACATGGAGGCTTATTATTGCTTATAGATACCCAGCCTTAGCTTGGCTTGTTTCTAGCCAGCTTTTCTTAAATTATCCCATCTACCTTTTGCCTCTGGGCTTTTTCCTTTACTTCCTTCTGTGTATCCTACTTTCACTCTTACTCCGTGACTTGCCATGTAGCTAGTTGGCTGGCCCCTGATGTCCTCCTCCCTCTCTTGCTCCTAGATCTTTTCCTCTCTCCTTTTCTCCTTCTATTTATTCTCTCTGCCTGCCAGCCTCACCCACCCTTTCTCCTGCCTAGCTTTTGGCTGTTCAGTTCTTTATTAGGCCAGTCAGGTGTTTTAGACAGGCAAAGTAACACAGCTCCACAGAGTTAAACAAATACAACGTAAAAGAATGCAACACATCTTTGCATCAGTAAACAAGTGTTCCACAACATAAACAAGTGCAACACATCTTAAAACAGTATTCCACAACAGCTCCCTAAGAGAAACTCAGAAGTCCTAGCTGGGTTACACTTCCTTGGTCCGTTTTTCTACTCTTTGCAGCTCCTGTTTATCAGGAGCAGGGGCAACACTAAACATCCTGCCTTTGCCTATATTAATTTTTCCATTCAACAAAACTCTATTATAATCCCTTACTGTACTTGTTAGAAATGTTCAGTCATAAAAATTCTATTTAAACCAACACTATTATTCTATAAAAATCATTGCTTCAGTTAAACAATACAGCTTAAGAGGAAATCATCTTCATAATAATACACAGGTGAAAATGACCAATAGAATGGGATATTTACATGAGATAATCACACTACATTAAAGGCAGTGGGGATTCCCCCACACCCATTCACACCATGCCAGATACCAGAGAAAAATGGCAGTGGCAAACATGTAAAGACACTGTAGTAGCAAGAGACATTCTGAAGCTGAAGCCCTTGAGGCCTTGCCTGCCTGAGATTCTCCCATCAGTGCCTTTGGTTTTCAATGAAAAGAATGACTACAGATCAACACTGTAGCGGAAATTAAAAAAAAAAATGACTTTTGTGAGTTCATTAATAAAATAAACCCTGCTGAAGAAAGACTATCTGAGCTTGAGGACACTCACTAGAAATGTGAAAAACTGAAAAGGAAAGAGGAAAGAAGGGTAGGCCCATAAACCACAGAGAAGTGTTTAGGGACAGAGGAAAAACTACAGAAGGTGTAATGTGCAATTACTTCTGACATGGAAACTACGGATTCATTGTAATCATCACAGTATATAGTTCCCTGTTCCTTCCGTAATCGAGTCTGGTTCTTTATGTTTGGTATGTGTCTTCTAACTGTGCTTTTGGCTTTCAGTATGCTTTGCGAATACTCTCATTTTTCTTCTTAGAGTGGAGTTTTTCAATGCGCACGTATTATATGTGTAAGCAAAACTCTCTGTGATATCCAGTGTGTGGCCTTTTATTCATATGTGAACTTCTATTTTCTTTCACCTAATTCAAAATTTAAAATGAGTATTTTTGCTATTCAATCTGTATGATGAAGCTATTTTTCATTCATTGTTTCACTGAAAATGTGGCTGTTTGAGTTTCTAGATTTATCAAGCATATCATATTAGAATATCACAACACATTGAAAACTGCTTTTCATAGCTTGGGATAAGAGAAAACCTTAGCATCCCCAAATTGGGCAGAAATCTTCATCATGGAAGCTAGGTTTGATACATCTATTTTTGATTCTTATTGACTGTTTTCATTTTATTTTAGTTCTCTGCAATTTCTTTGCTATTTTTCTATCTCAATGATATATTTAAATTATATAATTTAAATTTCTATAAACATATTTCTCTCTGTCTCTATATATAGTATATATATATATATATATATATATATATATATATACATGTATTTATAGAGGAATTATTTTCTCCTTTGTTCAGTCTAAAAATTTGTACTGAATATGCATTTTCTTATTTCGCTTTGCTTACAAATAGTTAAATTATATCTGAATTTCTTTCTCTTATTATATCTCTCTGATCATGTAAATCAGAATGTTACATGGTCTTAATAAAATTGTTCTGCATATCAATTTAATGAATAGTTTAGTGTATGAAGCATTGATTAATTTTATTACATGAATTACGATGCTTATTTTGCACAATGCATTTAACTTAAAAAAAACTTTGCATCTATGTTAGAACATCTGAAGTGCTGCTCAAAAAGCAACTTTTCTGAAAACTGCCACAGATTTCCTGGTATCATGACGGTTTTATGTGAATGGAAGAAAGATTGGCTGTAAGGCCCTAGCAAGTTTAAAGAAGCCATTTTAATACATGACTGTAAAAGTGTCACCTAATGTACTGTGTTGTGATGATGTTTATTTTGCCCTGTTTCTCTTTTCTTCTTTTCACTGAGTACAGTTTACGGCTGGAGTTATTTCTTTATGGAAATTTATGATGCACTTTCTAGTGTTTTGTTCTGTCAGGACACTGGGGTGCAATTCCGACAGTAATGTGATGGTGAATACTTTCCAGTCCTCATCCCAGCAACGTTATTTGAGGAGATCTGAGTTCCAAGCAAAGAGGCAACTACGCAGAGTTTTATGGAGGAAAAGCTTAAAACTCTAAGTATTATATAAGTAGAAAAATAGAATGAAATGCATCAGTACATTCATTTGTTAATAGGATATATATATCCCACAAAGTTTTCCTAGTGAGATCTGAGCTTGCTTTACCCAGGGCTGCATTAGAGGATTGCTTGACCATGTGCATGGTTACTAGGTGATTGGAAGGGTCTGCACTTGGCTGTGTTAGGGGAGGTCTTTTGCTCCACCCCTTGCGTTTCTATAAAAAGCCCTTTAGAAGAGACAAAAGGGGCCAGTGGACAATGATTCAGGCCTTCCCAAGGCTATCCTGTGTTTCTGTTTCTCTCCCCTCTTTCCTTCGATCTAAATATTTCTCACTTCTCTCTTCTCTCTTCTCGAGAGTTCCCTGGGGTAAAAGTGAAAAGGGGCCTCCCATAGAGAAATGAGTGTGTCCCCCACACCCAAGAACTCACAAGGATGTCCCCAGCTAATAACAGCAATGGTTGGGTGGGCAGGGTGACTAAACTAGCCTTCCCTTGTACTCAGATTGGGGTCTAACCTTTAACTGTTAAACTTCTGATAAACAGAGAATTAGAAAAAAAAAATGAAAGAATTAGGACCAAAGCAGCCATTCACATATATTGCTATGGTTCAGACAATGAACATTTTAACCAATGATAAAGAGAGTATAGTTTCCAAGGCTTTTGATTTATGACAGGATGGAGAATTCATATGGACTACTATCTTTCTTAGCTGAAAGTAACCTTGTAAGTGAAACACTGCACACACACACACACACACACACACACACACACACACACACAACACACACACACACACACACACACACACACACACACACACCACATCTCTACATTTACAAAGAGTTTGTCATTTACTGTGGGGACAAAGTTTAAGGAGGAGAGAAACTGGAAACTAGAGTTGATAAATACATACATATACACACACACATATAGTAGGGAAAATTTTGCTTATTTTTTTTTTTAGTTATAAAATGGATGGTTCACTGTCATTAGTGGCCACCATGATACAGGATAAAAGAAAAGCCCTCAAACAGCCAAAGTAGGAGCACCTCACAGAAAGAATCCTGGGTTTCTATGGTGAGTCCACATTAAATATTCACCTGAGTATTATCAATGTGTGTATTAGAAGAGCCTCAACCTTGGCAAGCAAACCATTTGAAATAATTAGAAAGATGAATGCCCAGCACGCACATAGGGTTGGAACGAGTACCTGTCCATAGCAATTAGACTGGAAAATCCACAATTCACATGGCGCTGAGAACGCTGCTGGGAAAATCTTGTCTCCGTATTGAGAAAGAGTTAACTCAACCTTGACTACAGCCATGATGCTGGTAGGAACCAATAATAGCAATGTCCATGCAGCCAAATGGTTTACAAATAACAAATTCCATGTCAGAATATTGTTAAAGAATGTTTACAAGAGATAAAAAAAGAATTCAGGAACTGAGATACCATTCAGAATATCTTACATTTATTTCAAGATTTCTGGGCATGAAAGATACACACAAACATGTACACAGACACACACAGACAGACAGAGAGACATACACACACACACTCACACACACACAGAGAGAGAGAGAGAGAGAGAGAGAGAGAGAGAGAGAGAGAGAGAGAGAAAGAGAGAGAGAGATATTAAAACCAGGACTAATTTAATAACATTATATCTCTATTCAAATATTACTAGGCATGAAAACAAACAGAAAATTAAGATCAGATATCAACAAGAACAACCAGTAAGTATTCTACTGGAACACAAACAATCACAAATGCAAATATTCATAATATTAAATATAGATGTACTCTGTGACCCAGCATTTTTCACTTCTAAGACTTTACCCACAAGACAGGAAACCACAATCCTAGAAAAAGCCATTTCCTACAACTTTCATAGCATATATTCTCATAATATCTCTGAACTTGGAAAAGATCAGGCATAGCATCAAGTAAAGCCAAGTGTAGATGTGAGGAGTTGATGATGTAGTGCAAAGTATCAGTGAAATATGATCCTCAAATAAATAGGATAAATAGCACATAGTCATAAACAGATGAATACATCAAAAATTATAGTGACTGGCAGAAGAAATGGCTAATTTGATTTGATTTTAAGGTTTTGATCAGACATATAGAGGGAAGCAGAGGACTGGTTCAATTAAGCATTAATGATTTAATGACTCCCTAAGATGAATGATATCTCCCACATTTTAATAGGTTATAGACTATGGGCCCACAAAGCAACTGTACATAAAAACATTCATATACAAGAACATGAATGAAATCATTATAGTGTGATTATATAATACTGAGGAATAGGAATAAATGTTAATGAATAATTGTGTTGAATTTTATCTGTTGGTTTCTCCATGATTCCGGTAACTTTGGTCTATTAGTCTCTTTTCTGAGACCTGCTTGGAGCATTAAGGACATGGTTCTTAACTGATATTTGCTTAAACCATTTTATCTTTTTGATAGATTTCTCAGCCACTACCTACGTTCATTTCATCCTTAATTGTGTCTAGCAGGTAGGTCTGAGTGATCTTTTGAAAGGAATAAATGTGACATCACTTCTTTTCCAGAGATCTATCCCTATGCATCATTGCATTGGAATGAATGAAGCTCTATTTTTCTGCAGGGTTTTTAAAGGTACTGACTTCTTTTTCCCTTTTGAGATGAGATGTATAATGCAGACAGAATAATTGAAGATTTAGTAAAAGGAAAAACTATCTGCCTTTCCAAAGCCCTGGAGGTAGATAATGAATGTACAATGCAGTATAGGAGACCCAGCTCCTACAGATTATATGTATTTTTTCTAAAGTATTTTCTCTGGACCTCGAATTAGGTTTGGTACACTGACTCCACTTATATGCAGTCACTTCAAAGCATGTTTGGTTTTTAGTTTTTCGCCCTCATTTACCTCTCTAAAAACGTGACTAAAAATACACCCTTTGAGACACTTGTGCTGAAGGTTTATGTAGGGACTACACTGTGCTTTCTTGCTGCCAGATAACCATGCTGATAAACTATGGGCTATTTAAAGAATTCACAAAGGCCACATGCTGTGATAAACATCGAAGTGGACTCAAGAAAGTGGAAGTTGCACAGCAATAAGTGTGCACTAAACCTAAAAACCATCTGGGCTCTACATCACCAAAGAAATGATGGCCAGTTCATCAGTTCCTGCAAAGAATATTAGCCTTGAAGTATATAATTCTAGCAAAAGAAACAAATGGACATAGTTTCTACTATGAAACTAGGTGAGGAAACAGTACTCTGAGAAATGTAGCCTTATGCATAATAGTGTCTTAAAATCTGGGATATAGCTTTCAGGACCAAGGAAAGTCACATTGAATTATATGTGACGATGTGAAAAAACAAACAAACAAACAAACAAACAAACAAAACCAAACAGCTGGACAGTCAGGAATTGAATAACATGATCTATTAAGGAAAAAGGCTCACGATGTTTGTTACATGTAGGTGGAAGTTGAAACTCATTTAACAAAATGCTAAGCAAATAAAGCTCAATGAAATCAGAATCAGCAAAATAAGTATTAGAGGTAGAAAACAATGCTTCAAAAGAGTGGGATATTCAAAAGTAATTGACCTAAACATTAGTTCTTTGAAGATTAATAAAATTCACAAACTTTTATATGAATAGAAAGCAAAGAAATAATAGGTCATTAATTTGTTTTGTTATATGGAAAACTATGATAAATTATAATAAACATGTATATATTTATATAAATATGAATGAGAAATAAATAAAAACTGAAAGTTACTAATAATAGAAATAAATAGAAAGACACAATCACATCATACAGATTTTCTACAATATTCTAAAATAGATATAGAAAGACAAATGACCTGGACTGTCTAAGATAATATTTAAGAGAAAGAAAGAATGGGAACAAATATTCTATTGGAAATTAAGGTTCGCTATAGATCTGAAATAAAAAAGAAAGCATCAAGTAGTCCTGGCAGTATTCAATCTAAATTTGTTGATGAATACTCTACAGATAGGACTTCACACTTAGAAACAAAGGCTTGAGTTATCAACATCGATATGAGTTATCAACACATATATTGGTCGAATTGAGACCCTTTGAGGCAAATGTGTGATACTGGGAAAGTGAAACTAACGTGGTAGTACACAATGCAATGTATTGGAAATATTAAATATCAGAAATATAGAATGTTCATTGAGAAATGTTGCAGGTATCAAGTGAGAAGGTGCAAGAGAGATGTCATGCGTTATATTTACTTTTCTTGAGGATTTGACAAAATACTGGACAAAGACAACCTGGAAGAAAGAATTTAGTTCGGATGGTGGTTTGAGGGCTATAGTCTATCCCAGTGGAGAAAGTGTGGCAGCCGTGGCATGCAGCAGGTACATTACATCCACCATCCAGAAACAAAGATAGATGAGTTCTGTACTCCGTTCACTTTTTCCTTTTTATTCAGTCTGTGACAGTCCATGGGATGACATCACTTATATTCAGCGTTAGACTACTTTCCATTTCAGTTAAGCTTCTCAGGCACACACTCACAGGAAACACTGAAGTGCATCACTTAGTTGATTTTAAAATCTAGTCAAGGTGACAATGAAGATGTATTGTAAGAGGCCATGAGTGCAGCATGATGGATGATACTATTCCAGGATGATGCTTAGCCCGGAGGATTCCATCTAAAGTCTCAGATACCCAACATGATGCTGCAAGATTCGGTATTTGCCCTGTTTCTTTCCATCCTACTTTTGCTTATCTTTTCCTTGCTATGTTCCTGTTTCTCCTATTTGGAACGGGGCTAGGTATTCTGTGCCATTTATGTTGGAATTATATAACTTGCTTTACATTTTTTTAAATGCATGGGCTCACAGTCAAGGGATTTCCTTAAAGCCAAGAAAAGATTTTGGGCTTTTGAAGATAATTGGAGACAGTGGGGACTTTCAAAGCTGGACAAGATGCATTTTGGTATGAACCTATGCCTGCCAAGGGCAAAATGTATGCCTGTCACAACTACTGTGAGTTCCTATGTGCAACTTCACTGTTGTACCCAGAAAACAGCTTCCTTTTTTGCAGCTGTTGGCCAGTGATTTCCCCACAGACATCCAAACATTACAGGCTCTTGCTTGCCCTTAATCCCATCATTTAAAGAAAAACATCCATATGTGACCCACCCAGTAAATCTTCACAGGGAAGAATCCCATTTCTGCAGCTCACAGCATGGACTGCTGAACATGATAGCTCCTGCCTGTAATCCTAGTTCTTTTGAAACCAGAGTGGCTAAACTTAGCTAAAGAGTAAAAGCATATTTTAAAAATAATCAATCAAACAAACAAACAAAAAACAGTGGCCATAGAGAAGCAGATTCTAGACCAGATTCTGTCGTTTAATATAGGTTAGTCAACTACTATAAGTATCAGCACCAATAAAATGATAATAAAATGCTACTACTGATAATAAAAATTTGATTGTAAGGAAAAAAATGAGTAAAAACCTTATGTATCTAAACATTACATATGAATTCATTTAATTTTCATAAAAATCCTATAGCATGAATCTGCCCATTTTAGATATAGAATAATGGTCAACAACTGCAAAAGAAGAACCTTTTCTGGATACAGAAGGGCAATTGCATGTATTAACTCACAGCAGTTGTGACAACATTCATAAAATGTGCATTAGATCAAATCAGACAAAATTCCATAGGTAGTTCCAAAGTCCCATGTTAGGCAAGGACCTACTGGCAATGATAGGTCCTGGGACAGAGTCTCCTTTATGGGACTCTTTATTCTCCCATGGAAGGACACACATCCATGAGTACAAGTTGGATGTAGTGATTGGAAAGTAAAAGTGGACACAAAGTTTGGTAGGTAGGGAAGAGTGTGTGGATCTAAGAGTGATTGAAGAGAGTGGATATGATAAAAAAAATTTGAACAAAGTTCTCAAAGAACCAGTGAAAAATGAAAGATGTAGGAGATTAGTTGTGAAACACCTAAGTATACTAGTGACAAAACTGTGATAGATTAAAAAAATGTGGAATCTGCCTTAATCAGTTTGCATCAGTATATTAAATGTACTGTAGTCTAAATGGTTAATAACAATTATAATATTTTGCCTGTACAGTGGCATTCTAGTGAGGGTCTGTCTTCTGGATTTGATATGTTTGAATCTTCACTTGGTAGAAAGAGAGCTAGAGATCTTTCTAAGGATCCATTTATATACATTTTGTCAGTCCTGCTAAAGAACTGACATAGAAACCCAACAGTAAATTCCAGAAAATTATGTCCCACTAATCACTAAAATTTTGGCATAAAAGTAATGATGAAAAGCAGTATAGCTTTTAATAAGTATAGCTGTTTGGGGCTGGCAGGGGGACCCTGCATTTTTGTGAGTATTCACATGAACTCTCACACTAAATTGCTGTGGGATGGTCTGTATGTCAAATGTGTTGCTCTGATTGGTCAATAAATAAAACACTGATTAGCCAGTGGCCAGGCAGGAAGCATAGGCATGACTAACAGAGAGGAGAATTGAGAGAACAGGAAGGCAGAGGGAGACACTGCCAGCCGTTGCCATGACAAGCAGCATGTGAAGATGCCAGTAAGCCACAGGACATGTGGCAAGGTATAGATTTATAAAAATGGGTTAATTTAAGATGTAAGAACTAGATAGCTAGAAGCCTGAGTCATTAGGCCAACAGTTTAAATAATATAAGCGTCTGTGTGTTTTGTCGGACTACCGGGGCTTAGTGGGACCTGGGGAGAAAACTCTCCAGCTACACTAAATAGGGAAGGGGCAGCAGCAGAGGTCAGGAAGCAGGGATAGTTCATGAGTGATCAAACTGTAGTCTGGTTGGTGTTTACCTTGTCTTTGGTCAGGTTGGCCATGTTGTGATACCAGGAGCTGCTTCCCTATGGCAAAGGGTGCAGATTCAATTCTAGTCTCAAGATGTTTATCCATCATATTTGTGGTTCCTACAGTCTTAATTGAGCACTATTATAATTTAAAGATGCAGATTCATGAAGGGTAGATGATGCAAAATTTCCCTTAAGAATGAGCTTTATTAAGAGACAAAGGCGTATTATCTTGGACATCAATGATTGGACCTCAAAGTGAGAGACCGATTAGGAAAGATAGAGCATCATACTATGGGCAGCAGGATGGGTCCTTGAAGAGAGAGAGGGTTTCCCTTTTGATCTACGTAGGAGTTGTATTAGGAGAGTTAGCTATCATGTAGCATGATAGGGACCCTAAAGTGAGAGACAGAGATCACAATTCTCTTTAAAACACAGATATGAAGAGAGTTACAGTATTGTGCCATAGGCAGCACAATGGGGTTCCAAAGGAAGAGACACATAGAATTATAGATTTGTGCTAGAGCTAGCACAACAGAGTTCTAAAAGGAGCGATGGGAACTTTAGTTCACAGAATATCAGGAGAGAGAGCACCACAGCTATGGGCAATCCTGACGGGGCCTTCCGATCCAGAGAACAGAGGTTTTCTATGGGGTGGGTACACTTCCTATCAGCTAATCTAACCTGGCCTGTAGGAGAGGCAAAGGCATGCCCTAGGTAGGACCTAAACTTATCTTAAAGGTGCAAGGGAAGCTGTAAGGCTACACCACGGCATGTTTATCAAATCCCAATCTCTCTCTCTCCCTCTCTGTCTGTCTGTCTCTGTCTCTCTGTCTGTCTGTCTGTCTCTCTCTGTCTCTCTGTCTCTCTCTCTCAGGGAGCAGCTACAGTGTCTATGAACAAACATTTAGAAGTGAATAACTCTGAGCCAAGGGGACAGAACTGCCAGGTTTTTTGCCTGTATTTAGTTAGCCACTGGGGATTTGCAGGCCCATATGAAGAGTAAGTGCTTTTAACAATAGCAGTGTCCGAGTCCTTATTAAAAAACACTTACTCTGTTAATGAACACTTTACTCTTTTGACCTAATCACAATGGCATGCATGCCTGCTTGCACACATGTGCACTCACATGTGCACACACACACACACACACACACATACACACACACACACACACACACACACTGTAATAGGCTTATGTCTGATTTGTTTCTGACGTGATTCACATTTATGCATTACATATTACATACTTAACCATTGCTTACACAAGGTGAATTATTTTCTTTGGTTCAAAGTCAGAGGAAAAAAGGTGGCTTGGTACTTTCTAATTATTATCTAAAAGACCCTGTCTTGAACCACAAAATTATCTTGCTCATTCTGCTTTCTCTGTAAAGAAAAAAAAGTGAGCTCATGTGAATTGTAACAGGAAGCAAATCAAGTCTGTCGATTCTTACCAGTATCAGCAGCTAGAATCTGTAAAAACAGTATTAAAGCTTTTTCCTCAAGGCAGCTCTGTTGCCTCCTTTTGTCAGACTGTATAAAATGATCATCTACTTATAAATTTACATCACCAGCAGACATGAGTTATTATTTATTTCATTTTGCTCTTTTAGTGAGACAATGTCTTTCTAGGTAGCCCTGGCTGTCCTAGAAGGTCTTAGTTGAGGCTGGCCTCAAACTCACAGATGTCCACTGAGTGCTAAGATTAAAAGAATACATCACCATTCTAGGCCAAGATTTGTTATTAAGCATTCAATCACAAAACAGGTATATTTTAAGAGCTCAGATTTAGCATTTGAATTTCAATATTCATATAGAGTTGGAGTTAAATAATTAAACTAGTAAAAGGAGTTCAACCTCCTTAAGTCAGCCTAAGAGGAGAAGCAGTTTGTAGGGGAAGTTAGAGCTGTTACTCTGTTTTGGAGCATCTATTTGAATTGTCATTGCCAAAGCAAAAGAAATAATGAAAGAAGTCAACGTATCCAATTATATCTTTAGAGCAATAAAAATCATTGCCACATGATTTATACCTTTTAATGAACGATGCTGTGAGAATTTATGATAGGCTTGTGTATATGGGGGTATGTGTGTGTTGGTGTACACATGGAGGAATTTGAACTCAGATCTTCAGGCTTACATAGTGAGCATTTTACCAACTGATCCATTTACCCAGCCGTTGTTATAGTTTTTCAATATACAAGGTCACATACATATGATAGAAACACAGAAAAAAATGGTAAGGGGGCAAAAAGTATATTTAATACAGATTTGCATGAAAAAATGAACAAAACCTTCTTACAGAATAGGCAGAGGTAAAAGAAAGAAGTTACAAGTTAGAAAAGGATAATTATTAATAATTATCGGAGGACTTTGAAAGCTTAATCAAACAGGTAGCTTTAATAATTGCCAAGCCTAGAAGAATATTATGAAGTAATAAATAAACCAAATAAATAAACCAAACAGTAAAATCATCCACTATTTTATTCACATTAGCAAGTACTCACTAAGCATTTATATTTTATACACCCTCTGAAGATGAGTGGGTTTCAGTAGAAGACTATTAGATCCAACAACACGCCCTAAAAATATTTAAATTAGAATAGGCAGAGACAAATCTGGAAAATTTCAAAATAAATAGGAAATCAAGCATTATGTTAGACAGTAATAAGGATAGTGGTACAAAATGAATCAGGGAAGTAAGGAAGGGGACTTCTAGCTAAAAGTCACAAGTCTCATTAGGATATGGCAGACAGTCCCAGTGAGGGAGTGATGGTTGATTAGATGCTTAGCTGACAGGAGGAGTCAATCATGTGACTCATGGCATAGGAAAGAAGACACAGAGAAAACAATGGCAATATAGAGAAAATTAAAGCAAATTGGCCAACCTATAATTATAACTACGATATTAAAGAATATACTATAAAAAAATTCTACTTATGTAGATGCATGTTTAAACATTTTTTTCAAAGTTAAGATGATTTTATTTATTTTTTTATAATTTGATTTAATATTACATATCAGCCACAGATTCCCCTGTCCTCCCTCCTCCTGCCCCTCCCTCCGCCCTCCCCCAGCCCACCCCTTCATTCCCATCTCCTCCAGGACAAGGACTCCCCTGGGGATTCAGCTCAGCCTGGTAGATTCTGTCCAGGCAGGTCCAGTCTCCTCCTCCAGGCTGATCAAAGTGTCCCTGCATAGGCCCCAGGTTCCAAACAGCCAGCCCATGCACTAAGGACAGGTCCCAGTCCCACTGCCTGGGTGCCTCCCTAAACATTTTTGAAACTAGTTAAAGATGGATTTCTAGGAAAAAAAGCTAAAATACACAATATAAACTCCAAGTGTACTAGAATTAAAATAATCAATGACTCTTGTCTTAATTAAGGTTTCTATTGCTGTGATAAAATACCATGACCAAAACCAAGTTGGGGTGGGAGTGTCTTATTTGGCTTATACTTCCTATATTATTATTCATCATTGAAAGAAGTCAGGACAGGAACTCAGATTCGGCTGGAACCTGGAAGCAGGAGCTGATGCAGAGGCCATGGAGGGGTGCTGCTTACGGGCTTGTTTCCCATGGCTTGCTTGCTCAGCCCACCTTCTTATAGAACCTTTCAGCTCAACAAAATGTTCTTCTTCTTGGCACAACTGTATTTAATGATGTTGGAAGCTCCATGGCTAATTCTAATAGGGAGTCAGAGAAAGGTGGTAACTTGGTGTAAAGGAGTGTGACCATTTCACTCGGCATTCTTCTGTGAATGAGCAATGAAGAGTAGAATCTAGCAAAATGAAGAAAGAGACTGAGAGGGGCATTGGGATCAGTCTATCTTTTGAAGATAACATAGCATTAAAAACTCTAGCTGTAATGTTGGTAGTGGATTCTAGGGATGTGTTATCAAATGTCTTTTGGGAAATAAACCATCAGAAATGTTGGAAGTGGTTGATTTATTCTGGTAAAAATGATGGTGGCATTCAGTAAGGTACAGCTGGTTTTAAAGATTGGACAGAAATGGACAGTCAGGCAAAAGCTTTGGAGATAGGAGTTAGAACTGTTTCTGCTTTGGGTGATCAGGTGAGTCAACAATGGCATTTGTTCAGAGAGGGAACTCTAAGAAAAGACATTCAGGAACATACGATAGATCCTTTCTTTTTCCAGACACAGGAAAGAAAATATTATCAAATAAAAGTACAATTGTCTTTTCAGTCACTAACCCATTACATGTCTTTTTAGGGGCAAATGTTTATGTTTGCATCCTGTCAGAAATTCTGAGCTATACAGCTTCACCAGTGTTGACATTGTCTTTGTTCATTCAATAGTACCCCAATAAATAATGAGAGGAAAGAGCTGAGAATTACCCAAGGCATTTTTAATGATGTTTTTTTCACTAGGAAAATAAGTTTCTAGGGTCTTGAGTGTTAGATAGTCTTTGTCTTTTCCATTTGTGGCAACAACAACAAGAAAATCACTCGAGTTATTCAGGTTTATGTGTTAATATCTTTCATGGGGAGCTGCCATACCTCACAGTTCAAGTGTTTTCATGATACCAACAAGTAATTGCAATTTATTATGCAGCAAAAAATGATTTAAGAAAAATAGCATACACTGTCTTTATATCTCTTTATAGGCGATTGCTTACATTATTCTGTTTTTAACTTTGCACTTGGATAAAATGCTTATGTATGTGTGTATAGGTATGTCATATGGCAAGCTATTGTTCACCTTGGAAAAAAGTACTAAAATTATTTTGTGAGGATTGGCAGTTGCATTAAAACTGTTGTACCATTATACCTCAAAAAAAAAAAATCTGTGTTGAATGGTGAGATGAAGCTATCAGTCATTGCTGTGGGACATGCGTAGGTATATAAAAGCAGAAGCAACCAAGCAAAACAAAACACCCAGTTAGGAAACAAATAATAAAGAAGTCAAAATTGAAGAAAGAGAAACTGTTCATTAGTTTAAGACTCAGTCTTTCCAGGAAGAATATTATTAATGATGCTTCTGTGCATACACTCTTTACTCTTTGAACACCAGATTTTACTTTTTTATTTTTACATGTATTTATTCTTCTCTTATATATTATATCCTGACAGCGGTTTCCTTCCCTCCACTCTGCCCAGTTCTCCCCACCACCTCCTTTTCCCCCTAGATCCACTCCTCCGTATTCTTTCAGAATAGAGTACACCTCCAGGGAAATCAACTGAACATAGCATAGCAAGTTACAATAAGGCTAGGCACAAACCCTCACATCACTGGATGAGGCAACCCAGTATGAGGAAAAGGGTCCCAAGAGCAGGTGAAAGAGTCCAAGATAACCCCACTCCCACTGTCCGGAGTCTCACAAGAACAACAAACTACATAAACATACCAAATACTCAGAGGACCTAGAGGACCTAGCTCAGGCCCATATAGGGTTGATGATTGTTGTTTCAGCCTCTGGGAGCCCCTTTGAGCGCTGCTTAGTTGTTTCTGTGGGTTTTGTTCTTGTTTCGACCTCAAACCCTCTGGTTCCTACAATCATTCCTCTCCCTCTTCTGTGAGACATGTACACAATGGAGTATTACTCAGCTGCTTTTTTTTTTTTTTTAAGACATCATGAAATTTGCAGGCAAATGGATGGAACTAGAACAAAATCATCCTGAGTGAGGTAACCCAGATTCAGAAAGACAAAGGTGGTATGTACTCACTCATAAGTGGATATTTGCTGCTAAGCAAAGATGATCATGCTACTATCAGCTGCCTCAGAGAGGCTAAGTAACATGGAGGATTCAAGGGAGGAGGGGTGTGACTCATGGATCTTCTCAAGAAGGGGAAATAGAATAGATTTTGCAGGTGGACTGGGGGTGTGTGAGGATGGGAGCAAGAGGGATGGGGGTGGCAGGGATGTAGGGAGAGAGTCCTGGGAGAGATGACTGGAATTGGGGAGGGCATTTCGGGGGTGATGTGGAAAACTGGTGCAATGGAAACTCCCTGGAGTCTATGTGGATGACTCCAGAGAAGACCCCTAATAACAGGGGATACAGAGGCTGAACTGACCATCTTAGTAGTGGGACTGGGATATCAACCCAGCCACAAAACCTTTGACCTGCAAGTTGTCCTCCCTCAAGATGTGCTGGGATGAAGGTGGTGCAGAACTTGTGGGAGGGACCAACCTGAGGTCCAGGTCACTAGAATGAGCCCACACCTTACACTTCCTCGGAGGGCCAGGAACTAGAAACTGCATAGTCCACAGACCTGGGACAAAAACAAACACAACTGGCAAAAAAAAAAAAAAAAAAAAGAAAGAAGGAAAGGAAAGAAGAAAGAAAGAAAGAAAGAGGAAGGAAGGAAGGAAGGAAGGAAGAACGAAAGAACAAAAGAAAGAAAGAAAGAAAAGAAAGAAAGAAAGAAAGAAAGAAAGAAAGAAAAAGTGTCAATGAAATGATTCCTAATGATATTCTGCTGTACTTATAGACTGGCACCTAATCCAATCGTCATCAGAGAGACTTCAGCAACTGATGGGAGCATTTGCAGAGGAGGTCCATAGCAAAACAAAAAACAAGTGTGAAATCTCACCTTCTGTGGAATGCAATGCCACCAGACACAGATCCTGCTCTTTGAAGTGCTTGCATGACCTTAAATGGTATCCTATAAATCTTGGCATTTCTGTGCCGAATTAGGCCACTTAAAGCCGAATAGATGGAGTCCTGGTGAATACTTGTGTCTTGCAATATGTGTATGTAACTGTTAAATTTAATTTTAAAGCAAAAAAAATGATGAATATTTTTCCATGCTGAGATTTAAAGGTAAGTTCCAGGCTTACAGTTTAACCTTATCTGTGGCTAAATGCTGAATAGGAAGCTAGGTGTTGCACAGGCTTAAAAACGTGATTCCTTACGCAGGAAGAAGATTAAAGTGTGAGCCAGGAGGCCAAAGTTTCTCCTTATCAAGGAGCAACTTCCAGCATTGCTCTGGGCAAGTGCTTTAATCTTCGCGATACACAATCTGAACACTATGAATAAAAATACATGCCCCCTTGCCCTTTTTAATGTTGGGATTTTTCAACACTGCCAGGAAATAGCTTTAGGAACTTTATCTAAGCTAGGTGACAAAGTACTGTAGCCAAAGCTATTTCTCAAAACCTTTTGAGAAGTGCGATTTCTTTTATTTTACTCTGGAAATTTAAAAGTGTATACCATACTGATACTACATTGGTTATTATGGAGGATGTTGTTATCAACCAATAATAACAAATTATTGGTTAATTGTGTTTCCTATGTTAAAAACTGGAACTTGTGAAGACTGTAAAGATTTCTGTAATACTATAGTTTTTCTATATTTATGAAAACCATGTCTTAATTTGTTGAAAAAGTTGAAAATACAAAAAAGACAGAACTGTATAAAAAATCTATAAAAAAGAGCATATAACTTTGAGTTTTATGATCTTGGGATGCTGCTAATAATTTTTCTTTTAACATAGCTAAAATTGTAGTTATGTGTACATATTTATTTATGTTAACACTTCTGAAGTATGATTTCCTGTATAACTTTACATCATAAATACATCTTGTTTCTTGTTATTTGTCTTAAAATTTAATTTTAGTCATTGCAACATATTTACCCCTTTCAGAAACAATTTAGTGTTTGTTAGCAGTTTTTCTTTTATTAGCTTTTTATAAATAATACTCTTGTAAATAATGACTTTTTAAATTTTTGCTTAAATCTTCTCTTTTCCCTGGGAGTTTGTGAATATTCTTAAACAATAATATTTATGATGAATCATCTCATGTCAGTAGAGAGATAAATTAACAGATTGTAAAAATTTGGAATATTCAGACGTATACTACTCCTTCCAGTTCAAGAAATACACACAACTTTATAAAAACCATTAAGTGCTCTTACCTTCTTGTTTTAGGATTCCTAATGTGTACTACTTGCTGTGAATTAATTCAGTACAAAATAATATGCTACACTAGGCATGAAAAAAATCCAAGGCCAGTTAAAAGGGAGCCTCGGGTGCTGTGATGGTTGAGAGCACAAAGCAAGCTCCTGTCTGTAATGTCAGAAGTAGACAAGTTAAAGGATTAGAGGTCCCATAGTGGGAAGAGGGGGGCTCAGCTATGTGCATCATGGCTCAAGCTTGTATGGGGCATAATCTCTAATTCTGAAAGGATTTAGAGAAAAGATTCTTACAGTAAGTTAGTAATTCTCAAATCTAGGAAATAATTGACTTAAAAATTAATTAAAATATAATTACACTTCTAAAGTCTCCTCTATTCTCCTTTCTCCTCCCACGTCTCCCCTCTCTTCTACCACACAAATTTACGGCCTCCTCTTCTTTAACTGTTGTTATTATATATACATATAAATGGATAGGTACATATTTGTAAATACATAAATAAAACTTGCTGAGTCTGTTCAGTATTGCCTGTGTGTATAATCCTAGAACTAACCATTTGGTATTGGATAACTCATCAGGGACTCATCCCATAGGGAAGACCATTTTCCCTCTCTCAGCAGGTGTTAATTGCCTATAGGTCTTCCTCTGAGGGTGGGGTCCCAACAGACTTCCCCCATCTATGTTGGAATGTCAATAGTTATTAGAAATGTTCGAGTCTTGTTTAGGCAGCCATATTGTTGAGATTTCACATGCGTAGTTTCTCTGTCATAGCTAGAAGACAGTCTCTCAGCTGACTTTTTGGTCCTCTGGCTCTTACGTTCTTTCTGACCCCTCTTTCTGGATGTTCCCAGAGCCTCAGGTTCAGTGTTGGGGCCAAACATCTCACACTCAAATGTTCTCTCACTTTGACTACATGTGGGTTTCTGTAATGGTCTCCTCCTGCAAAAAGAAGTGTCTTTAAGGAAGTGAAAGACCTATCTACACTTACCCATGAGCATAAGGCCAAGCACTTAGGATTCAGTTAGGAATTATACTTGTTTGAGAAAGTGGCAGTGGTAGATTCTCCACTCAAATCCACAGCCTCAATAGCTATGTTTACTTGGATAGGTTTACAGTGCTAGCAAGATTTCCCTCCTGTTAATTGAGCTTTGAGACCAACTAGACAGCTGTTGGGTATTGCCAAGAAATTCAAACTTTATAGAAAGAATCATAAGCTGAACATCTGGCTAGGAGACTCTGAAGGCTGTGGTTTGAGAATATCTTCTGTGTTAGTTTGAATATTATTGACCCCCATAATCTCCTAGGGAGTGGAACTATTAGAAGATGTGGTCTTGTTGGAATAGGTGTGGTCTTGTTGGATGAAGTGTGTCACTGTAGTGGTAGGCTTTGAGGCCTTTTCTGCTTCAGCTTTACTCAATGTGACAGTCAGTTGACTTCCTGTTGCCTGCAAGATGTAGGACTCTCAGTTACTTCTCTAATATCATGTCTGCCTGCCTGCTACCATGCTCCCTGCCATAATGATAATTGACTGAATCTTTGAAATTGTAAGCCACATCAATTAGATGTTTTCCTTTATAAGAGTTGCTGTGGTCATGATGTATCTTCACAGTAGTAGAAATCCTAAGACATCGCCCAAAGGCTATGTGTTGGAAGCTTCAACCCTAGTTTGCTAGTATTAAAATATGGAATCTATGAGGCAGGGGTCCAGTGGGAGGATTAGATCTTTGCTCCTCCTCTAGCCATCTCAAGATAGTAAGAGAAGCAGTGGTACACATTCCATTATCTCCAGCATAGCATAGATCTCCCAGCACAGCACTGCTGAGCCATATGTGGATGAACACTTGGTTGGGGTCTGGTATGGCTTCATGTAATTCTCATGGGATCCTACTTTGTGAAAGAGTAAGGCTGATACTTCCTTCTTTTTGGTGCTTTGGATAAAACTCAGGATCTTGAACATGATACGTGAGTGACTAGCTACTGAGCTACATAGCCAGCCCCTCTCTGGCTTGCTATGTTGCCAGGTGACCTTTCTCTCTTGTATGTGTTCTTGATGTTCTGCTTCTACCTGCCAAGAAATCCCCACTAGAGCAGAGCCAATGCTAGCGTCATGCCCAAGAGCCTCCAGAACTATATATAACACAAGCCTGACTTCCTTATAAAGTGGGAAAACTCAGACAGTTTGTTCTAATAATGAAAAAAATGCACTAATACAGGGAAGATGCACATTGATAGTAGAATATGAGTAAATGTTTTAGAATTTGTGGCACATTGATTTTATATGTCTGTTGTCAGGAGAAAATCTATTGTATAGGTTGGAGATTGGATGTGTTATTTCTCTTAGTAGAGTTTTAACTTGTGTTAATAGACTGGAATTAAAACCTTACACACACACATACACACACACACACACACACACACACACACACACACACACACACAAATTAGAAAACCAAGAAGATAAAAGGTTATCCATACTATCTTGTGTTCATACAATATTAACTGCTAACATTTTGATATATCTTTACCTCAGTGTGCCTTTCATTATTTCCCTAAGACTTAGTGGTGCTGCTATAAGAAAAGTGGGGGGCAAAAAATTAGACCTAAGATTCTCTGAGTCCATAGCCAAGGCAGGTGAGCAGCCTCACAGTGGCAGTGCTGCTGTCCTCAAGGACTCCAGAGAGCTTGAGTGGGCAGGTGAGATGTGCAAGGAACTACATTTCCTGCTTTGGGGTTATTCTTGTGGTGATGTAGAAACTGAGACCAGGGCAATAAGGAACAAAGCTGTGGATCAAGATAACAAAAGCGAGGGAATGAATTTACTCTCTATGGATAGGGAAGGCCTAGGACTTAGGAAAAAATGCTCTTTGGCCAGGGACTGGTTTACAGAGGGTCAGGTGAGACTCTGGTAGCCAGTTCCTAGACTATGTTAGCATGGCGTTATGGGGCTGATTCTAAGTAGTCTTCCAGAGTTATGAATGCATTTCCTCATTTGTCCTCTCCCTAGTTTAGTAGACTTTGGGGCAGATACCGCAGGGTAGACAGTACATTTCCACTCTGAAGATACAAAGAAAGGTGGAATTAAGTCAAGGGAGAAGCTGATTCTGAATTAATAGACACATAACACATTCACTTCTAGCTTACAGAGTAAATGAAGTCGCACACTGACATTAAAGAGACAAGCAAGAGTGTGGTGAACTCATCCCTGAGTGGTCCCTACCTTCAGTAATCTTGAAGTAGCCATTCCATGACTGATCACTCAGCAGGATATTCCTGTTCAAGGATGAATTACCCAACTAGGCAGATATTTATAGAATT
This sequence comes from Peromyscus leucopus, assembly GCF_004664715.2. Classification (NCBI taxonomy): domain Eukaryota; kingdom Metazoa; phylum Chordata; class Mammalia; order Rodentia; family Cricetidae; genus Peromyscus; species Peromyscus leucopus. The sequence goes on along the minus strand of NC_051077.1, from coordinate 24,875,360 downwards.
TCTCTATACTGACACTCACATTGGACCTTTATGTTCTATATACAAGTATCAGATAACAGAATTTTAGTGTCAACTGATGTAGATGCAGTTAATTTTGATGATTAAAATCATTAGTATTTTTAAATAGTTTTATCACATAAAGCAATGTCATTGCAGTCTTTCTTTTAGTAGCTACATTTTAAATCAAAATAATACATTTTATGGGTTAAGAAGTATAGGGAATTACTTTAAAAAATTAGCTAAAAACCTGTAGCCGATTCCAGAAAACATTGTTGAGCCGTCAGCAATTTTCAGTTGTCAGCAATTTAGCCTGATCTATTCATAGTGGTTTCTACTATTGATATTTTGGAATTTTTTATTTTTGTTTTAAATTATGGGTATGTATGCATTTGAGTGAGAGAATGTGTACCTGTGAGTGTACGTGACTGTGAAGGCCAGAAGGGGACACAGAGTGTAGAGGTGATGAGGAGCCACTTGTCATAGATGCTGCGAACCAAACTTGGGTTCTCTACAAAAGCAGGAAGTGTTTTTAACCACTGAGCCTTTGTCTGCAGCCCACTTAGTGTCAATTATTGGCCCACTCATTTCATGGTATGATGTAACTAACTATGGATTGTAACAAAGCATTTAAAAGCAAAATAATTTAAGAAGTTTCCTGTTATTGTTTGTAACCCCATCCCTACTTACTTTGAGTTACTTAATCATAATATTTGTTACTATCAACTCCATTGTTATCCAAAAGATCAGATCTATTCTGATAGAATTCTGCCATCATTGCCTTCAATGTCGTCTTTAGAGTATCTCTATGTGGCTAATGACATGTATTTTCTTTCCCAGTTTAGGATTATTGTTAGTGAACCTATACTCAACACACTACCCTATTGTTCAATTGCAGGTAAAGGTCTATACTCAAGCACAGATACATTAGGCTCCTGTGTCTGTGCTCACACAAGGGTAAATAAAGATACCAACTAGCAGAAACAAAACTGTTTTATAAACAGCTAAGTGAAATCTTGTTTCACTTACATAAGAATGCATTTTGTTTCTGGTAGATATGACTCAAAAATGTTGCTATTATTCATTTCAGCATCGTAATATTAGACTTGGTAATGCTTACTATGAAAATAATCAGATCTCAAATATTTGTTTCTATTTATTTTCAAACAGGATGTAAGAATTACAAATTTAGAATTTTTCATATTAGAATTAATTTTATTTTATAAGACCTTATTTATTAATTTCATAGGAAAATTAAATAATGATGGGGCAGATGAAAAAACAGAAATTGAACTATATTGTATATGTCATTCTATGAACCTCTTAAGAGTTTTCTTTGTGTTTAAAAATTGAAATACTGAGCCGAGTGGCGGTGGCATTTAATCCCAGCACTTGGGAGGCAGAGCCAGGGGTATCTCTGTGATTTTGAGGCCAGCCTGGTCTACAGAGCAAGATACAGAATAGGCACCATAACTACACAGAGAAACCTTGTCTTGAAAAAAAAAAAAACAACAAAAAAAATTGAAATACTGTGATTAGCTTCAAGGTTTGCTGTATCTGTTTTACACTCAAACTAGTGCTCATATTAAATAGTTTATGGAATTTAAAAAGCAGCATTTAAGAAATAGAAACATTTTTTCCATCAGCCACTAATTTGTTTAGCACCACTGAATTATTCAAGAAGGAAACAGTGAAAATTTACTACTTTCCTGAATTTGGCTTGTGTAGATGTTGTAAGTTAATTTAAATTAGTTGCTGATTAATCATTTACATAAAATGTTAGCAGACCAAAATAAATACCAAAGGCTAGTAATTTACTTGTTAGGTACATTGGCTAGGGCTGTATGGAGGAATAAATCCAATAGAATGGATTCACATTAAAAGGAGCATTATTAGATTAGCTTACACAATGAAGGCCAGGTTGTCCAAAAATGGCACTCTTCACTCTGGAAAAGCTGAGAACCTGCTTCATTCATGAATTTGGACACCTTAGCAATCTGGCAATTGGAAGGCTGGAAAAGCTATTTCCTAGAGTCAGTGAAAGACGACAGGAGGAGCCGAAACAGCATCAACTGGGTAAATGCACTCAGAAGCAAGAGGCAGATGTGAGTAGGTAAAATAGAACAGCTTTGCCCTTGCAGCTCCTTATATTTGGGTTGCAGCTGGAAGGCGCTTCCCACAGGTGGGTCTTTCCCATTCAGGTGATCATTCCAGTGAACTCTTCACAGACTTTGCCAGAGGATTGTCTCTCAAATGCAATAAAACTGACAACTCTCGTAGTGGGTAAAAATCTACAGAATAAATGCTCATATATTTTTGGTCCTTTGGAAATTTATAAGAACTTGCAGTCATTGGCAGCTCTCCTGAGAAATCAACACCTAGTTTGAAATCATTTTCAGTATCACAAAGACTGAAAAGTAGAGCTCTGTGTCAGGAATGCCATTGATCCAATAAAGTTAACAAAGAAAGAGTTGACACAAGGTCTTCACCTCCCTTGTAATACAGAATGCAATCAACAGTAGGCATGTTTCATTTCTAAAACTATGTTGACATTGCTTTTGTTTTATGGACAAGAAACTGCATAGGATTGATCTAGTCTGGGTGTTAAAAATGCTCAGTGTCTTAGAAATCTGAGAATCTGGATGGTTTCTAATTGAGGATGCAGAAGATGTTTTGAAAATTATGTCGACCCGACTCAGATACCCAAGTCTTGTACAACAAACAGCATTGGCAGAGAGAACATCAAACAGGCTTCAGATAGACTATGACTTGAGAGAAAAAGGAGAGATCCCTGTATATGAGTTACATTTTCCATGTCTGTATTTCCTTGTCATTACATTATTTTATTTTGAGAAATGAGTGCATTAATTTCACAATTAGATAGAAAATTATTTAATTTAAATGCTCAGAGAGAGTTATAAACAATTATATAAGACAGGGTTTATTAAACTTTTTCTTCCTGTGACTCCTTTTTGACCAAGAAACTTACCTGTAACCCCTGGTTTATAGCTACATAAAATAAATATGTAAGTCAAATGTTTGTTAATGAATAATAAGATCTCATTCCTTAGGGAAAGAGAGAAATTCCCAAAGTGGGGCCTAACATTGGATCTTACATTATATGGTCCACATAACATAGGTCAAATAACATAATATTAACTGTAATTCAAACGTCAACAAATGTAAAGGAATGTACAAAGTATATTGCTATACAATAAATGGACCAAGGAAGATTCAAAAAGCAGATACACATTTAGAATAATTACAAAATATTTTTATTGAGTAACAGGCATACTGCAATTTATGAATCAAAAAGAAACTCCAAGGGAACACTTGAAAATATTTGAATGGAAAATTGAAAATTTATCTATCTATCTATCTATCTATCTATCTATCTATCTATCTATCTATCTATTCATCCATCCATCCATCCACCCATCCCTCCATCCCTTATGTGTTTTTGTTATATTTGTGAGGTACAAGTGAACCAATATTAAAAAGAAATAGTGTTTAACATTATTCTAGAAAAAAGAAATGTCTTAAGTTAATGATCCAAGCTTTCCACATATTAAACCCGATTAAAAGGAAATGAAGCCCCTCAAATTAGTTGACAAGTGAAGATAATGATCAGAAATCAATTCAATTGAGTAGCAGAGAAAAACAGCTAATCTCTAAAACAGTGTTGATCAAGACAAAAGAAAATATACAAAGTGTTAAGTGAAGAATTTAATAGAACATAGTTCTGTGAACACGACAAGCATTATGGGATTCCTAGTAGATACATAAGCTTTTGACAAAATTTAATAATCATTCATATCAAACACAAGAAGCACATCATATTGAAAGATGAAAACCACACACTCTACCTCCAAGCTTGAAGAAAAGGTTATTATCACTCATGTCTGACATTATATGACAAGTTCCTGGCACACAGATATGAAGTAAGTGGGTCAAATGACTGATATCCACTTTCAATATAATTGCCTTTGGAAAAATATTGCAAAGAATTAACACTATAAAGTTACAATGCAAAGAATTGACTTCTATTTTCAAGTGTGGTTAAAAAAAAAAAAAAGGCAGGAAATTGAAACAAAAACAGCATCAATTATGTCAAGAGCTCAGCCCTGAGTTATTTAAGTATAAACATACAACATACTAGCCAGACATTTATGTCAAATAATACAAAGTAGGAATGAAAGAACAAACAAAATGGAAATGGAGAAATTCCACTCCCATGCACTGAAAGACTTCATATACTGTTACATGGTCAAATACCGCAAATTCAAATTGATCTGAAGTGTCAGGGAAATAAAAAATAACATATTTGTTATATAAATTAAAAGTTATTCTAATGCTTATATAGAATAGCAAATGAATAATAACAGCTCCAAACTTTCTTAAAGAAAACAAAGTTTCTTACATGTTATCTTATTTAGAGGCTTTCTCTACAGTGTTGGGAATAAAGTGGTAATCTTGACTAAAGTCATAATGTAGAGTGAAACCAAAAGAAAATCCAGAAATAGACCCTGAAATAATTAATCTTAATTATCTATGTGACTGAGAGATCTCTGAGAGAATAGTGAAGGGTTACGCCTCCACAACTGGCTATTCATTACCTGTTTTAAGTAACAAGTATTTTAATCTGTTCATTTTAATTTCAGATATTACAACTATATATATGTATATATATGTATGGTCTGCTCCAAATAGGAATTCCCTGTAAATTCTTAGATTTTTAAATGTTTAATAAAACCAATTCTAATTAAAGATTTTTTTTTAAATTTATTATGTATACAGTGAGTGTTTTGCTGCAGGCCAGAAGAGGGCGCCAAATCTCATTACAGATGGTTTGAGCATCATTGTTCTGGAATTGAACTCAGGACCTCTGGAAGAGCAGCCAGTGCTCTTAACCTCTGAGCCATCTCTCCAGACCCACCAATTCTAATTATAAATATGTCTTTCAAAGCATTTTAAGGTAAATATTCTCTTCCAAATAATAGTTATTGTTTTATGTACTAAAAGACTCTTGTTTATTTATCTTTTCCTTTTTATTCAATAGAGATCTTTTTCTCACATTCTGTATCCTGATTACCGTTTCCCTCTCTCTACCTCTCCCAGTTCCTCTCCACATCCCTTCCCATCTGAGTCCAATGCCTTTCTCTCTCTCATAATAAAATATAACAAAATGAAATATAAGATAAAACCAAAACGATCAGATGAGAGTTGGACAAGACAAATGAAGGAGAAGGGCACAGAACTTACAACAGTCAGAGACCCTTTGGTTCACACACTCATGGGACACTGTTTGCCCTAAAGGGACCAGAGCCTCCGAGTTCTGCATAGTCTGATGTGATTCTATACTTTGCTCATGGTTTCATTTTCATTGTCATTATACAAAAATATATTCAGTAACCAGTATTTTTGTGATAGACTTTTTAGATATGAGAACAAAGTTTAGTTAAAACAACATATGCTTGTTTCTAGGGAATCAAACTTAGACATGTTAAAAGCTGGGGAGTATCTGAGAAAATGCAATGTTATTAAAGTGCCCATGTGTCTGTGATATCCCCAGGGAGAGTTCTCTCCACTGAAAGGTAGCTTTCACCAGGACACTCCTAAAGCCATTTAATGGCTTCCTTTTGGTCAAAGGAACTTTACTGGAAATAAAACCTATTGCATAAGGAAGAACAGTAGCAAAATTCATGATCAAAGATGCTCAAGGAGCTAAAGTGGAAATAGGAAAACAAATATGAAGAATGTATCAAGATTTATTAGAAACTGGATTTGTGTGTGTGCTGGGGTTAAATGAATAGCCTTGTGCATTCAAGGTAAACCTTAAAAGTGAGCTACATCCCCAGACCAGTAATTGAAAATGTTTGAGTTGATCTTAACATAGGAGAGAAGATAATTCCTTCTGTTGGGATGCACTGTCATTCACATGCCCGTTTGAGGAGGTGGTTTACAAACCGGCAGAACACTCCTCAATGGCAAACAATAGGGAGTAGTTTAGAAGAAACTGATAATCAATATTTAGAGAGAATTGTGAAGATTACTCCAGAATGTTGAAATAGCTAATTTTAAATATAATCTAATACTCCCCTTTTAAAACAGGATAAAATACTAACAAATGATTAGATTAATTTAGAACAAAAGACTTTTAATATTTTTCTTTTCTCTATTTATATATTCCTATCTCATACGATACATCCTGGCTGCAGCCTCTTCTCCCCCACTTCTCCCAGTCCCCCTACATCCTTCCTTCTCCCCCAGATTACTGCTTGTCCACTCATCATTGGTTAAGAGCAGGCCTCCCAGGGATGTCAACTGAACAGCATACCAAGATGCAATAAGACTAGGCACAAACCCTCATATTCAGGCTGGATGAGACAACCCACTAGGAGGAAAAGAGCCCTAAGAGCAGACAAAAGACAGCCCACTCTCACTGTTAGGAGTCCCACAAAAACTCCAAACTAAACAACCATAGCATGCATTCAGAGGGTCTAGTGCAGACCCATGCAGGCTCTGTGGTTGCTTCTTCAGTCTCTATGAGCCCCTTTGAGCCCTGCTTAGCTGATTCTGTGGGCCATCTTCTCCTGGTGTCCTCAGTCCAAATAGTAAAGATACAGTCTAGTTATGAATAGATAAAAAGAATGATTAAATGTCAGCACCTATCTTCATCAATTTAGACAGGTTATTTTGCCTCAGTAGCACGTATAATAAACAACAACCTTCCGACCCTCAAGAGTATTTAGCGAGATAAAATAATTCAGCAGTAGGAAAATGTTTAGAACATATGCAGAATAACTCACTCTTAGCATTGTTTGGTTGGGTTTAAACTGATACTTCATATTTTCAAGTATATAATACATGGATTAAATCTCATTTCTTAATTATATTTAGAAGAAATGTAAATCATCTGTTGGAGCAATAAATGATGGAAGATTCAACAATATTTTTAGGGTGGTATCCTTGAATACAGAAGGTGGAGTTCCTTGTTTGCAAACATGGATATTTCTACAATATAATAATATATGTTCTAGGGCCTCTCTAGCTGGTGATGCTTTTAAGGACCCATTATTTTGTACATTCCCGAGTCTAAGGGAGTCCATTTCCCATTTTCCCACTAACTGGGTATTTACTGGAATTTTCTGATAGTCACAATATAAAAACAAAACAAAACAAAAAAGTGTCTTCAGAGAATAATAAATAAGATAGCATCCCTGTAGATGAATTTCTAAATGGTCTTATTAAATAAAAAACATGGAGCCAGAAATTTGGGTTAAAGCCTTAGAGAAATCAGTGAAATACAGAAAGCCTCCAGCTAACCTCACCTCACCAACTTGGCAGCTTCCAAGGAGAATGACTTCCTGTCTGCCCATGCTTATATGCCTTGCTTTTCTGCCCTCTCATTGGCTCTTAGTCCAGCTACCTCACTTCCTCTTCCTACACAGCTTTATCACTGTCTGTCTGTATAGACCTCCAGGTCTGTATGTTTGGTACCGGGATTAAAGGCGTGTGTCACCACGCTTGGCTCTGTTCCCTAGTGTGGCCTTGAACACACAGAGGCCCTGCCTGCTAAGGGATTAAGGGCATGTGCTGCCTGACTTCTTTGTTTACTTAAAATGACTAGCCTTTCCCCCCTGATCTCCAGGTAAGCTTTATTTATTAACACACAAATAAAATAATATCACCAAACATCCCCTTCAACAAAACAAACAGAAGAGAACAAAAAAATTTCTGAGGAATATTTGTGATGGAAAAAATACCATTTTACTCAGTAAAGCAATGGTCTACTGGTCAAAAGACCCCAAATTATTGGGAATTTGACCTTCTACTAGTCATACAATATTTTTTTTTTTGCTAAGCAACAGAACCATTCTCAAAAGAGTTGCAAAACACTACTTCAAGTGACTGCCTCTTTTATTAAATTTCAGTGACATGAGATTTTACATGATGAAAACTGATACTGCAATACAAATCTGTGATCCAATTATAAAAACACATCTTCCTTTTTAAGGGCATTCAGTTTAGCCAAGTATCTTTCCACTCTTGGAAATGCATGTTTGCCACGAGGCTATGATTACAGTAATGGAACAACTATGAACATAAACTAACAAGCTTTTCCTCTGTTTGTTTTTTTCCTATTCTGGTTTGTTTTTTATTTTATCTTTATTCTTTAGATACCTGTCTATTTTCTAGTGAGAGCTAGAAAGTGTATGGATCCAGACAGGAGGAGAGGTAGGGAGGACCTGATAGAAATTAGGGCAGGAGAACCATAATCAGAATATATGGTATGAAAAGAATACATTTTCAATAGGAGGAAAATAGAAACAAAAAATATAATTTAAAAATAACACAATTTGGGAAAATTAAGTAGACTCAGGGCACCATAATAAAATAAGATTTTTTTCTATTTTAATGCTATAATTACATATATGTATATATACATATATGTATACATACATATGTGTGTGTACATGTATATGTGAGTATGTGAATTTGTGCATGTGAGTGCAGTACATGCAGAAACCAGAAGAGGGAGTTGGATCCTCTGAAGCTGGAGTTATAGGTAGGTATGAGCAGCCCAACATGGGTGCTCTGGTCCTCTGCAAAAGCAGTGTATATTCTTGACGGCTGAGCTATCACTCTAGCCCCAAGAAGAATTCTTAATCAGTAAAATCCAAGAATTTCAAAAGGACTCAAATAAATATGAGTTGCTAGCTGTGTGTTCTTTTATAAGTTACTTATTTTTATGTTTCTTTGATTTCTCAACTATACAGTGTAGATAGTACTAATTGTCACTTCACAGTTCTGCTGTGAGGACCACAAAAACCTATAAACAAAAGTACATGGAATGATTTCCTCATTTTATGTGATTTCACTTAGAAGACAACTATAATATGAATTTTAACATTATTTGGTGTATTTTTGTACCTTAAAATATTATGTTTTCTTTAAATCAACTTTAAATCCATAATGATTTTTACTTATTTTTACACTTTCTTTCTTTTTTCTTGAGAAGTATTTTTCTTCTTTTTCTTTTTTTTCCCATTTTATATACCAACTACAGATCCCCCTTTCTTTCTGCCTTCCTCCACCAGCCCATCCCCATTCCCTCCTATGACAAGGCAAGGCCTCCCACAGGGAGTCAGCAGAGCTTGGTACATTCAGTTAAAGCAGGTCCAAGCCCCTCCCCCTGCATCAAGGCTGTGCAAGGTGTATGACCATAGCTAGTGGGCTCTAAAAAGCTCCTTGCTGATAAGCTACCTGATTTTTCCTCCTCAGTTTCTACATCTGCAAAATTTGGTGAGTTTGGCTGCAAAGTTGTTATTCATCATTGAATCTTGTCTCAGAAATAATCGTCATGGGTATCTCATGGTGGCTTTCCATTTCTCCTGTTTCTTCCTTAGTTACCCATCTGAATTATCTCACAAGGCAGCAATATATTTTTCTATTTGTTTATAGAAAAATTATTTTACAATGATTGTGGGCTCATGGTATCTTTCCTTGCTTGTGGCTAAATACAATGTGCTACCTTCTAAATGCTGGAATTGCCCCACGTGTGGCTATTAGGAGGCTATCTGTGTCACTGTGACACGTCTCTAATCCTTTTTGTTTCTTTTAGAAAACATTTAGGAATGTTTCTGGTACACAAAGATGTTCCGATACCACACACACACACACACACACACACACACACACACACACACACACATGCACACACACATACATACATATATACATACATACACACACACACACACACACACACACACACACAAACAAACAAACAAACACACATAAATATATTCCTTACTGTTCTGGAGGCTGAGAATTTCAAGTCCAATGTACCTTCAAGATGAGAATCTACAGATTTTGTTTCTTCTTTCTTCTTACCAGAAGGTGACTTTGGTGTTATGTTCTCCAACAGGGAAAAATACCATGACATCACATGGTTGATGGAGAAAGGCAAGAGGCCAACCTCTGTTCATGAAACTTGTGTATAATGATTCAATTCATTTTGCAGATGGGGATGGGGCCTTCATGACCTATCTGCTCCCCAAACCCAATTTTTCAAAACTGTTGCATTGGGAATTGATTTTACAGTACAAATGTGTTCATTTAGGTGATTTCACACATAAATTTTCACACATAAAATATATTTGGATCATATCCAATCCTTACTGCCCTCTTCCAACTTCTGCACCCTAACCCACATCATAATCCAGGCTTCTTCTTTGCCTCATCTCTGTAATTCTTCTTTTTAGTCCATTATATACTTTTGAATATTCTCAGTTGAAAATCAGCTATGTCTATTTCAAAGAAGCACTGATTCTTTTATGAGTTCATTATATTTGAAAAATAATTCATTACCATCTGGATGTCAGAGCTATTCAAATCTGAAGCTTCTATGCAGATTTGTGATAGTTACACTATGGCCTTATCCTACTTGTCAACTAATCATTCATGTGCAATTTCTCAGCATATGAGGTAATGTTCCCAGTCGTTGACACTTTAGATTATTCACTGCTAATCAGGTGTGGTGGCACATGCCTTTAAACTCAGCATTCTGGAGGCAGAGGTAGGTGGATCTCTGTGAGTCTAAAGCCAGCCTGATCTACATAGTAAGTTCCAGGACAGGATGCAGAGAGGTTCAGGTTCTCTCATACACACAGAGAAAAAATTAACTATGCACTGCTTTTAGTGTATCTTTGAGTTGGATGATAATTTGGTAACAACCTGTTGGTTGATGATTTTGTTGAATATTGGATTCTTTCAAAGTCTCTAAAGCAAGTGCAGAAACATTTTCTTGGAAACAAATTATTTGGCATTTGGCCAATTCTGCTCAAACTAATAGATTGATTAATGATCTGGGAGACATTCTGGGCTTCACCTCCTCAAAAATAACAATGAAATATTAATGAAGAATTTCTGGGCACTGTGAGTAACAATGGGAAGAAACCAATGGACATATGGTTAAGCTCAAGCATGGCCTCATTTTCAGCTCTTTCTGATGAGACAAAAAAATCCTTGAGTATATGACCTGGAACCTGACAGTTCTCTGGCCTCAGTGAGCATTGAAGAGAGAGAGAGAGAGAGAGAGAGAGATCTTAACTGTAGCCACATGGGGTTCTAGTAAAAACAGAAACATAGGAATATCTAAAAGAGAAAGAAAAAAATGAACAGAAAGAACATGCTCCTAGAAGTGTTGTATTCCCCAATATATGTCTCTATTAAAAATTCTGCCTATTTAAATAGTTAAATGCAACCACTGCCCTACAGAAGCATCTGCACATTGATTAATGAGCCAATCAGAGAAGATGCCGATTGTCACCTACCAATCTTAGAAGAGTGAGTGTAATCTCACTTGGATCTACCCTACTTCTTTCTTAGAACAGGAAAAATGGACAGAGGTTAAGAAAGACATAGAACTATCTGCTAGTAAGCTACCTTGACAAAGACACATTTTCTTAATGTCTGGATAGAGAGAAAAACCTCCTTTGATTTCAATTTATTTTAAAGGCCTAATTACTCTAATCTTTAAACTTATAAAGAGAAAATATTTATTCATGTTTGACAGGTTGTTTTGGACATTCTGCTCCATAATTGATTGACCTCAGTTCTAGGAGTGAGATGTGAATGACTTGTGATGAGGTGAGATGTGGCATAGCAAAACCACTCACCTCATGATCAAGATGCAAAAGAAAAGGAAGAAAAACCTGGGTTCCATGACCTCACTAAAGGGCTTCTCCAGAGGGACCTAATGAGCCATTCCTGTAAGGGCTCCACTACTACCAGTACCATCCCAGGGACCATGTCTTAACACACAGGTATGCAGAAGCCATTCAAAATCTAGACTATCAGATGGATATCTTCAATATAAATGTCCTATAAGATATTAAGAAATCTGGGCTAGGGAAATCAATCAGTCACTACAGTACTTACTTGTCTTACAAACATGGAGATCTGAGTCTGAACCCCAGAACCCATGCTAAAGAAGCCAGACATGGCGATATGTGCTTGATGTCCCACCATTGGGTAGGTAGAAACAGGATAGTCCCCAGGACTCCTGGCCAGTCAGAGGAACCTAGTTAGTGAGTTCCATGGCAGGAGAGGAACTCAGGCTCAACAACAAAGCAGATGACAGCCAAGCAACTACAGCCAATGTTGACTTCTCGTTTTCCGCATGCTTGCACACCTGCAACCATACATGTACTCCCTACACATGAATACACACATGTGCAAGGGCACATGTGAAGAAATTAAGACATCTGTAACTCAATAAATGGTAAGTTTGGCGACCAAAATAAAGTAAGAAGAGTAGGTAGGCAGGAGGATGTTTTAGAAGGTGAAGTTTAAGAAACTATTTTAAAATATTAACAATTACCAAGAATTTCAAAGTATGGTATGTAATTCACTTGATAATGATTATTAGAAGTTGAAACACAAGGATAGGTGCTAATTTTCTGGTTTCTGGCTACTGCATTCCCATAAACATCATCTGTAAATACTGACCCCTTACTCTGGAACAATCTTGAACATAGCTAACTAGCTCTGAAAAAGTCTGGATTCAGGGTTTTCCCAGAGTCCTTACACAGCCAGGGCCCTAGGCCCTTGCTTCCTGGTTTCCATCCTGGCTACCCAGCACCCTGTGTCAATCCCCCTGTGCCCTCAGTCCAGAGTGGCACACTGTCCCTGCTAGGATGCTAGGCCCCTCTTGCCCAATATCATCTGGATTGACATGCAGAGTAAGAGTCCACAGGTCCATTTTAATCTCTTGTCCAGCTTCTGGACTCAAGTTCAGAGGATGCATTTGCAGGCAAGCATGAGCTTAACCACATCTCTACAAATCTTCCCATCATTAGAAACATTTGGTCTGGCATTGGAAGGCTGTTTCGGTTCAGTTCTGTCGGCTGGGAGTTCTGGAAATGGCAGAGTGCTGGACTATGGCTGTTAATAGCTGCTCAGTCCTATTGACGCTTACACAGTGATTCACAAACATTCTTCATTGCACCTTTCCTGTGGATATTTTAGAAAGGTATTAATCAAAATATACAAAATACCATGCTGGAGTAAAAGCAGTGTGGTCCCCACTCCTACCCCCACCACAGTGAGAATTTACCGGTTTCCAGGACATTGCTGCTAAATGAACCTGGCGTGTGTTTTTCTCCCTCTAGGCTGGTTGTAGTACTTGGTTTTATTGTTAGAAGATGATTTTTTAAAAGGGCAGCACAAATTTGTCTCCTAATAAGATAAGCAGGAAAAGGGCAAGAAGTTACTGCCAAAGAGATTGTTTGCTGAGGACTGAAGGCAGGCTTCCCATTTCAAATGGTATCTAGGGAAATTTCTGTTTAACACCAGGGCCAGGAGAAAACTGGTGGGTCAGCAGAACTCCACCAACATGGCTGGGGAGATGGCTCAGTGTTTAAAGTGCTTTCTCTACAAAAACGAGGAGAGGAATTCCTCTGATCCCCATAGCCTACATAAAAACTCTATAGGTATGAGATCTCACCAGAAATCACAGCATCAGGGATCTTCAGAATAATGGTGTTTCATTAATAGGCCAAAGGTCTATATAGAGATGATGACCAAATATTAAATAGAATATCTTATTTTCCATTTGAAATATATCAACCTGTGTATGTTTCAGTATATATACATACCAATGAATTTACCACTTCCCAAAACAGTTATGAACCACATCTAGACACTTGTCCTTTCCATTAAAAATTCCTAAAAGATAGCCAGGTGGTGGCAGCTCATGCCTTTAATCACAGCATTTGAGAGGCAGAGGCAGGCTGATCTCTGTGAGTCTGAGGCCAGCCTGATCTTCAGAGTGAGTTCTGGGACTACTGGGGCTGTTACACAGAGAAAGCTTGTCTCAAACAAGACAAACAAAACAAATAAATAAATAAGTAAATAAATTCCTAAAAGAACTTAATGTAAGGAAATTATAGATGAGTACATGAATTGTGTTTCATCATATTTCCTATGAAAATTTTCTGGTTACCTGACTTTTAAACTGATAAAAGTCAACTACTTGTTGATGGTTTTGAGAAAAACTAATTGGTTTTACTTTCTCTGCCCAGGCATTCTGTCAGGTAGCATGCAGTGCAATAATATAGAAACATCTAAGGCTGTTGTTATAGCGTTGTGGATGTGGCTACATGATGATAAGTATTGTAACTAGAGTTCTCCTGCCTTGCCCACAGTCAGGACAAATCTTTGTCAACCGCCAGTCCCACAGCCGCTCAGACCCAACCAAGTAAACACAGAGACTTACATTGCTTACAAACTGTATTGCTGTGGCAGGCTTCGTGCTAACAGTTCTTATAGCTTAAATTAATCCATTTCCATAAATCTATACCTTGCCACATGGCTCGTGGCTTACCAGCATCTTACATGCTGCTTGTCCTGGTGGTGGCTGACAGTGACTCCTTCCGCCTTCCTGTTCTTTCTTTTCTCCTCTCTGTTAGTCGCGCCTATACTTCCTGCCTAGCCACTGGCCAATCAGTGTTTTATTTATTGACCAATCAGAGTAATTTGACATATAGACCATCCCACAGCAAAGTATAACAAGGGAAACCGAGGGATTGCAATGAGTTTATGACCTGATTATTTTAGCATCACAACATAATTACTAGATTGAACTATTTTTTTTTTTTTTTTTTTTTTTTTTTTTTTTTTTTTTTTTTTACTTCTAGCAAGATACAATAAAGAGGATCCTAGAGAATTCTGTATTTAGTACAGGTAGAACTTCACATTCTGTTCTGAGTGGCTCTGACCTAGTAGCAAGGGCATTGGGATCAATGAAGGTGTTCTGCATTTTAGGAGTGAAATCAATATGATAAAAGCTTAGTATTATAAATATTTGCGAGCAGTGACAAGTGTCTATAGTTTACATTTCAATTACTCTTTGGCTACTCTGCAGAGATAGATGAATTATTAATTATAAACAGAAAGTAGAGAAGGAAAATGTAAACTTACAAACACTGAAGAAAGAACTTAAAAGTCAAAAAAAGGAACTAAGAATTGAAGCTTTGGAAATAAAATCATTTGTTTAATAATTTTGGCTCTTAAAATTTGCAAGGGAACTCTCTTTTCGAAGATTGGAGAACTTACCCAAGGAAGAGGTGCTGTTCCCATTTTAAGAATCTGTTTGGATATGCACTTCTTTATTAGGGCATATTTTCTTTGTGGGTACTGTGTATGTGTGTGTGTGCGTGTGCGCGTGTGTGCGTGTGCGTGTGCGTGTGTGTGTGTGTGTGTGTGTGTGTGTGTTGGACTTGACTGTATTTGTAATTGTTTAGGGATGTACCTTTGACACCATAACTGGTTTAGATAGTGGTGAACAGCAAGGTGTAGGTTCTTCCTTGTGCTGTACAGTGATTTCCAGCAATTATATCGCTCACTTCATCTTTCCATTCTTGAAAAAAGTAACCATGAAAATGCAAATTCAAGAATATTCTCGACAATCTACCCATGCACTAACCAGATACTCACTATAAGCCTTTGTGTTGGTTACATATATTTTAAGTTATTTCCATAAGCAGGATGTGCTATTTATCCTTTAGAAATGTTCTACAATGAGACAACACATACTGTCAAGTGCTTAATTAGTTTTTTTTTCCTTTATGGTTGGATCAAAGGAGTTGTGGATACATGCAAAAAATAGCAGTTATTGAATACATACATTTTTTTCTGGATGAATTTTGGTAGTTTCATTAACTGGAGTGATAGAAATCTTAGTTCTGTCTCTCCAGATGAGTCAGCTTCAGCAGACATGAAGGTTATGTTTTGTTTTCTTCAGTTTTCTGATTGTTCCATGGAGAGGTCTTTTTCTGATGGTTGACATGTCATTTGTTAGTGTAAGGTTGACAGGAAGAAAAGATAGTCAAGAGAATAAGCAAATTGACCACAGTCCAGTTTTTTTATTCAGGAAAAAAACCTGCAGAAGAGATATTCAGTGGTAAAACCCTGTACTAGTTCTTTTTGTTGTTGCTGTTTTTGTGATTAAAAGCTGTAACCAAAAGCAATATAGGAATAAAGTGTTTATTTGGGTTATACTTCTAGGTGACATTCCATCCTTGAAGAAATTCAGGGCAGGAACTTAAGCAGGAGAAGAGGCAGAAACCACAGAGGGGTGCTGCTTACTGACTTGATTCCTCTGATTTTCTCAGATACTTTTTTTTTTTTTTCTGAACCATTTGGGAACAGTGGATTGAATCCTCCTATGTCAACTGGTAATTAAGAAATGAGATGGCTACAGGCTAGTCTGATTAGGTAATTCTTTTGTTTCCTCCCAGAGCTGAGAACTGAACCCAGGGCCTTTGCAATCTACCCTGAGAATGCAATAGGAACCCCTGATTATGTAATTCTTAACCTGCGGTTCCCTCTTCACAGGTTACCCAAATTCCTGTCAATTTAAAGCTGAAGCTAGCTAAGACATTCCACTCTTTGGCAACTTGACACAAAACATACAATCTTAAACCATAACCTTTCATTTCTTATTTGTCCCCAAGACCTCATGTTAATAGTATAATATAAAATACAACACAACTTTAACATTTCTAATCTTTAAAAATTCAGTACTTAAAAGATCCACATCTTTTTAAAAATTCAAATTTTCTTAACTAGGGGATCCTATGAAATCAAGAATATGCTCTATACTTTCTTATTCCAAGATAGCAGCTAGGGCACAATTAGAACCAGACCAAAGTAAAACCTAAATCAAACAGTATTAAAAGTTAATTGTTGGACTCATGACATGATTGGACACTTAGACTCATGACTCTTTGGCTTCTAAAGCCACTTCTCTGGTTTTGTCACTTACAATACACATAGCTTGTTTCACAGTCTCAGGCTAGCCTTACTTGCTATTGATCTCGGTGGGCATTCTATTGCAATTCCAATATTTTGAGGTATCCACAGAAACTGAGCTGCCTCTCTCTACCAATAGCTTTTCCTAGGCTCTTCTCATTGACTTCAACACTGTCAAATGGTGGCTTCCATCTCTCTACAGCCCCTTTAATTCTTCATCTTTCATATTGCCAAGACAAATTTGATATGGGAGACTCCTACATGTTACTAAGTTTGGTTGCTAAATTGAGATACTGAGCTGGTCCCCAGGATCCAGCTTCTATATCCTAACCCTGTGCAAATAGTTCCAGAAGATTTTACTTCAGTGATGTTGGTCTCTTAGCAAATACATATGACTCTTCAGTTCCAGCTTACCCATGCCCACTGTCCTAGGAAAGTAGAAGTTTCATGTTCACAGATTATTTTAATCCAAAATTCCACATGGAAAGCCCAAGTACAGCTCTTCCTTCCTCTGAAACTGCACAAGCTAGGTCTCCATTATCTACATTGCTCTCAGCATTATCTTTTAAGTTCTCATAACAGCTCCTTAGGCTCTGTAGCTTAATGACTTTTGTAGCCCAAAGCTCCCAAATCTTCCATCTTTCTGAAACAAAATAGTTCAAGGCATAAAAGCTACCTGATCAAGTCTATTATATCATCAGCCTACTTCTGGTACCAAGCTCTGTTCTATTTGCTTTCTTTTTCTATTAAAAACACCATGACTAAAAACAACTCAATGAGGAATGTTTTTTTTGGGGGGGGGCAGGGCTTATACTTCCAGGTCACAGTCCATCATTGAAGGATGTTGGGCCAGGAATTCAAGTTGAAGCAGAGAATGCTGCACACTGTCTTTATCAGCTACCTTTTTTGTTCAACACAATCTACCTATCTAGTGAAGGTACTGTCCATAGTGGGATGGGTGATCATCCTGTATCAGTTACCAATTAAGAAAATGCTTCACAGAGAGAGCCACAGACCAATATGTTCTGAGGCTCTTTCTTTTAGGTGACTACAAATTTGTTTCAACTTGAGAGACAAACTAAACTGTGGCAGATTCAAAACTCATTGTCTGGGTTTAGACTATTGCACTTTTAAAGGGCAGAAAGGGAATAATGAAAAAGATTCCTTTTGGACCATAGTTGGCCATTGTTGGTGTAACCAGGCAGTGGTTGTGAGTTAAAGAATGTTACGTGATTGATAAATCTCTCTCCTACCTGGCCATTGCTTTGGATCAATAAAGGGCAAGAATCTGTAGAAATGGGTTGCTTTAGTTCTGGAATTGTCATAGTTCAATCAAAATGGTAGAGTTTTACAAAATGGTTGGACCTGGCTAACAAACAGAATTGATGACTTAAGTTGTCTTCATGTTTACACTGAGATATGATGCCAGTTTTGTTGTATTTTAATGAATCCAGTTAAAGGAGGTATTTATAGCCTTTTATAAGAAAATAAATCTGTAAATTCTTTGTTATCAGTTTCTCAGCTTTCTAGCATCAGCCAAAGTGTCAGAACATCCATTAAAGTTGCATATAACAAGCTGGGGCATGTATATTGCATGTATGTTACACAGTATGTGGCAATGTGATTGAAATGTAACAGACCTATACAATGTACAAGTGGACTGAGGAAAGAGAACAAGAAAATTGGGATTTTCGAATGTAAAGAACTTGAAAAGAAAGGGAGAAAACAACAGGAAATAGAAACTCAAAATTTATCCCAGATTATGTCCATATAAATGACTTTTGTAGGAAATACTGAATAATAAGTACACAATCCAAATTGGACATTGATTTTTTTATTTTATTATTCAGGCCATAGGTAAATATTTACTAAATACTAAATAAATTGTCTTAAATTATAGTGAATTGAAAGAATATTCTATTTTATAAAGCAATTGAGATTCCCTTCTGGTACAAGAAGTAAAAGGATATCCAGTAAGTAAAAGAATTCCACATTCCGTTTTCATAGAAATTCATCTTTTTATATTGAACATATCTACAGGATGCTTCTTGGAACTAATTAATGCTATGTATAAGTTCATTTGTTTAAATACTGTTGAGTGCACAGCAGCTGATGTTACAGCATGTAACTAATGATACCTTAGAAATGATAAAATAAGGAATTTTATCAGTGTACTTTTTTTTTAGTTAGTGATTCCGTTTTTCATACTGTTTCTGTTCCTAATGATAATTGCCTGGGGATCTATTTCAATTTAGGTTTTCAGAACTTGAAGCTGAACTCATTAGCCATGTAAGTGTTGTATCCATCTCATTCATTATATGGCATTCACAGCATGAGAAGTCTAAATCTCCTCTAGGCTATCTAATGAATTCGAGCTAGTCATTCTCTATAAAATTACATGTAAGATTTTTGTTTCACAAAATTTAAAATCACCAACTACTTCAACTTCAGTGCGTGAAAATTCAGTTCATGTGGAGATATCATTATAGTTTATTCTTTAATTTTATACTTACTAAATATGGACTTCTTAAACTTTTCTATCCCATTTAGGCCCAAGGGAGCCTTTGTAACTCTCAAGTACATAGGTATGTAAACCAGCTATGCAAATTAAAGATTTAGTGATAATAAAAAAATTAATTAATTTAAAAACAATTCCTTTGTATACATGTAATTTTACCATTTATTAAAGATGGAAACAAATTTGTCCACATATGAGATAAACATGCTAAATGGTCATGGCATTCATTGTAGCAATAGTAACAGAGACTGGTACCAGGATGGTAGAATATTTTACTCTTTGTTTTTAAATATCCTCATATTTTATGGAACGTTTATGTGTTTATAATACAATTTAAATGAATAATATATAACTGAAAGCTGGTTAATGATCTCATTGTTCTATTTGTAGAAGGAAAGTTGGCCATTCCACTAGTTGGGGAATAGTAATTAATTTTTCTCTAAGATGAAAGAAATGATCAGAACAAGTCAATTTCACTGCTTTCTGAAAGAAGTAAAATTCAGTTAATCACTTGAGTGGTACTCATGGTATGACAATTATCCCACTGCCAATGTTCTCTGTTTTATTAAAACACATTATGTTTCTTTCATGACAGATGGTTCAGAAAATTTTCTTGATCTAAACTTAAATTATCATTCTATTATTTTCACTGCTTCTTTAATGGAGATTAGCTTATACTTGGAGATTAACTTATTTTCATTTATCTGTGATATGATCTCCAATAAAGAAAAAATTGTCTGTATTTTAATTATTTGTGTATTTTTCTGGATTTGATTCATTACCTGCAAAAACTTGTTATAACTGATGAAACTCTCCATAGCCTGATTACAATAGAAAGGAAGTGATTGTTCTTTCTACTTTAAAAACAACAACAACAAGACAAAACTTTTTTATTTCTACTTTTCTCCTGGTTTCTCTCTATTATATAGGTGGGATGTAGGATAGAATGTAATAAAGAAAAAAAAGAAGATAAATCTTGTGTAGTAAGAGTTAGATCATAGATAAGAAAACTTCTGATACCTGCTGCTCTCTTACAGTGCTGTATAAAACACTGGGTATCATATTAATATTATCTCTCCTAGAGTTTCATTTCTCATTTAATCTCCAAATGAACCTTTTCCTGCTAGGTCTTGATAGACTGCTTAGAGATTGAATAGCTGGGCCTGAGAACTGAAGTAACCTGAAGTAATTCATGCAACTGTTGTTAGAATAAGTATTGGCAGTGGTATCTAGGCACATCTGACTTTTTGAAATGGAAACATGAGGTTGTCATCTACAAAGTTCATACTAGAGAACTGTGTAATTGTGTTACCAGACAAAATCCACAAAACTATTGTGTTTTAACTAAGTTTATTTATAATAACTAAGCTCTACCACATTTGAAATTTCCCCTCCTAGGGTGTATGTGTTCAGGTCCGCAGATCACCCCACAAAAGAACACTACTCACGTGTAAAATTAAGAGTGTTTATTACTCCAGAGAAGAATTCCTGCATGCAGAGGTCAACCACACAACAAAATGGCAATGACTCCCAGAGACACTATAGGCTCCTTTTATAGACAACCAGGAGGGGACTAGGTCATCCTAAACATAATTGGTCAAGCAAGCAGCAGCCACATTAATATGTTTCTGATTGGCTGGGGCTGTAAATGCTGAATTATGCATAGTGTACAATATCTTCCCCACTTGCCTTATAGGAAATTGATACTGAAACAGAAACTGAGGCCTAAATAGAAACTGAAACTCAGGCTTGGGGCCACAGGGAGAAGTCCACCACAGTGCCTCTCATTTGCAGCTTACACACACTGCAGGTTGAACAATGGAATTACTCCTTTGTCCATATTACTTCATTATAATTTTAAACTTATGTAACAAATTAACTGAAGAATTTAGACATAAGAATGACAGCATTTGAATTTCACGTGAGAACATCACTCATGTGATCATGTAGAAATAGCTTTGACACAGACAATTATAAGAGATGCAGGACCTTCAAAGCAAGCAAGGGAGTGAGTGCAGTGTGGTGACTAATCAGACATTACAGAAGCAACGTGGGGGTTTGCATGAGAATGACTCCCACAGACTCATGTATTTAAATGATTGGTCTCTAGATGGAGGACTGTTTAGGAAGGATTAGGAGTGCGTGTGTCACTGGAGGTGTGATTAGATAAGATGCAAACTCTCAGCTACTGCTCCAGAGCTATGCCTGCCTGCCTGCCGCCATGCTTCTCACCATGAAGGTCATGGATTCACCCTCTGAAATTGTAAACCAGCCCCCAGCTAAGTGTTTTCCATAATAAGCTTCCTTGGTTATGGTATCTCTTCACAGTAATAGAACAGTAACAAAGACAAGCAGTGATAGCATTGTTGACATATTCCTAGCTAGTATTAACATTATAAATGCTCTTTGTACTATTACGTTTATACTGATTGTATTATTTATCCTTGTAAAACAAAGGATGAAAGAGATGAACAATACTTGATGAAGATAACTTGAAAATCAGGACCACTCAAATAAAACTCTTCTACTTACAGTAGTATCATGATGTTGGTAAATGGTTCAAGCAAAGGAGAAGACTAGTTGGCAAGCCCTGGCATTTGGGGCTACATTCCCCTAAGCTATGGATAATCCAAGTGACAGACAGGCTTCATTTTGTCTTGGGCAGTACTACAGAGCTTGTAGAAGGGGAACTGAATCCAAGTCCCATCAAAAACAGTGGAATATCCTTTATCATTCACTGGGACCTGATTAACTACATATGTGAAGTGAAGACCTGGAAGAATCGTTATTGATTCAGTGGGATCTTTGCAGCTGAACTAAGACGACTCCAGCATACTGGGGTCCCAAATGAAAACAACCCAAATCTTCTATGGATGAAGGTAATATCATAAGACTCAAGTAATTATCTACATCAATTTTACAAATGTATCTGACATGAAAAGGAATTAGGTATAAGGAAAGAAAAGACATTGAGAACCAAAAAAGCCAACAATGGAAAGAGCCCTAAGAATGCCCTTCATATTGAAGGGACAGACCTTAAAACAATGCTTGTCTCCTAGGAGTAAAGAAAAATGTTCAAGAACATTTGGAAAGAAATATAAATTATTGTCCAAAATATAAAAGTTTACACATGAGAAGCATAATTGTTCATTATATAAAAGAAAGGGATGGAGAGGTGGCTTGTCAGTTAAGAACTCTTGCTGCTCTTTCATAAGACTAGTGTTCAGCTCCCATCATTTCCACTGGACAGCTTACCACCACCTCTAACTATATTTCTAAGGGGTCTGATTCTCTCTCTTGGTCTTGTGAGCGTGTGTACACATGTACATGTGTGCACATGCATGCACGTGTGTGCGTGCACACACACATACACACACAAAATAAATAAAAATAAATGTTTAACATTTATTTTTAAAACTGCTAGAAGTGTTTTCAAGGAGACTAATTATAAATGAAATTTGTGAGCTAGAATATAAATCAGAAAAATAAAAGTAAACACACAAAAGTGATATGTCAAGAAAATGCAAACTTTACAGTTTGCAACGTGGATGAAGAGTAAGAAAAAAATATAATATTTTAAAAATGACTTGATGACACTTCTAAATTATATCCATATGTGTACAAATACACATATTTCTGTCACATATTCATATGTAATTATTTTCTTGTAAATATATATTTATATGGATTATAGTATAAACTATTTTATACCTTCTGACTTATTTATTCTAGAATTTGATAATTTGTATCTATGTTAATTTAAAGTTAACTGAGAAACATCTAAACAAATGGCTGGATAGTACTTCTAAAAGTTAGTCTTTGTTTTGAAGAACCTGAACAAGCAATAAATGGCTGCATTTGTGGTCTAAAGAGGAGTCCCAAGAGACAATGGCAATGTGATGTATCATTGATTTTGGGATGACACCTCAAGAGACGGAAAACAAAACATGACAAACTGTGACTCTCGTTCCCCAGCCTGGGGACTTAGTCTTGGATTCAAGCACCAATGAAAAGTCTCAGAGGATCTTGTTGATAGTACTACACACTATAATAAAAGTTATAAAATTGATGGACACACCAAAATGGAAGGTACATGGTATTATTTGGATCTACAGTGTTCCTAAAGAACTCAAGTATGGGAAGTCTTGTCTCCAATAAAGCTGTGTTTAGAGATGGGGCCCTATGGAAGTGACTAGATAATAAGGTTCTGCCCCCACGAATGGATTAGCCCATTGGAAGATCTGTAATTTAATAGGTCCTTCAGAGGTATGTGAAACTGGAGGAGGAGAGATGTAGTTGGAACAAACAAGTCAATAAGGATGTGGTCTCATAAGGAGTAATTTATCTCAAACCCTTTTTATATATTTGTTTCCTAATCACCATGAAATGAGCAGCTCTCCTTTGCCATGAGCTCTTTGCCATGATAAATTGCTATTTATTTACTTATAGAAATTCAGTCATGACCCATGTAGGCTTTAAAAGTTTATCTCTGTTTTAGGGTTCTCTAAATGCTGGGATCCATAGTTCAATATTTGGTGTTTTTAGAACATGCACAGTTCCTATCTCTTTAAGTGTTCCATGTGTCACATATTTGCTTTTCTTGTTGGGGCTCCTGGTATAGGAATAACAGGTTGGTGTTCTATATACTACATGTGCTCTCTTCAGCTTGAGGATATTACTGTTACTATAAGGATCAACAATACCTCCTTCAAATGTCTCTAATTTTATGAGAATTTTATTACATGGAATTTTTATTTTTGATGCTGTAGTTTTATGTATTTTAATTTTCTTTATAGCTCAATATTTCTTTAGCTCCTTTAGTTGGAGGGAGAAATGGGGGCAGATATTAGTAGACTTTGACTATAATATTGGAGAAAAGAAGCAAGCAAATGAGATAGAAAAACTATAAATAAAATTTCCAAACAAATATGGCCTAGGACAGTAAATGATCTTCCATTGAGTGGGGCATGCTTGGTGGGGGGAGGGAGTAGAAATGGCATGTGCAGCAATGAAAGTTTGTATCCCTAAAGGTCAAGATAAGTGGGCCGGCGACATGGATGAAAGTGTAGATGTGCTTTCCACCAAGCCTGTCAGCCTAGGTGATGCCAGGGACCCACATAGTGAGCGAAGAGAACCAACTCCAATAATTTGGCCTCTGCCTTCTGCAAGTATGGCTGAGTGTACACACTTGCACTCCATTACACACAAAAATAATTATGTTCTAAAATATACATTATATGGTGAATGGAAAATATATATATATTTGGTTTTTCGAGACAGGGTTTCTCTTGTGTAGCTTTGCGCCTTTCCTGGAACTCACTTGGTAGTCCAGGCTGGCCTTGAACTCACAGAGATTCGCCTGCCTCTGCCTCCCGAGTGCTGGGATTAAAGGCATGCGCCATCACTGCCCGGCCTGGATTATATTTTATCTCCGAAGGAACTTGCAAATAATTAAAGAGAATCATACAAATGCATATCACCTAACACCTTCCCTTATTTTTTAAGTATGAAATTTTAAGTTGTATAAATGTGCTATGTATCATATATATGTTTTACACACATATATCACTTATATTGACCATTTATTTTATTTAGAATCCTGAGAGTGACATTTGACTGTGTTTTCTCATACTTACTATGATGGGAAGAACAGCAGTTGTCAAAACTTAAAATTTCAAGAGGCTGATTTAGTGAAGAAAGTAATTGCTCAACTAAGAAATGCCACACAAGAAGGTAATATTTGGCACAAATCAATGTGAACTGATTTCACTTGCACATCAAATATTAGCATGAAGCATATTTTTCAGTTGTTTTTTTCCTTTAAAACTGCCAGAAACAATTTGTCAATGGAGGAAACAATTCTGACAGTGTCTACTTCTCTCTGCACTGTATTCAGATCTTAACAGAATTGAACACATATCCCTTGATCCAAGAATAAGATTTTTTCAGATGTATGAATATTAATATCTCTTTAAATCAGTTGAGTTCAACATTATGCAGTTAAATAAAAGTATAATGAAGTTTAAGTATTGTGAAATTTCATAAACGATATATAGAGATTGCCTGGGAATAAATGAAAAACTATTGCCTTTATATACTTTGAAAATATTGAGTAAAATTGAAAAAAAAATCTATAAAAATTCACCTTGTAGACTGTTTTATTCTCAATAAGCATTTATTTAAATATTACTTAAATATGTAATAAGACATTTTTTCTAGAGTAAATGGATTATTATTTTACTACTTTTACTGAAGGTATGCCATATTAAATTTTTCTAGGCAGTCATGTTATTCTTTGCATTTGCACAAAGGACACCAGGACATCTAGGATTAAAAACAAAAAGTACCATTAAGTTTTGAAACAAAAGCTCATTAAAGAACTCATTTGATGAAATGGCATCTCTCCTCTATTACACACAAATTGCTTTTAGGTACTAAATAAGCTCTGTCTGTGAGAAAAAAGCCAATCAGTCACGTTGATTTTGTGAACATTTGTCTTGAGTTCTTTAGCGCAATTAGAGAAAGGAGCAAGGCTGCCCTACTTAAGAAGAAAGACAGGGAAAATCTTTTACTTTTTTCTCTATTCATAGACTAGAATGTATTTAAATGAAATAAAACAAACCCTCTTGCCACTTTCAATATCAATCATATTTAACTGTTTCAAAAAATCAGTCATTATATAAATTTTCATTGATGTATATATATGATCACATATAACATGATATAAATTTCAAAATATAATGATATATTGAATCATATAAAATTTCAATACTGAATATAAGGTTTGGGAACATTAAACACCACTGATACCACTTTAAATTATCTTTTGATCTTATCTGCTTATCAAACTAATATGTTTTAGTGTTGTAAAATGTTTGAAATACATATGGCCTTGGAAAAATAAGGAAAATAATTACTGGCAGCTTAGTATAAACAGCTAGTTTTATAGAAAAAAATATTGGCAAATGACCATATTTGCTTTTGGTGGTACTAAATTATGGAGTTAATTATTTAAAGATGATCTTTGATCAATTTCACTACTCATAAATGAAAAATAATGTAGGTCTATATGACTCATACAGCAAATTTAACTGTAATATTCTTAACATTATCATTAGTTTATTTTTCTTTATTTTTGATTACAAGACAATGCTCTATTAAAATGGGAATCATCTATTTCTCTTCGCCAGAATTAGATCTAATAGTTGACTCAGCATAAGGATGTGTTTAAAATTATGAACACATGAGGAAATATAGAGCAGTGTACTCGAGACATTTGACGTCTACCTGGTGGCATTATAATTGCAGCACACCAAAGCAATAGAGCCCATTTTATAAGTCATAATGGGAAATAAAGTTCTGTTACATTGCATTTTTATTTCACACAAATTATTTCAAGGTTTTGGTGAACTATGACCCTTGACACATTGCCATCCAGGTGGACATTTGAGATGGATTTCTTTTCAGAATGAAGCTCCTGTTCTACAATTAGAGACAGCTCTTCTAGGATATAGCACAAGGGCTTTGTGTTTGAAAACAGTGATGGATTCATGAATCTATTCCAAGTTTCAGATAACAACAATGTAAGATGGCAATTCTGGGGATATATGGGAACTTCTTTTATGTTCCAATATTTACAAGTGTGATTTGGTATTCTGGAACATTTATATTATTATGTAAAATGGTTTTCAAATAATTTTCTCATTGGAATTTATAAAAAAAAAATAGTAAAAGTATTGAAAAACAGCATTTACTCCTCTATTTTATCATGAATGAAACATATACAAAAGAGTACACATTTTCTAAAAATAATGATATTCAGTACAATTTAGGAAATAAGACTTTCATGTGTTAATTACTATAAAAACATAATCAAAATTCACAATATACCACGTGAAAGCAGAATTGTCTACAATGTTTGCCCAATTAGTAGTAACAAAACCTTGTTAAATAATTTACTTTAACTAATATTTGAAAAAGTGAACCCTTTCAACCATTGGTACAAATAGTCGGAATAAGTAACAGTTTATGGATTCAGGTAAATCAAAGGAAATTTTGAACCACCCTGATAGGTTACATGACATGTGTTTTGTTTTTTTTGTTGTTTGTTTTTGGATACACATCACTGTGTAATCAAGGCTGAACCTAAATTTGTGATTCTCTTGCCTCGACCTTCTTAAAACTTTGATTCCTGATATATGTGGATACACTATTTTTGCTTTAAATATCAAATAATAAAACTCTTCGTTGGCAAAGTAAATATCAAGTCACGTAATTTAGATATTTAATTCCACTTTTTAAAATATAGGACTCCATATAGGTAATTTAATAATGAACTAAGCAGCCATTCAGAAGGTGTGAATGGCAGCACTTTTAATGTTGCCTCCAGTTGTAGTTCAGTTGTTTACAAGTACTTAAGTCTTATTCTAAATGAAAATCCCTGGAACTAATAATGTTTTATCCATTATTGTTGGTACTTGCAGAGAACAGAGACATGGAAAATGGGTGAATTTAAATCTAACAGTACCAGCTGCCTAACCCCTACCTTGTCCTTCTTCACTTCAGACTGTAGGAATAATGCTACATTACAACATATTTAAATATTAGGTCAGAAACCGCAGTTGATGGTACATGCATTTAACAAGCATGCTTAGATATCTTATTTGAGCATTTTGAGTATGGAAAGAACTCTGAATAAAAGGCTTAGAAGCAAAAAAGAAAGAAAGAAAGAAAAAGGAACAGAGTGGACTTACAACTCAAGTTCTTACTGACCGCCATATTATGAGATAAATGAGATGGAAAATTCATCCTTCCATGCATTTAGTGATGCTTTAAAATACATAATATATTCAAAATTATAAAATATAAGTATTCAGATTTTTTTGTGGTTTTATCCCACTGCCAGAGGGTTTTTCCCCTTTGCTTTTCTTTTTCTTTTCATCCTTCCCAAGAGAAGTTGTTATCTTTGAGCTTCTTTACCTCAGGAACTTCTGTGTTTAAAGTAAGTTGAATATCACTAGATGTTGTTGTGTTTTTCTCAATTAAAGCAAACTTTTACCAAGACAAAATGGAAGTGAGGGAAATGAGGTATAGTAATTGTTTATTGCTTGTTCAGTATAGTGAGTTAAAAGAAGATATTTATCATCTCACACTTCCTTGGGTCAGATTCTGGGTAAAGATGAACTAGTTCATTTATTTTATAACATCTAACAATGCTACAATATAAATGCTAGCCCAGAGTCAGGAACAGGTGTAAAAGGCACTCCCAGTCTTTCTCAATGGTTGTTTATTCCATTCGATTTCCCATGGGTATTATGTAGCTATTTCCTCTTAACTGAAACATACCCTCCTGGAGGAAAACTTATTAAGATTCACAAACTAAATGACTCAGAGAGTAAGCAAAATTTACAAGTCCTAGGAAGTTCCTGAAACATACAAGATTCACAAGCATGTTCCCAAGTTTATACTGTAATGTAAACAGTAACAATTAATTGCTGAGGAGAGGAGACTCTAATTGATGAACTGTATGCAAATCTCAATGCAGCTTTCATAAGTTGTTACCAATTCTGGAGGTGGACTTTGGTCTTGCAACTTTTGAATAACCCATAATTCTTTAAATAACCCCTCACCCATTCTAACAGGCAACCTCAATAAACTTACTAGTTCCCTAAGCTAGACTTGCATAGCATTGTTTCTCTGGTTTCATTGGTGTCCTATGTGGGATGAGCAGCCATTTGTTTACATCTACCTGGGAAAAGTCACAAAATAAATGTTTATTAGATTTAAGGCTTCTGGTTGCATCTGACTATTATAGAGTCATTGTTGCTCAGTTCTTGGTCACCGAGGCTCTTCTATATGATAGTATGTTTTGCCCAAACATGTAAGTCAAGAAGCCAATATTGGAGTATTTGTGCCAGCTGGTGAAGTGGCTCTAAAGTGCTTCCTGAACAAGCAGGAGGACCAGAGTTTGGATATTTAGTACTCATGTAAAAAGAACAAGGCAAATGGGACTATGTGTCCAGCATTAGGGGTAGGCAGGAAGATCTCTGGGGCTTGCTACCTAACCAGGGCAACTGAAAAGAGTGAACACTGTTCAGTGAGGGACCTTGTGCTAAAAAGTGTGGGAGAGAAGTGGTTGAAAAAGCCACCTGGTATCATCGTGGTTTCCATGACTACCCATATACTATGAACAACACAAATATAATCTTTGTTCAGTCTGTTTAATGCCTGGATTTCTTCAGTGCTGTATATACGTCACCCTTTCTTATTTCTTTGAATGCCTAACACTCTATACATACACAGACACAGACACACAGACACACACACACACACACACACACACACCCCTCACATAATGTGGAAACCCTGAAAATCAGATTTAGTACTCACCCTAGGGCACGCTCTTGTCCAAGCTGTTTGTTGATGCTGTAGCTGTTTTTGTGTTTAAAGCCTGTTTTGAAATAATTTTGAAATGTCTAACTTCCTTATCATGGATGTTAACTAAAGTTTCAGCTCAACTTTCTTTTGGAGAAGCTAACGATAAGACCGATTTTCTTAAATTCCTAGAAACAGTGGTATCTTAATCTCATCAAAGTGGCTTCTGCATGCATGACAGCATTCTACAAATATTCACATGGCCATTAACCTCTTTCCCGGACTCTTCACTTCCTTTTGTAGGATCTCAGTGTCAGTGTAGCAGGGTACTCTCCCTTATTTTCTGGGGGCATGTGTGCATGCTCATCTAGGTTCTTAAGTATATATTGTTTTCAAAATCTACCAACAAAACTCTCTCTTTCCGGATTTTTCTTCATGCTTTCTTTCTTCATTGTCTGTTCCAGGAATAACCACTACGTAATGCATCCATAATGTTAAACAATTGCTTCTGACTGTCTTAAACAAATGCTTGTAGGGAAAAGGTTGCAATCAATGAGCTCTGTGTGGGGTGAAATAATGACCAAGCTTATAGGTGGTTTTTCTAAGGACCTGCCAGACAGATGAAATAAGGAAAATTGTCTGAGGATGAGAATGTGACAGCATCAGCTATTAAGATCCCTTGTGGCTCCTGGGCCTGCTGGCCTTTACAAAAGCTATTTATTAGTGGTTAATTTTACAGTATAGTATGGACTGGGCAAAGAGGATAGAAATGGCTTAGGTGAATGCTACAAAAATGTTTGATTTTTGTCATTTTCTTGAAGAAATGCTGAAAAGATGCATTCTAAGCTTTCAAATAATTCATAAAGAATTAAAAAAGTTGATGTGCACAGTTTTTCCCTCCTGACGATTTTGTGTTTGTATGTATCAAGGGGGCAATACTGAAAAATATTACTTCATCATTGCTGATTACATGTAGGTACATGGATTTCAATCAAACTTGCTCCTAGCACCAAATTCTATAACCCTCTGACACTAAATAATATTTTATGTCTCTCATGTTTTTATGTTTAAGTTTCTATTTAGCTGAGATTCATTTTATTTTTGCTTGCTAAAAATAGTACAAGTATGCCAAAAAGTAATTCATCTTACTTTTTGCCTAGTATCAATATTTTTAAAATATTGTAAAATCTCCTTTAGTTCACTAGTTGGATTAGTTTCCAAGAATCATTTTAATAATTTTCTTAATTCATGGTAGGATGTAGTACTGAGTGACATTGGACAATATGCAGGTGTAGATCATTATGTGACCTCCAGGCAGGGAGAAGTGCTGTTTTTGTTGTTATATATTTTTTTTCCATACTTCTTAAAGCTATATTGGAAGAAACATGTGCAGTCATCCTGAGATCTAGCTACATCTTAAATTGTGCCCTACTTTTCTTAACAGGAATATACACATTTAGAGCACATATACTATTTATCCCACAAAGAAAGTAAGTGAGAGGAGTCATTTTTAAAAAGAGAAAGTAAGTGAGAGGAGTCATTTTTAAAAAGAGGAAAAAATAATTGTCAAAATTCAGTTTCTATAGCAAATGGTTTGTGCCAGAATGTGGTTAAAATGACAGAGACAAAAGAAAACCTCTAGCCAAATATGTAACACTGACATAAAGAGCTCAAATAAACATTAGCAAATAAAATCTACCAGTACATCGAGAAAATAATACAATTGCCATATTGGGTTTTTCTAGAAATATACAATTGGGTCAATAGTAGACTCTTAAAAAATCCCATTGTCATTTTAACATATCAGGATTCAGAGATCTGAGGAAATTTTAATATCTAACAATTCCCATCTTAACATTGCTGACCATCACTTGCGGTGAATATTTGGAACCGAATGCCAATGAATTATAATTCTATGTAGAGACAAGTGCAACTTTTAAGGTTGCAGAGAAACAAGTCAAATAGCATGTGCACCCACCTCTACTAACTTGAGTGTTTTTGTTTTCTATACGTCTACTGCAGAATTCATAAATCTACTGCTTCAAGTCACTGTCTTTGCCATGACATGCACATGTTATTTCAGTTTCTACACTGGAATACCTAAAGGCACAGGTCGGTGCTTCAGTAGGATATTTTTACTTCTTAGGAGGCACATTGTACCCCAGTGTGGGCTTTGTTTCTTGTCCTAGACATGTAATTCCTTGGGAAATAATCAGTCTACCCATGTCATTCTGATAATGAAATACAAGTTTCAGGCCTTTTCAGTTACAACAGATCTATTTATTACAGTCATCCTTTAATTAAATAACTACTACATGACCTACACTCAATAACTATTAAATAGTAGGTCATGTTCCTGGCAGACAGTATTGACATATTGAGTACCTAAAACAACACTAACTAAATTTTTAGAATGTTGTGATGTGTGGTGCTCTGTCTTAAAAGAGATGGCGAGTCAAGGACTTATAATGAGGGACTATTTATCACGGTCTTACAGAAAAGGATAGCTACAGTTAAGGGAGTTTTTACGGGGACAACGATACATTATCCTGTGCTGGAAATAACAGAAAAGGAGTTAAATTAGATTTTCTAACATATCTGAAAATCTGGTGTGTACAGTTATTTCTGAAAGAATATTGATATTTCTTTCAGTATTATTGCTTCCACTTACAAATTGTACAGATCTTATCCAGGATTCGCAGCCACTTTACAATCTTTTTTCACTAATTGAAGTTTAATTTAATGAGGATAGTTGTCAGATGGTTCATATAGTAGACAGAGTTCATTTGAAAAATGAGTAAAATATAAGAAGTAGGTTACCTCTGTATAACAAAATCTTCAAAATAAAGATCCAGAACACCCTTCCTTTGTGAACTAAATAATAGAGCATCTAAGTTAGTGGTTGAAATGCTTCTGTCAATAAAATTGATGTTACTTCATACTGCTTATGTGAGGCTTGTTTCTTCTAACAAATCAGAATCAGCAGTTAATTTAAGCTTGTCAATGCCGCAGTGTCTGTTGTAGCTCATTGATTCATCAGACGAGAGTATAAAACAAGTTCACATTTTTCATGGGCAGACATTTTATATTTCCAAGTTACAACAAAAGCTTTTGTATAAATTAGGCATTTTTAGGTTTGTAGAAAGGATGAAAGAACAATTACTTTACAGTCTCACTTATTATCAGAAGCTTTTAAAACAGAAAAATATAAAGGTGAGTCCATTATTTAAAGATACTTGCAAGGGTATAATTGGTTGGAATTATTTACCTTGCTCACACAAAGTTGGTGAAGCCTTGGGACCATCATGAAATAGAAGACAGAGTTGAAATGTAATAATTTTCTACTGAGAGAATTGCTGTGAGGGCTAGAAAATGCATTCATTCTAAATATTATCTTGACCACTTCACTGAGAAGTTGCAGTATTGTTTGTTTGTTGAACAGCTTGAAAAGCTAGACAATGCTATTAGGAACAATTTGGAAACAGCAGGTAGACAGATTATTTTTACCTGCTGTTTTGTTATTTGGTAAAGCCACAGTGGTGATGGTTTTCTTATCCTTTCATTAGCAATGAATTGCTACAATAAGATCTGCAGTCTACTTAAAAGTAAAATCCCCACATAATCACAGCAGTGGTAGCAAATTCATTTCAGGAACACACCGTCTAGTCAGTGCTGTGGATGATATTTGTAAAATGATTTGAGAAACGAGGAACAGTTTCCCATATTAGACAAGTGAGTATCATAAACATCTAAAAAACACCTTCAGTGCTTCTTTAGTTTCTTTATGAGTGCAATTTCCTGTGAGTGATTTTGATGTACTGTTTGATTAAATATTTTATTTCTCACTATTTCCTTTTCTTTCCACTTTCATATTTCCCCACATAAAGAAGAATAGTAAGATTGTAATTTAAATGGTTTTATTTGGAATAATTAACACAGTGACCTCTAAGTTATCTCATTTATGACTTTCATATGACAAATGTGCAAAATCTCGTATATAAAATATGGATGTGAGGTGATGAGATGAGCCTGCTTTATCCCAGTTACTTATTGGCAAGATTTCAATGTCTCTTAACTGTATATTTCAGTCACTTAAGATGTATGCTGGAAAGTTGAACTTGGAGTTAGATCAGAAATATGTGTGGATTCTTTGGTGGTGAGTTCACGAAGAGGAATAAGAAAGTATAATGACAGTTTTAATTTTAGTACTAGGTTTATCTCAATATACCACAAGGAAAAAAAAGGTGGAGTGGTAGATGTTCAAATCAGATTACTCAGAGCAATGCCATATACTCGAGGTCCAAAAAGGCAAGAACAGGATAATTCGCTATATTAAAGATTCTTAATTGTTCTATTATTTAATATATACCTACAATAAATGTTTTGATCAAATCCATCCCATTCCATTTCTCCAACTCCTCCACTCTTTCCCCCAACCTCTTTTCACTCCCAAACTTATATGCTCAGTTTTTCTTTTCTTAAACTCATATATTCCACTTAGACTGCCATGATGTGCATGGGTGTAGGATTAGTGCATGGGTAGATTCTCAGTGACAGCATTGTGAAAAACATAAACTTTACATAACAGCAGCAATTAGTTGTCAATAACTTCTCCACTAGTGGGAACTTTATGATCACCTCCCCACCCATGCTAGGAGTTTAATTGGCTTGAGTTTTTGAGCATGCAGTCATAGCTCTGTGAGTAAACAATAGTGCTGTTGTATCTGAAAAATACTGTTTCCTTGCAAGTATATTCCCTCTGGATTTTACAATCTTCCTGCCCCCTTAATCCATGACAGTTTCTGAGTGTTAGGAGAAGGTGCATGCCTTACTTTGGTTTCTGCTACTGTGATAAATACCAAGTCCACAAGCAACTTTTAGAGGAGTTTATTTTAGCTTATAATTCCAGGTTTAAATACATTGCTGAGGAAAGTAAGGATAGGAACTCAAAGCTGTAACTTGGAGTAGAAACCATAGAGGAATACTGCTTACTGACTTGCTTCCTTTGATTCATGCTCAGTTTGCATTGTTATACAGCCCAGATGTGCCTGTCTGGAAATGTACTGGGGACAGCAGTCTGGGCCTTCTTTCATCAATTAGAAATCAAGAAAAATATCTCACAAATATGTCTACAGGCAAATATGATAGAAAATTTTTAGTTGAGGCTACTTCTTCTAGGTGACTTCAGTTATGTCTAGTTGATAATAAAAACCAACTAGTGTACAATCCACCACTTGTCAACTTGAAAAAAAAAACACATCTCTGTTAAAACACACCCATTTGTTTCCTGTTTCTTTCCCACACCTCATGTTTATATAATAAGGTAAAATAGAGTACAATTTAAAAAAATCCCACATACTTGAAAAAATTCCAGTGTTTTAAAAGTTCAAAGTCTTTTTTAAAAGTTCAGACTTACTTAAACCAATCAGATAGTGGTTGGTTACTCCACAACTCTTGTGCCACTGTTGTACCTGCGTATTGTGTAAGTAGGTGACCACTGTAGATGGAAGGGATGGAGGCTGAGTTTACCTTTCTGAGGCTGAGCTGGTACTTACCTTTCTCCTGTGGTAGTGTACAGAGTACCTTGTGGTACCATGGACACTAGTCAGTAGAAGTGACTTGTGAGGGGCCAGCTCCCACCTTTTAAAGGATTCCTATGATGAGGAGAGAGGGATAAGAAACTTTCATATAGAAAGATAGTGGAGAGGAGAAAGACAGAAACACAGGATAGTTTCAGGAGGACCTGGATCAAAACTCAATGGCCCCTTCTGTTTCTTCAAAAGGGCTTTTTATAACAGTGCCAAGGCATGGGGCAAAAGACCTTCCCCTTGCTAGATCAAAGTCCACCACACAGCCAACTGTAGACCCTTCCAAACACCTGATAACCATGGCCATGGTCAATTCATCCCCTTATGCAGCCCTGCTGGATAAAGCAAGCTCAGATTCTTGGACTCTGAGTAAGTTCTCACTAGGAAACCTCTGTGAATCTCTATAGCTCCCCCTTCTTAATATAATAAGGGACCCCTCAGACCCCTCAGATAGACTGTGCCTACCTTAGGTCATTCTTCATTGCTAATCAGCCTTACCCAACCTGGAGATACACACTCCATCAAGGTCAAGTGTACTCTGTCTTAGGCAGCTAGTAAGAAGAATGTTACTCATCCCTGACTACCAGCCTCTGGCAGGGGGAAGTACAGAGCTTAACTCAGCTCTGACTTAGGTCCCCGCTAAGAGCTTGCAAGTAGCTGAAACAACCATAGCAATCCCTATGGCTCCTACCCCCCCAATAAAGGAGTAGAGGATGACCAATATGGAATGTCCCTTTTGAATGGGTCTAAGATGTCTATATCAGGCTTAGCTGTGCCAAGCCCTTTTTTAAAATCAATAAACTCTTGATGCAAAAAAGCATCAAATAAATTAATAAACTCTGGATACAACTGCATCAAACTTAGAGACTCCCTTAGCTTCATCAAACTATGGTTCATCAATATCAACAGATTAACATAATTCTAGTATGAATATTACTATACATATTTACAACATATTACTATACATATTTACAATTCTTGCAAACATACTTTCAAAAGCAAACTCTCTATAGGACTATTAACACTTTACAAACTTTAGTAAAAATTCAAAAGAGATTTCGTAATAGAGTTATTTACATTTTCTTCCAACAAGATAGATAGTACATGAATCATGAGTCACCACAGTTAAAATTGTAGGTGAACTCAAAACTGTTCCATTTATTAGGTTTGTCAAAGCTCAAAAAGTCAGTTCTAATAACAGTCATAAAGTTCCACTGACAGCCCAAGATCACAGCCTGGCTCATCAGCCACGCGAGTGGCTCATGCCTCTGCCTCAGTCCAGGAGTCCCAGCACAGTCCCTTCCAGGCCTGGGGGACTTGACATTAGTTCTCTGAGTCCGTGCCAGGTGCCTACTGCCATTACTTGCCATGGACAGGCTGGAGGGCATTAACCTCATCTTTCCGAGCAGCTTCAGTGAGAACATTCTTGATGCCTTCCCTCCTGGGTTCCAGGCCCACGGCTCCTCTGACCTGGGAGGTTCCAGGGCTGCTGAGCTATGGCTCCCAGCATGGCATGCTGCTGACTGATGACTTTCATACAGCCAGCATTAACCACCAGCAAATAAACTGCATGGCCTTTTTACAATCCCAGTCTGTCTGCACCTCCTGTCTCTGGCCCTGCCTACCTGGAGACCCCTGTGTCCTGAGTCCCAAGACTCTCAAAAGCTTTATGATGCAGGGGCTCCAGGTGCCTCCCAGCCACTGTCAGCCACAGCTTTCTCGGGTCCCATTACCTGCTTCCCCACCCCACCCCCGGTGTTCAGCATCCTGGGTCACAGATATCTCTGTACACTGCCCTGCTTGCACTGTCAAACACCACCTCAGCGCCCCTCCACGGCTCCTGGTTGCTGGGAACTTGGGCTGCTCCTGGCTTCCAGCATGTTTCCACAGTTGAGCCTCAGCTCACCATTTCCCGTGCTGCCCTTGCAGCTGCTGCTTGGGACTCAGACCCTGCTGTTTTCATTGCAAGGAGGATTAAAAAACCTCCACTGCTCTCCACACCAGGGCTCATTCCACCCCAGCATCTTGTCAGCCAGCAGTTTTCCCCTGGGGCCCCACAGTATTATTTCTGCCATTCTTCCCTGGGGGGTGATGTTGCCCCACTTGGCTGTCTTCCCACACTCTCCTGGCATCTCTCCCTAGGGTCTGGTCTGGCTCCCCGTGATAGGGGTTCAAAGCCTCTGCTGTACTCTTGCCACTGCTGCTGATCCTCACAGCAAATTTTCATGGCAGAAAGCATGCAGAACCCTGCTGCCTGTGCTGGCTCTGGAGTCTGCCACCTGGGAAGCTATGACATCCCACAGATATCAGCTTCTGATACTTGGTTGTTGTGACTTACAGTGGGGGCTTCCGAAGCTGATAGTTCTGAAATGGCCCTTCATTCTTGGGCTGTCAGCCCTGCAGTGTCTGCTCAGTCCTAGACACTGCCTTGTAAGCCCCAGGACCTGTCCATGCTGGCGGAGCAGATTACTCTATTCTAAATTATTTTATATCAAACCTTAACCATATCCCTATACCTAAAGCTTATTCTACCCTAATATACCTAAGCATACATTTCTATGACTTACTTATACTACCATTTTTAGACCTAATTTAGTAGAGATTGAGAGAGAGAGAGAAACCTAGACAGAAAGAGATATTTGCTGCAGCCTAACTTTTCTAATACAGTTCTTGCTTCTGAAGAAAAAATACCACTGCCTTAACCTTAAAACAAAACTGGACATGTCCAACTGCTTCCCACCGTATTTTCCTACTCTCACTTACTTCTGCACTCAGGTAAGTCCCTAGTTCTGGCGCCATCTGTGGGGGTCCCTGTTCAGGGTGCCATCTGTGGGAGGCCAGCTCCCATCTTTTAAAGGGTTTTGTGAGGCAGAGAGAGAGAGAGAAAGAGAGAGAGAGAGAGAGAGAGAGAGAGAGAGAGAGAGAGAGAGAGAGAGAGAGAGAGAGAGAGAGATATGAGATTTTTATATGAAAGATAGTGGAGAGGAGAAAGACAGAAACAGAATAGTTTTGGGAGGGCCTAGATCAAAACCCAATAGCCTCTTCTGCCTCTTCAAAAGGGATTTTTATAAACAATGCCAAGGGACAGGGCAAAAGACTTCCCCCTTGCTAAATCAAAGCACACTGCACAGCCAAGTGTAGACCCTTCCAAATTCCACACCCATGGTCAAACCATTCCCTTATGCTGCCCTGCTGGGTAAACCAAGCTCATATTCTTGGACCCTTAGTGAGTTCTCACTAGGAAACCTCTGTGGGTCTCTACAGTGACTTTAACTTCTCTGTCTCCAGTGAGATATGTAAGTGTTGCCTTCAGGAATAAAGCTTTACCACCAGTTTATGGAGATCAAACAATAGCCTTGGCAACAGCCTGCGTTGTTTAGAAGTTCTTATGGGGCCCCTTTAGCCAACAATCCATTGCTGGCCTGGAGGCTTCATTTGGCAGTGAAGGATATCTAGTTGGGGATTTGTCTCTCCTGTTTTGTTTGATGATTCCACTAATTTTTTTTTCATTTGGGCATACATTTTAAGACATTTCTGTAGATTGAAGCCTTTCTCCATCCCTCCCAGCCTGTGGCCCCACAGCTACTTATAAAATAACCACTCAGACACTTATATAAACTGTTTGGTCTGTTGCTCAGTCTTATTGCTAGCTAGCTCTGACATCTTAAACGAACCCATTTCTCTTAATATATATTTTGCCATGTGGCTGTGGCATTACCGGTCTGTTGGCAGATGAATGGCATCTGCCCAACTCCACCTTTCTTATACCTATATTTCTCTTGGATTTTCTGCCTGGCTATAACCTGTCTTGCCATAGGCCAGAGCAGCTTCTTTATTAACCAATGGTAGCAATACACATCCACAGCATGCAGAAAGACCACCCCACAGCACATTTCTATTGTAGATGGCCCTTAGTTTTAGCAGTCCCTCCCCACACTCTCTCCCTTTTCCCATTACCTCCCTGTCTAGTCCTCCCATTCCAGTTCTCTCCCATTTGTCCATAACTGTATACTCTGTTTCCCTTTCCTAGGGATAGCCTTCCCTTTACCCTAGTTCCTTATTCTATACCTAACCTCTCTGATTTTATGGATTGTGACATGCCTATGGAGGCTGAAAAGCTAACATCGATATATATACATATCATCTTTGTCTTTTTTAATCTGGGCTCCCTTACTCAGATGGATTTTTTCTGGATCCATCTACTTAAGTGTTAATTTTATGTTTAAACCATTGAGTAATATTCAGTTGTTTAGATGTGCCCCATTTTCATTGTTTTATAAAGAGAGAGAGAAAAGAAGATATAGAGTTGGGTGGGTTGGGAGGTGGGGACACGAGGGAGAGAAACTATGTTGGGAATTATTGTACGAAAAAAACCTATTTTTAATTTAAAAAATTAAAGTCTCTTATCTGTGTGCTTTTGTAAAACAATAACAGCAACAGTAGAAGCAAGAAGTTACATACTTTCTTCTTCCAAGATGAAAGAACCAGGGTCTATTTCATAAAGATCAAAGGAAAATCAAAATCCAACAGTACAAAACTCCAGTTTCTGACATCTGGTATTCAATCATTATCTTCTTGGCTCCAAAGGGCTTGGCAGTGGCACTTCTCTGGCTACAACACACATAGCTTGTCTTTTAGGCTTAGGTTGGCTTCATGCTACACCTGCTACTATTCTTGGCTGATGTCTCATGGTCCTGGCATCTCTGCTATCCTGTAGTATGAGGCTGTATTTCCAATAGTTGCCTCTCATGTTGTTCCTTTCATGACTCACACCTTGCCACATGGTGCTAATTCTCAGCATCTTTCAATAATAGGGTTTCTGCAGCAAGTGAGACTACATCTTCACTAATGGCCTCTTGGGGCCTCTCCGCAGGGACTCCAACTCTGCCACAAGATGCCAATTCTTGACATTCCCCAGGACATATCTTTGGCTTAAAAACTAGTACTACGTGGGAGACGCTTACATTGTTTTCCATATTTTGTTACTAGCTTGAGATGCAGCCTTGGTACACCTAGATGACAGTTTTCGGGTGATAACTCTGAGGAAATATTTACCAGATTATTCTACCTTAGTGATATTGGTTTATTATTAGTTAGAGCTGATTTTTCAGCCTCACCTGAACAGTATCTCTTATCCAAGTAAAACATAGAAGTTTTCACTTCAGTGATACTAGTTTCTTGTTAATCACAGCTGATTCCTCTACTCCAAATGGACAGTGACCACCATTCATAACATAAAATATTGTACAAATAATCTGATTGAGCCTTTGCTTTCCTTTTAACATCACATACTAGGCCTCCTGTGTTTGCTTTTCTCTCAGCATTCTTAAGTTCAAAATCCCACAACAGCTCATTAAGCTCTGCATCCCAATGTCTCTTCTAGGCCAAAATTTCAGATGCTTTCCCAGTCCTCCCTGCAAACAACA
Organism: Peromyscus leucopus; assembly: GCF_004664715.2. NCBI lineage: Eukaryota > Metazoa > Chordata > Mammalia > Rodentia > Cricetidae > Peromyscus > Peromyscus leucopus. The sequence continues at coordinate 24,834,636 of NC_051077.1, read as the reverse complement.
ATGGTCAGGTCCATCACAGCAACAACACCACAGTTCTGGCACTAATTTCTTTCTTAATTTGATTTCTATTGCTGTGATAAATGCCATAACCAAAGGAAACTTGGGGAAAAGGTTTTTTTTTTTTTCAGCTTATGTCACCATGAAGGTCACAATTCATCAAGAAGGGAAGTCATGTCAGGAACTTGAGGCAGGAACTAGAAAAAAGACTATGAAGAAACAGTGCTTACTAGCTTGCTTGCTTTGACCAGTAGGCAGCTTTCTTATGCATCCCAGACCCATATGCCTTGGGATGTGCAGGTGACAGTGGGATAAGCATCCCTACATCAATTAGAAGTCAAGAATATGTCCCACAAACATGCTCACAGACCAACCTGACCTAGGCAATTACTCTGTTGGGGTTTCCTCTTCCAGTTGAAGCTGATTTGTGTCAAGTTAAGACTAAAAATTAAGCAGTATAAAGGTGTGATGCCCGTTTCATTTACAGCTGATGTCTCTACAGCCTCTTCTATTCTGCATATTGACCAGTTGTGGGAGTCTGTGTTATTTTTCATCTACTACAAATATAAGATTCTCTGATGAAGATTGAAAGATGGTCAATGGTCATAAAAAAGGTAACTTAAGGGCAGTTTATTGCTTTCACTTAGCAGAATAATGTAGGACCTAGGTCCTACGATCTAGTTCATGGGTCATTTTACCCAGTTGTTGGCACTAGTTTTGTGGAAAGCATTTTGAATCCAATAATAAAGTGGTTGGTAACCCCCATAAAGTTTATGTCACTATTGCAGCAGTGGGCATATCTTGGCAGCTCAGTTATTATTGTTGTTCACAGATTTCACAGCTAAGTAAGACCACTGGTTACTCTTCTTCTTCTCTAACATATGTAGAACACTATGAAAGCTAGCCACTAGAAGTGAATCTTTCAGGTTGTTTGGTACCAGTTTCATTTACCCATGCCCTATAATTGAAGTATGCCATGTCTTCAGCAATAGGGTCTGACTATCAAGTTCTGGAGGGTACATCAAGAGTATTAGAGATACCCTGTAATTTGAGAGCCATATATGGGAGCTCACTGACCCACAACTTGAAAGGAAGTAACCTACATTTGGAACTAGACTTGTTATTTGGTGGTCTATGATATTTGAGAGAAGCATTTTAGGTATATATAGGTAACCCTATTTAAAATATTTTTACATGTGTTTATAGTCTAGGAAATTTCTACAGTGTTAGATCTCCCTATGCCATTTCCACAGGTTTTTTTTTGTCTCCTGTTCCCTGCCTCATTTAAAACTTTTGTGATATATTATGCATCCTAATAAACTTATCTGGGGTCAGAGAACCAAACAGCCACTAGATAGACATAGAGGCCCTAAAATGGTGGCACACATGCCTTTAATCCTATCACTTGAGAGGCAGAGATCCATCCGGATCTCTGTGAGTTCAAAGCCACACTGGAAATACCTGGGGATGGTGACTCACGCCTTTGATCCCAAAAAGTGAGGGCAGAAAGCAGAAAGGTATATAAGGCATAAAAACCAGGCACTAGAGCTGGTTAAGTTTTTAGGCTTTTGAGCAGCAGTTCAGCTGCGATTCATTCGGATGAGGACTAAGAGGCTTCCAGTCTGAGAAAACAGGATCAGCTGAGGAATTGGCAAGGTGAGGTGGCTGTGGCTTGTTCTGTTTCTCTGATCTTCCAGCGTTGGCCCATGTACCTGGCTCCAGGTGTGTTTTTATTAATAAGACCATTTAAGATTCGTGCTACACTTTTGTGTTAATCTCTTTCATAGAGGTTCACACTCTTCCTTTGATATCTCCCTCATTGCAACTTACTTGTTTCCTGTCTATCAAGGGCATCCAATTTAAACACATATATTTAATAATTCAAAGCTAACATCCACATAGGAGAGGAAATGTATCATTTGTCTAAATCTGGGTTACCTAACTCAAGATAATGATTTCTAGCTCCACCTATCTTCTTGCGAATTTAATAATTTCATTTTTCTTTATAGCTGAATGATATTCCATTGTGTAAATAAATTACATTTTCATTGTCCACTCTCAGTTTGTGGGTATCTACAAACTATTACTTCCAAGATCATAGAATAACATCTTCATATTCCTAAGAAGTCCGAACTAGAAAAGACAAAAGAACAACTTACTTGATACATGAAATTCCTGAGCATCTGATGTCATTGGGTCACTGTTGCAGCTGCCTCTTTCTATTTCTCTTTTCCTTGTGAGTTGCTGTTGTCTAGTCCTTGGTCACCTCCAGTTCTAGCTCCTAAGAAGTAAGTAAATTAGAACAGTTGATCCCAGCTCTTTATTCTCTGTTCAGTTTCATTGAATCTCATGGCTTATTCAAGAGTTTGTACTCATCATGGACTCAGCTAGGGCAGAGAACTGCAGGCAACTCAAGTTTTACGAGGATCCGTGCTGTGCTTTGACCATATTCACCATGAATTCTGGTGATGATTCTGAGAGGCCTATTTGCAATTTTCTCTGCTTTTTGTTTATAGACTTAGCTGTTCAGAAACGTAGAAGTGAGTATGGATATACTGATAATAACCATTGATGCACATTTTAGCATAGAATGAGCATGGTGGTTGAGGGTAATTCCTTTTCCTGGGGAAGCACTCAAATTTATGTGTTCTATATAAATCCTGGATGGATTTTCTGATGATATAAGAGAATTTATGTGTAGAAATAAAGGCATATAGGTTTCTGAAAGTCAGCCTTTTCAGAAACACCCTGTTGATTTTGGAGTTATTTATCTACTGAATAACGAATTACCAGGTAATAGTAATTAATTCTAAAGCAGTCATTTGCTTACTTGTAAATGACAAAACTTACCTTACCTATGGATGTTCAAGAAATATTAAGATAGAATACTCCAAGAATGCAAAGTGTCCTTATATCCTGTATTAAACCAGCAGAAAGAAAAGTGGTGTAACATATGGTGTAACAATAGAGTTGATTTTAAATGGTCTTACATAGATTCATAGTGAAAGGGATTAGGAATCCCAAGCTGTAAAGATAACCCAAGTCCATTCAATGTGTGTAATATGTAATGATTTAAATATCAGCTTGATACACACACCATCTTTCCTAATAGTTAAATATTAAATAGCATCATCAAATTTATGATCAAATGTTCTCTACCAATTAGTGATACATCAAGTTTGAGATTCTGAGTCATAATTTATATTACCAGTAGTGTTTATCTTTCATTTGCCATAGTTTAAAAATATGTTTAGTAATTGCCTCAAAATTAATAAATATTATGTTAGTCAATAATTTCACTTTAAACTTCTACATTGACTGATTGATTTTATAATTATTTTAAAAATACACTTCAGTTTTCTCAGTATGACACTATAAGTATTCTCAATTTTTTGCCATAGATTGCCAATAAAGAGAATGAGTATCAGTTCATTTATTATGTCAATTTATTATTTGCATCATAAAAATAAAAATTAAAAAGATAAAAATATAATATAAAGCTAATCACTTTTCTATCTTCATTAATAGTTCAAGTGATATAAAATAATCTTATTTTGAGTCTTAGAATGATTTACTGCATGGAGTTTTATGCCATAGTGTATCTCTCACATATACTGCACATTTGCAACAGCTAAGTTGAAATATTAACCATTTCTATATACATGGGTTGATGAGATTAATTATAGAAATTTTTATTTATCACCCTTAAATCTTTCTTATTTTCAGGTTTATGTAACTTAATGAGATACTCTTTCAGTTTTCAGTAAACAATAAATAAACAATTGTTTTCTAAAAATATGTCTTGAAGACAAAATTCTGTATTGAACATATCTGCATGAGGTCAAATAAGTTCTTTAGTATACTTTTACCAGATTCCTGTTTAGATGACTAAATATTTTAGGACAGACTCTGATGAGTTCCCAATCCAGTTTTCCCCTTCTGTAATGGTCATTCTTGGTTGTCAACTTGACACACTGGGCAAGGGGGACCTCATTTGGTGCTTGTCTCCACTTGACTGGCCTATCTGCATGCCTGTGGCATTTCCTTGATTGCTAATTGGTGGAGGATAGCCCAGCCAGCTGTGAGTCTGGTGGTGCCACACCTGGGTAGGGGGTCCTGGGTTGTATGAAGAAGCTAGCTGAGCAGAAGCTGAAGCAAGGCTGTGAGCAGCAGTGGTCTTCTTTGGTCTCAGCTTCTGTTTCTAATTCTAGGTTCCTGACTTAGGTTTCTGCCTTGAGTCCCTGCTTCAACTTCCCTAGATAGTGGCTTATAACCAGTCAGTCAAAGAAACGCCTTGCTCTGGAGGAGGTGGGAATGGGGGGTGGGCTGGGGGAAGGGGAGGGAGCAGGAAGGGGGAGAACAAGGAATCTGTGGCTGTTATGTAGAACTGAATAGTATTGTAAAATAAAATAAAATAAAATAAAATAAAATAAAATAAAATAAAATAAAATAAAATAAAATAAAATAAAAAGAAACCCTTTCCTCCCTAAAGTTGCTGCGGACCCTGTTGTTTATCACAAAAGAAATTGAGGTAGGAAATTCATGGCTTGTTTTTGTTGTTGTTATGGCTGTAAGCAAGATAGTTGCTATCTTTTCGTTGTGAAATATGAAATATCTTCTACAAGCTCAAGTGTCTGGACACTTGGTACCCAGCTGGTAGGACTGTTTGTGGAGATTAGAGGACCTTTAGGAGGTACATCCTCAATGGAGGAACCGACTCGTTGTTTAGTTAACAGCTGAGCATGTCTCCCATCCCTACTCTCTGTTGGTCTATTCTTTCTGGCTAGCCACTTCACTGTAAGCACCCACTACCGCTGCAGTCACAATTTCCTGCTGCCTCGACTACTTCACCAAGAGGGATAGAATCCCTTCAACTCTGAACCCAAGTAAGTCCTTCTTCCATTAAGTTGCTTCATGTCAGGTTTTTAGTACCAGGGCAAGTAATACAATGTACAGTGTGGCTGAAGTTTTCCTGGTCCTGCCTGGCTCCCATGGCCCTGTGGCCTCTTGGACACACATAAATACACAGAGGCTTATATTAATTAAACTACTGGCCATTAGTTCAGGCTAACTATTGACTAGCTCTTACATTTAAATTAACCCATAATTCTTATTTATGTTTAGCCATGTGGCTTGGTACCTTTTCTCAGTTCTGCCTTCACATCTTGATTCCTCTGTGTCTGCTGGCAACTCCTGACTCAGTCTTCCTCTTCCCAGAATTCTCCTCTCTCCTTATCCCACCTATACTATACTTCCTGCCTGGCTACTGGCCAATCAGCATTTTATTAATCAACCAAATCAGAGCAACACACATTCACAGCATACAGAAAGACATCTCCAGCAGTACAGTTTCCAGTCTGTTGCAGAACTAGGGAGAAGGCGTGATTAGTAAAAATCCTGCAAGGCTCTGTTCTTAAGCTGTTTAATTGAGTGATTGTTTGGGAGAACCAGAAGATCTTTGAGTTCAGAGAGTTAGTTTCTATAGTTTATTATATTTTTTTGTCTTGTGTTTTCTTTGCCATTTTGTGTAGGAAGATAAATCCTACAAGGCCTAGAGATGAACTAACCTGGAGTCTACTTAGAGCCTAGCTAGCAACAGGCACTGTCAGAGGTCCTGATCATGCCTGGCCAGTGAAGGGTAACCACACAATGTCATGGATTGGGACACAGCGTGGGTGCTGGGAGGAGGGTATGTAAGGCTCTTCCCATTGCTGAATAAACGAGTCTTCTGTTGGCCCTTCACCTGACTCCTGGTGTCTGTGTTGTTGACACCTGTGCCTTCTCACCACCCTGCCCCAAGGGAGCCATTAAGACCCAGCACCAATTATGGGGATCATTTTACGTTGGTATGCTATACAACATGGTTTTACTTTCCCATTTTTCCACTTGGATATGGCACAGGTGCATAATTGCTTTGATTGTGACTAGCGCCTCTCCTGGTGGAAAATTCTTCCCCAAAACATTAAAAAACTTCCATCACTAACAGGTATGCTGAAGCACTTAGGACCTGTGTAGAGGTCTAGGTAGATGTGTATTGTTGCTTTGACAGGTAGATGATGAGAGCCACTTAAAGAAGGTGGGGTTTATTTTAGTGCACAGTTTGAAGGTATAATCCACCATGATGGGAAAGACATGGGCAGTAGGACACAAAACATTTGTTCGCTCTACGTCCACAGCCAGGAAATAGAGATGGACAGATGCCAAGTGTTCAGCTCACTGTCTCCTTTCTATTCAATCTGAGACACCAGCCCATGGAATGCACTACTAACATTTAAGGAAGGTCCTCTACCTCAGTTAGTACAATCTATAAGTTCCTCGTGGGCATGCTCAGAATTGGTTTTCAAGGTGTTTCTTAATGAAATCAAATTGACAAAGAAAATAACACACAATGTTTTGCTCCTATTTATTTCGTGTTTAAGACGCCAGGATAAAGTTCTAGAGTCATGTTTGTTCTTAGATTGTCTTGTTTAATGTTGAGTTGTTTGATGCTAGGACAGTAAAGGTTTTGGGAATCTTAGACAATGTACTTGTGTGTCCTTCTAATATAATCATTTGTTATTCTAAATCATTATATATTTTCAAGGATATATAAGGTCCTCTATGCTGCAGGACAATGGACACATTCTTGCTGTAACTCTGGCCACTTGTTCCCTAAGGTATCTTTACTAATGATTTCTATGGCAACATTGACATTATCAGCTCAGCCACTGCAGTGTTCTTACCATAGTCAATGATCGCGATTGCACATCAGATCCTTTCTGTAGAACTGAGCCCTCTCCAGCTATACTTATCACCACATGAGATTAATTTGTATTTAAATGTAAAAGATTACAATATAGTAGCTTGGTTACCCTTTACCATCACCAGGAAACAGATGAATAAAACCACGTGAATGTGATATCAAGTCTCTGATGACTTCATAATCTAATTTAGCCTGTTACATTTTTATGGTAAATTAACAGGGAGAAATACACATTTGTTTTATCATAACCTCTTTTCCATATTCAATTAGAACATGGAGGAATTCGATCCACATCTCTTATCAGTGGGCAAGCTTCATAGTTTTCTTTGCTGATAGCTCTCTTGACAAAACTTTTTGTTTAACTGTCAACTTGAATCTGTTGCTCAACACTAGCTCCCCATTGCTCTCTTGGCCAGACCAATATGTTTTTATATTCAAAAGCTAGTTGTACATTTAATTATCCTTGCAGATACTGTTCATCAATATAACTTTAATTATGAAAGTGTCAAGTATCTTGGAAGTAAATCTATTCAGAACACTCTGGAACTTGTAAGTAATACAAGTACCTCTAGGAATGCTTTTTCCTTTTTTTTTTTTCCTTTTCAGTTAAATGGGGCCTTATAGCTCCCCTGATGGTGATCATTTTTTTTTCTATTTACCTGTGATACTGTTCCTGCTAATTACATATCCCTAAGTAGCTACAATTACACTGTCTGTAAGGAAGAACTCATAGTTCATTTTTCATAATAGAAAGAGATACTACTTTAAAATTGAATTATTAGGGTTATTCCAATTTCTTCCCTGTTCCTTAAAATAATAGCAACAGTAAGAGAGCTTATCTACATAGTCCAGTCTGGATGAGAACTTGCTGTTGAAAGTACCAAAAGCTGGCTTAGAAGTCATAAAGTTCTCTCTCACCTCAGCATCTGGTATGCTGTCAGGGTGTGTCACCATGCCTGGCTTCAATGCAACTATTATCATATTTGTTACTTTAATGCATTTTCAAGTCTTCTAGAACTTTAGACAACATTTCTCATTCACCATGGAAATGTTAAAATTGGCTAGAAAATAAGAACTTCAAATTATGATATTTTTGCATTGTAGTATCATAATAAACTGAATTAATTTATAGCATATTCAAGAGATATCAGAAGACATATATCAAGAGATGATAATATCAAGAGATAATATATTAACACTATTTAGATATTGCCAAATATATTGAATTTATAACACCAAATGATTATCTTGTACACCCAAACTCAGCATTCTAACTAAAATCTAGATTTCATATGGAAGAGTAGAATAGTTTTAAAAAGAATGGCTTGTCAATAATGTCTACTTTAGAAAATGAAATACGCTTTTATTTTCAAAATATTCTGAAAGGTAATATTGCTTTGTACTAAGAATAAGTAAAGTTTCCAAATCTGATAACCCTGAAAAGTAGATTACTCAATATAATCATTAATGTAATGAGATGAAACATAGATTTATCTATCAGCATATATATTAATAACATGTATTTTGACTATTTATTTTCAAAGACAGTTGTCACTGTTAGTATTATGGTTTGTAGGTAGACAAGAATATAGTTTGGTCACTTGAAATATACTAGAAAAGTAAGGTTTTTATAAGTATTAATAGAAAATGGATGTTGAACTTATGTCAAACAAATTATCACTCTACTAATAGCTAAATATCAATTTAAACTAATTTATTTCATGAAATATTCCATCTTATGTATAAACTATAACACATTGAATTTTAAGTTAGACACTGTTGGTACATTTTCAGTGGGTATTTTTACATAGATGCTTTTGCTTCTATAAACACTGCGGCTGACTTAACACCTTGCCCCATTCGATACTGTGTTTCAATACACACGTAAGCCTGCTTACCTCATTCACTACTGGAAAAAGCTCCTGCTCTTACATTTCACAATATATAGAAAACCAATGGATTTAACATCCCGACTGACAATTAAAGATTTGTTGCCTGTCATTTCATGTTGTTTGCAAAGTGAAAACAAATCACAAAGGATGTTTGTGCTGTGTTTGAAGATTCAATATGATGATTCTATCCTCATCTACTAACACACTCTTTCTCTCCCTATATATAGTGTATAAATATTATATGTATTTATTATACAATATACACATATATGTATTCAAAAGCTACTGCTGCATTTAATTATCCCTGCATTTACTTATCCCTATTCATCAATATATTTAAATTAAGAAACTCTCAAGTATTCAGAACACTCTGGGACTTGTAGGTGAAAAAAAGTACCTCAAGGAGTGCTTTTTTTCTTTCCCTTTTCAATCAAATGGGGCCTTATAGCTCCCCTGATGGTGAACAATTTCTTGCTTCATTGGTAATATATATATATATATATATGTATATATATATATATATGAGAGTTTTGCTTTAACATGTATATAAAGTACATACTAGTAATACATTACATATTACATAATATATACAGTGCATGTCATATTATATATATATTATATAGCATATGATTGATGTGACATATAGTATATTGCCAGTGAGTATATTATTATAATATATTATGTAATATATAATATGTAATGTATTACCAATGAGTATATGTATATATATATATGTTAAAGCAAAATTGTTTTGGTTTATATATATACATATTTGTATACATACACACATATATATGTGTATGTATACAAATATGTATATATTTTGTATATATATATACATATATGTATATATATATGTGTGTGTATAGTTTTGCTTTAGCACAATACCAAACAGTCCACAGACTCTACACTGTATTGAAAGTATAGATGTCTTTGTACAAGTAATGGCAGAGATGAGGACTGAAACACAGTAATTTTCATTGGTTTTCATATAAATTTAGAAAGTTTGCAAAATATATGTTCATGTAAAAACATTGCTAAGAGACTCCCATGGACTTGTACTAGGTCTATGCAAGTAGATAAACGTTTGTAGTAATCTTTCATGTATAAATTACTAAATTAACACCTGTGCATTTTTCCTTCATTTTTAATAAAACAATTTTAAATTTATTTTACATACCAGCCACAGTTTTCCCTCCCCCACCTCCCATTCTCTCCCCTACCTCCTTTCTACTTCTTCCCCCACCCCATCCATCCATCCCTCAGAAAAAAGCAGTCCTCCCATGGGAGTCAACAAAGCAGAGCATATCAAGTTGAGGCAGGACCAAGCTCCTTCCTGCTACACCAAGGCTGAGTGAAGCATCCCACCATAGGGAATAGGTTCCAAAAAGCCAGCTCATGCACCAGGGACAGATCCTGGTCCCACTGCTAGGGACTCCACAAACGGACCAGACTACACAACTGTCACCCATATGCAGAGGGCCTACGTTGGTCCCATGCAGGCTCCCTAGATGTCGGTCTAGAATCCGTGAGCTCCCACGAGCTCGGGTCAGAACAGCTGTACATTTTGTCATCCTGGAAATCACAAACACTCCCATGTCAATACAGAAACAGGTACAGTTTCTCACATTACAACTGTGATTAAAGCTTAAGATCATTTGAGCTTCTATCTGTGCTTAGCTAAACTACTTATTTATATTGTTCTGCTAATACATACTACTTGTTACTAGAGGTGGAAATCTTGGTATAATAATGGCACTAAATAAGATAATATCACTATGTGATGTTAGTGTGATGATAATAGGAGGAGCATCCCTCAAACCTTGCTGTTGGATATTTCTGTGGGAACCATGCCTTTGAGCTGCATGTGCTTCACCTGTGGAATGTGATGAATATACATTTCCCTTAAAACTATTAAATATTCTAGTCATAGTTGTTCAAGGAGATCTTCTTTATGACTTCACTCTCAATACTCATTTTCAGATCCAAACCTCACTTCAACCAGATGACCTCACATTTGTCCTATAGCCTAAATTTCCAAATAACAAAAGCCACTTTTATGGACTATTAAACATATACTGAAAAAAAAATGACTGCCTTGGAATACAGATGAACATTCATTAAAATTCCATTGTAACTTGAAAATTTCCATATGCTAGCTATTTAGGCTTATCACCTTTGGCAAAATGAATGAAAAATAGTATCGTTTTACAATTTTATAAAAAGAATTAAGGTCCCTAGAGTAGATGTGTCTTAAGTGTGACTTCCCTTTTTTCTTTCTTCATATTAGCAGATGAAAAGAATAAACATGAATTTCCAAAGTCAGAAGTAATGACAGATAATGGTGCATGAAGGTTTATTTTACTCACCCCTTTTATTCACTTTCTTATTCTTTTATCAAATTAAGAACATCATACAAATCTGGCGTGCCATCTTAAGTGAAGCAAACACAACTATATAGATAGAAAGGGGAAGATTCTCTTGATAGACTATGAATTAAGTTGTTGCCTAGGCAGTGTCAGATTTGGATTTAGAAAACAACAGTGTGAAATCCTCAAGTATAATCCTTGGGGGGAAACTCAGTGGTATAGTATAGACACAGCTGCTTGAGCTATCATTCATGTCAGGTGGGAAATGATGTGGAAGAAGGAGGGTAAACAAGTCTTCAATAGCTCATATCTTAGAGACAGAATAGAGTGATGGAAATGACACCTATGAGTGTTAATGAAACGCCAGGACATCTTTATTGTGGAAACACTCTAGCAAAGAAATGGAATTCAGTGTCACAGTCGTGCTATCAAAAGGCAATTTTCAAAGCAGTCAGCAAATCATATACTTCAATTTTGGTCTCAAGTGTTGGAGATGTGAGCACTGGTCAGCACACAAGGCTGCCGAAAACAATTCTCCCCAGAACGTACTGGCATAGGTTGGTCATCCTTCTCCAAAAGCTCACTTAAGCATGAACCCTTATCTTTTGACCTCACTAGTTAATAGTCATCGTAAATAGTCAGTATAGTGGAACCCAGAAGAAAACATATTGTTAAAAGACCATGTACTATGCTGCCTTTCACAAACAATATAGATGCTTTCATCAGTATTAGTCTTTTAAAACGTTCTGTTTATTTCTTTGCAGTTAGGAATGAATGATGTGCTCATTCCTGATGTCACTGATATCATTCTTAGGTCACTGAAGTTTTTTCAAATTTCATTGTGTACCATACTTTTTTCTTTTGGGCCACAAACCAGCTCCCAAATCATGACACAGACTTATTATTAATTTTGAATCCTTGGCCTTAGCTTAGCTCTTTTCTTTTCTGGCTAGTTCTTTTAACTTTGATCAACCTGTTTATCTTTATCTACCTTTTGCCTCAGGGCTTTTTAGTTTCTTTCTTTAAGTACATCTTCCTTTTGCTGTTTCTCCTGACTGGCTGGCCAGCACTGCCTGGCTTCTGGCCCCAGATATCTCCCTAGTTCTCTCCTCCTCCTTTTCTTGTTCCTCCTTTCTTTCTTTTCTTTTCTTTTCTTTTTTTTTTTTTTTTTGGTTTTTTGAGACAGGGTTTCTCTGTGTAGCTTTGTGCCTTTCCTGGAACTCACTCTGTAGACTGGGCTGGCCTCGAACTCACAGAGATCCACCTGGCTCTGCCTCCTGAGTGCTGGGATTAAAGGCGTGTGCCACCATCTCCCGGTTTGTTCCTCCTTTCTTGAGCCTATATTCTCCTCCAATTTATGCTCTATGCCTTCCAGCCCCACCTATCCTTTATTAGCCATTCAGCTCTTAATTAGATGAATCAGGTGCCTTAGGCAGGCAAGGAAAAATAGCTTTTCATATTTAAACAAATGCAACTTAAATAAAAGTAACATGCCTTTACAGAGTTAAAGTAATTTTCTGCAGCATAACAAATGTAACACATCTTTACCTTGTTAACATATTATGCCACAACCTCATTGTTTTATTTTAATTGGGGAAATATTTTCTCTCTAAACACCAATGTCTTAGACCTAATTTTCTTGTATTTCAGTCATTAATGCTAAGAACTGTCTCTTAAATTATGGACACAAGTTATATAAAAAGGGAGATGTTTTAAGTAAAAAATTTGGAAGCATTAGAATTTATTGGATATGGAATAAATATGAACACAGTGAGATGCAAATAATATATGATTTGTAGGTCGACTTCAGAGAAAAAGGCCTAGATGGTTTCCGTGATGGCTTCTCTCGTGAAAGCTAGGATCATAAATAATATAGGTTTGTTTTTAGTTTCACAACAAGCTTTGGCAATTCAATAGAACAATGATCAGAGCAGGCTGCAAGTATAGACTCGAAACTTTCTCTATATTTGCCTAAGTTCTCTAGGAAGTTAAACTATATTTTGTTTCACATCAATACCTATCTACTATTTTATTTTCTAATGATTCAAAGAAATTATGTTATCCTCAGTTCTAAGTGTTTATGTAGCTTTATCTGTATTTAGTCTGTATCATTGCTGAATATAAGAAGACATGGTTTGACCCTTGGCATGCTTCTGATAGGCAAGGCTATCCTCTCAGGCGTCGAAACACGGGATACTGAGATGGTCAGCCCTTTATTGGTTCACAAGAGGGGACTGTTACTTGATTGTAAGACATTTTGGCTCTATCCCCACAATGACACTCCTTGGCCCAATTTAATACATTATTGTATTTATATTGATTTAATCATAACTTGTTATGAACATAATGGAGTCTTCAGTTTTTCTGTTATTTTTATTTATCTTATTTTTACAAAACTATGGGCCTCATTATGACATTTTCATGCATGTGGTCTTTTACTTCGTATGAGCAAATCAATATTTAGTTTTTTATTGTCCATATTTATCCCATTACCCTCTACTGTTTTTCATCTTTATTTTTAAAATAAAACATATTCTGATATGTAAAAAGACAACAATTCTAGATGTTCAGGGAGTCCAACGTGATGCTGTAATACGTGCACGCATTGTGTGATATTTAAATAGTTTGAATGTGTTCTTCTCAGTAATTATTTCCCGGTGGAGACATCATTCACTTACCCTCCCTTCCATTTGCCTGAAATGTACAGTGCACTATTGTTAGCTGTAGTCACCCTGTTATGCCACAGCACACAGAAACTTCCTATTACTTTCTAAGTCTAATTTATTACCCACTGATTAATCTCTCCAGTCCTCCCTCACTAATCCTTTCTGTAGCCTCTGGTAACCTCCATTGTACTCTTAGTTTCTGTAGACTTTTATAGCTCCTAAGGTACTTGTATTCCTGTGCCTGAGCTATTTTATTTAACAAAATAACCTCAAGTTCCATCCATATTGTTGTCAATGGTAACATGTTAGTTTTTTTTTTTTAATGGTTCAAGGATTCCTTGGTGTATGTGTCCAAATTTTCTTTATTCATTAATCAATCAATGTACTCCATACTGTTTTCATTTATTGTATTTTTTGAGTGTATGGTATATATGTATGATGTTCATAAGGGAGGTTGTGGGTACTTGTGTAGAGATCAGAGGATACCCCTGGATGTTGGCCCTCACCATCTGCCTTTTTAAGATGGTCTCTTGCTAACTGCTATATATGAAAGTCTAGCTGGCCAATGATTCTCCTACATCTGCCCCTCATCTCTAGCTGTGAGTGTACTGATATTACTGATACTTGCTTACTGCATTTAGCTTCTTCATGGGTTCTGGGGATTGAGCTGGGTGGTCCTTTGTGCTCCATAAGTGACTTCCTCCTGAATCATCTCATAGCTCACCTGTTTTTACTTTTTATTATTCTATATATATATGGAGATGAAGATAATTCTTTGTTTATATATATATCTCCTTTGGATATATACCTAGGAGTGCCCAAATTCACAATCTTATCTGTATTAGTTAGGTTTTCGATGCTATGACCAAATACCCATGAAAAGCAACTTAAGGGAGAAAAAAGTTAATTTTAGCTCACTGTTTCAGAAGGTTGTTGTGTGACACTATTCCTGGGAAGACATGAATATTAATTTACATGATGGAATGTTATTTTTCTGTTAAGAAAAAAATGAAATTATTAAATTTGCAAGAATGGGTTGAGTTAGAAACAATTATTCTGAATGAGGTAACCCAGCCCTGGAAAGATAAACATTTCATTTTTTTTAAAAGTAGAAGCTTTTAAGCTTAGAATATATGTGTTATAATCACAAAGGTTAGGTAGTGAACAAGTGACCAGGTGGGTGGAAGTCATTGTCTAAGTAAGGGGAATAGATTGTAGTGTCATAAAGTGATAAAGTGAAAATTAGCACGGGTCAGTTAAATGGTGTGTGGGATGGGAGTACAGAGTACAGAAGTGAATATAGGAGGGTGGCCTTTTAAAAAGCCACCTGGAGACCTACTACTGTAGAAGCTTTCTAAAGTTTGTACATATGTAAAAGGAGTTTAAATTGAGTTACTAGATAGTGGAGAAAGTCATGCCCCAACCAGATATCTTTGCTACCAAATGAAATCCTCATGACCAGCAACACATCATATCCTTTTGTGTTGTTATCCAAATGAGTCCCACAGTTCCTCAAATACTGCTTATCCTCTAAAACATGATGGTAAGACCTTATTGTTGAAGATATGACATGCTTAAATCATTGAATGGTGAGAGATCAAACTGGTACTCTACTGGAAGTGTCACCCTTCCTGACTAGCATTCACAGTACTTTAAGTTGCTGCACATGTTACCAGGGGAGAAAAGTAATTATTGATCTCACTTAGTGAAGAACCCTGAAAGCTATAATAGCTGCCTGTCAGCAACCAACCACTTTTTTGAAAACCAGTCACTTTTTGAGTGCCTTTTTAAGGCCTGTTCCATGAGTTGAAACCTTACCTGATACTGTTAATGCAGCAAAGATTCTGAGACTACATAAGTTGTGTGCCTTAGGGGAAAGGGGCAAATTACTACTACTGTTATGCTAAATAAATATAGCAATACAATGACTTATAATCATATATTGCTATACCTATAGATTGCCCAAACCTTATCAGAGAAAGATCTTGCAGTAGATGGGAAACTAACACAGAGGCCCACACTAGAAAATGAGCAGAGAGTGAGCCACATTGGAGCACTCAGTCCTAAATAGTATGTTTTCTTCACATGCCTCTCCTTAAGGTTCAGGGTTCCATGTGGATGAGAGGTAGAAAGGTTGTGTGAGCTGGAGGTGCTTGGTGACCTCAAGGAAAGAGCATTTTCCTTATACAACAGAGTTGATGCATTTATTAAGTTTCAGATAGTGTGGCAGCACAATCCAAAATCTGCACAAACTGAAGACACAAAAATCTCAGCATGGAGAAAGAAAAAATAGGCAGAAGGTCTCACCCCAAGCCAAGAAGCTATTAATTATTTATGTATTGTTTTGTCCTTAACTAAATATAAAGGAAAATAAGGCCAAATTCACATTTTCATTGTTGCTGAAATATTGTCATTACTTGTCACAAGGTTCTGTTATTTTCCTCATTTCATTAGTCAAAATAATCAAGGTCTAATCAAAGAAGCAGAATCCTACTGACATATGAGGAACATATAATGAGAATTTGACTTATGTATTTGTGGGTGTTAGTTGACATTTATATAAATTGCTCTGTTGTCTTGTGTTTGGTGTTGAATTGCAGAGCCCAGAGAGCAGACGACAGGGAAATGAAGCTAAACAGTCAGAGTAGTTACAAGAGGAAACACATAAGAACAAACTTAAGTTCTGTCTTTTCTCTGCTTCCAGGACTTCAACTTTAATGATGAGAATAACATCTACAAGGGCAAGATGTTCTTTGTCACTGAAATAAATAAGTACCACCCCATGAACATCTCCTAGGAGCCACAGGAGCTATATATCTGCTGCAGTGATGGTAGTGGAAAGGAACTGTCCCTCACAGTCCTGGTGAACCATAGAGACTAGCAGCATGTACAGGGTCTGCACAAGTCTAAGCCAGGTAGACTCGAGACTGACACTGAGAGGGGAAGTGGAACAAACCCTCATCCCAACTCAGAAGCTATCTCCAATTGATACACACAGAAGAAAAAATAGTTTTCTCTAAGGAAGCACTACTGGGTGTACGAACCACACCAAGGGCAGGCCCCATGCCCAGCAGTAGAGGGCCAACTGAGTGGTATTTTTGGAGATACTTTCTCTCATAATGCTTTGTTTGGATATATATTTTTTTTTTTTACCTTACAGGCCTTTTGCTTATGTATTTTGGTTTCTGATCTGTGTTCTTATGGTATTTCTGTGTGCAGGAATGTGTTTCTGTGCATCTGTATGTATTTCCCAGCCTCTCTTTATCTGGTTATTTGTTTTGTCCTGTTCTTGTTTGTTTATTTTTTATTACATTTTATTTTATTTTATATGCCTATTTATTTTCTAATGAGAGAGAAAAAGATAGGGTGTAAAATTGGGTCAGTGAAGAGGTGTAGCAGATCTGGAAAACGTTGGGGAAGGTTAAACCATTTAATATATTGCATAACAAAAAGCTATTTTGTATAAAAATGGAAAACAAAAAAGAAAAGGACTATCATCATCATAACATTGAGTCCCTCTATCCTAGAGCAAGGTGCATAGCTTTTCTTTAGTTATTAGAAGTTTTTTTTGTTCATTCTGATCATACATAGATTTGGGAATAAATATTTAATTTTAAAAAATAAAATAAACTTGCTGCTCTTGCAGGGAATATGAGTTTGGTTTGCAGCACTCTTGTTTGGTGGCTCACAATTGCTTGCAACTTTAGCTCCAGGGGATCCAATGCCTTCTTTTGGCTCAGAAGGAACCTACATGCCATTTGTATACACACACACACACACACACACACACACACACACACACACACCTCTGAATAATAGGAAATAAATATTTTAAAGCCCAATATTTGTAAAAGTGTCATAGCTTAATATTCTATGTGGTTGGGTCAATTTTATTGTCAAGGCACACACACAATACAATAAAATTATTATTCAAGAGTGCTGCAAACCAAACTCATATAAGTGGCATTATTTTCATTGTTTTCACTAATTTTCAATGCTAGCTACTTATAATCTGAAGACAATTCCAGCTGTCCTGATTAGTTTTCTGTCTTTATGTATCAATTCACAGTATTCACAATTATAAGTCAAAGCTTGTTTATATTCCACTGTGTCTTTTTTGGGAGTGAGTTTTGCCATCGCTTGAAATGATCCATTATTTTATTGTAGAAAATTAGGTTTTCTGTTTAAACATCAGGATTTTATAAAACATTCTTCATTGTGATAACAATGAAGTTATTACGAAAACCAATTTAGTAATCCATATATCTTTGTTTTCTCATGATAGTGGTTCAAATTAAGATACCTATTAAAGTTTGTGTTCAGTCCTATAATTAGAAACAGGAAGGAACAGATGGCTTCCTACTTAAAATTATGCTTTGTGAAGGAAACTACCTGTACTGAAGGACCTTAACTGTAACATTTCAGCACTTTTAGATCTTAAAAAGCTATTGCATTTTACAGTCTTGTTAACAACTTCTACCAAAAGAATATGATTAACTGGAGAAAGTATAACAATGTTGGAATGTTTTTACATGCTGGTGTCACCAAAATAAACTCCTGAAAAACAAAACAAAACAATGAAGAGTTATAAAATCCCCTGAGGTAAAATGAGAGGTATAACAATAGTCCCTCGAAATTTAAAACAACGTCACAGAGAGGTTAAGTGTACCAGCAAGGTCTACAATCTGGTTGAACTCAATTTGGTTTGCCATATATTCAAGTGAACTGGAGGTTAGTTATATTAACATTAATCTAATTAATATAGTAACCCTCAAAATTAGACATCACCATGACCATTTCTAAAATGAAAGAAAAGCTATGTACTGTTAAGTAGTTTTCTCAAGGTTATCCACTAGGAAGCAAGAGGCACAAAACTTAGGTGCTTGGAGTTAATGGAAAGCCCTGGGTTTAGTTTGGGTCTGCTCTGTCTGCCTAGGGTGGGACACCAATTTGTAAAGGGTGAATTCCTGGGTTCTGCTATGGACTGAGAATTGCATTGACATATGTTACAGTTGAATAGGTGGACATTCTCCATGAGTAATTTTGACAAACATCCGTTGTATAGAGGGTGTGCGAAGTGCAGTAAATACGGCAATAAATAGAAGGGGAAATCAAACCTTCACACAGACCCGGGCCCATGAGTGCCAGGCTAACCTTGCTAGACATGAGATTAGTTTTCTTATCAGAAAGAAAACAACACATTTTCACTTTGTCCTTCCTTTTCAAAAACACCTTGGCAAGTTTTCTCATTATATAGTACATAATATTCTGTAAATATGTTAAGATTTTATAAACAACACGTGTTTACCCAACATGCTTAAGAAGGAAAGAAGGGGGGGGGGGGCAGCTTTATAGCCTCGGAGGCGAGCGGGGTGGGGGGAGCTGGCTACCAACTGAGCTAGAAAGCGCAAAAAGAGAAGCGAAAAAGAAGCATAGACAATTATTTAATTATATCATAAAACCATTTTTAGGCTCAACACTTCCCCCTGTAAATTAAGATAATCTTGACATGCATTTTACAGTCTTTTAGCATTATATTTCAAAGAAATGTGAGATTGATAAATCTAACTGTGGAAAAAATTAATAGCATGAACAAGCATAAAGAGGAAAATGCTTTGCTATGGTGTAGCAATGCTGTTTTCCATTCTAAATGCTGTTGGATATTTCACCAATTTATATGTTTATAATTGCAGTATTTTAAAATTCATCACATAAAAAGTTAATGGTCTTATTGTATAAGTTTGCATCATCAGCATTTCGTTTCCCTAATTGCAGTTATTAAAATTTATAAAGCCGTGAGAAAGAGCTATTTGTGAACACACCTTGGTCCCTGGTGCTGGATTTCTAAGTGATAGCTTTGCTGGGGTGGAGCACATTCAGCCTAATGAATCTAAGAACACCACACTAATTTTTAAAATGAGAAAGAAAACACTTAGTGCCCTCCTAAGCTTTTGCACTAGGAAGCAGGAGACACAAAGAATGCGTACTTGGAGTTGATGGAAAGGCCTCACTGTGGTTTTGGTCTCCAATCTGACTGCAGAATGAAGCATTGCACAGTGATTGGCTGATGCTGCCAGATTCTCTTAATTTTGACATCAAACGCCATCACAAGTGAAATTTGAGAGATTTGTGGCCATGCTTTCTGCTCACATTGAGCTTAAAGATCTTTTAACAAAAGTTGATGTTTTTGGCAGAACAATACCTGTTTCATGTACTAACTTTTAAAGTTATTTTTTTAGTCAGATTAAACCATTCTAAAATCTTAATTAGCCATCTTTTCTGTATGATGATTTAACTATGTAATCTGCAATCTCTGGACTTTGGCATGGGAGTATTTTCAACGTAAACTTCTGGACATAGTGAGTAGCTATGCAGAGGATGGAGCTAGAGGGGACCTGAAAATCCGTGGACTCTCCTGGAGAGTCAGGTTGATAGTGTGTTGCAAGCACAACCTGGATTCAGATGTTTTTCCTTCTAGTATTTGTGTAACTTTGGCTTTTTGTGTCAGTTTTCTCATAGGATGCTTCAGTGACTGGCCAGCTGTGTGACAGTTTGTAATTTACTTTTATTTATATTATCTATTTAGTGAGACAGCACTTTCCTAGTTTTCTTCAGTAACTTATACATGGTATTGATTGGCTTTTGGGTATTCATATAGGTAGTTAGTGTGTAATTTAGTTCACTCAATGCTAATAAAAGAAATTTTCATGCCTTGGGGAATGTAAAGTGGTTAGAAATAGACTTGGTGCATAGTTCCGGAGGCCAGGAAGCATAGGGTCAAGAGAGCATATCTTGTAGAGTTTTTCTCCTTCTCATTGGCAGTTTGGTGGGGGAGGAGGGAGGGAGACTGAGTCAGGAGGAGTTTCCTGGAAAGTAGATACTGGAAACCAGCATGGAGGTACAGATGTGGGTGGTTTACTGTGTGTGTTCACTGGCATATATGCATACATTATCCAATCAGCTAAGAATATACCAAGTTACTGTCCAATGAGTCCCAGAGACAAGCAACCCACTTTATTATGTGAGGGTGTACTGGGGCAGTAAGTCCAGGCAGCGTGTTTACAGACAAAGGGCAGGAAGCAGGCACCGCTCTCGGCTTTGGTGCAAATTAGAGGGTCTCCAGTAGCTGGGACTCCATTAGGAGACATCTAGCGTTCCAGAGACTCAGGTCTGCTCAAACATATGCAGGAGTTCTGGCGCTTCTCACATTCCCTGTCTTAAAGCGTCACCACCTGAAGAGAGAGAGACTGACTGCTTAGTATCTGCTGAAGAACTTGGCAGCATCGAACATGGCGGAAGGCATCTGTTAGGGTTTATAAGTGAAAGTTCCCCGCTGGTTCATGGGTTTGAATACATGAGCTGCAGATTCTGACACTTTTGGAATGTTGTAGAAAATTTAATATCTGGGGTCTCATTAAAGGAAATATGTCACTGATGGGTAGGCATTTAAAGATTTTTCAGCTGGGTCTTAGTTCTGGCTCAACTTCTCTGTTTCCTGATTGGCTAAGATGTAAGTAAGCAGTATCATCGTGTTCCTGCAGCTATGGTAACAAGCCTCCAGGATAGACTGTTCTATCTCAGACCGTGAGCCAAAAAAAATTCCTTCCTTCCTAAGTGTTTTTTTTTTTAAGTTATTTTAACAGCAATGAGAAAAAAAATAAATATAGCATCAAATGAGTAAGAGAAAGGACAACAAACCAATCAACAAACAAACAGAAACACCAAACTACAAAATAACAACACAAGCACACACAGAAAACAAGGAGTTTGTTTGGTATTGCCCAGTTTCCAGAGCATAGGGCCTGCCCTGAGTGTGGTTAATAGACTCAGTGCCAGTCCTTTGGAGAAAACTGATTTTTCTTTCTCTCAGAAAGTAGCAATTGCAAATAGCTTCTTGGTTAGGGGTAAGACTGAACAATGTACATAGAGTGAGAGACAGACCTTGGAGCACTTAGCCTTAAATTAGATGTCTGTATCAGACCTTCCTTCAGGACTCAGGGATCTATGTGGAAGGGGAGGCAGAAAGATTATAAGAGCAGGGCCCAAATACATATGAACTCACAGAGACTGTGAAAACATCAGTTTTACATTTTTCACTCACATCTACATTAAGTGGGAGTGTGTCAATTTTCCCTTAGTCTTCAAGTGATTCTGAGTCTTCAGGGTGTCTCCCAGAAACTCATGAATGACTCATTTAGATGAAAATGAATGATTCATCAATATATTAACATAGGATATTAAGAGGTTAAACTTAATGGTGTCATCAATACACCTGCTCCATTCTTTCCATTCTTGCTAACTAAATCAGCTATCAAAAGGGGAAATTATTAGAAATTCATTCTCTCTGATTCTATAAGTTATGATCATCTATTCTATTTTTTGGTTAATTTTTCTAAAAGAGATTTGCAATTGATTTTTTAATAGTGCCTTTATCTCCAGTATTTGTAAATAGCCTGTTGTTCCCTTTCATGGATGCTTTTTTGCCATAATCATTTGTCTTCAGAATGACACTTGAAATTAAAAAAAATATGTCGAATGTTTAAAGCTTGAGATGGCTCAGCAGTTAAAAATGCCTACTGCTCTTGTAGGGTTCATGAGCTGGGTTCTGAACCCTCATTTAGGTGGTTCACAGTCGCTGTTAGAGGCTCCAGGAGACCTACCACCCCCTGCTGGCCTCCTAGTGCAGTGCACTCACGTGGTACACAGACATACAAATAGGCCATACACCCATGCATACAAAAATAAATAAATTTAAAATGCATTACTGTTTTCCTTCTCTCTTTTTTTAAAGATTTATTTATTTATTATGTATACAGAAGAGGGTGCCAGATCTCATTACAGATGGTTGTGAGCCACCATGTGGTTGCTGGGAATTGAACTCAGGACCTCTGGAAGAGCAGTCGGTGCTCTTAACCTCTGAACCATCTCTCCAGCCCCCGTATTACTGTTTTCTTATTTAATAAAAATAAATACTGTTGAGATAGGTATCTACTTATAGTCTTCTACGTGCAGATACCCAACAAGCTGAGCATCTCGTCAAAGATGCTGTATGTCTCGAACATAGTTTTGGCACCTGTCAAGAATCCAAAGGCTATAGCTGTGTGCTTGACTATAGGTCTATCCTACCAATGTACCAAAGATCATCATGTAAGAACTGGAGCTACCTATAATACGGCAGAAAGTCTTTTCCAGCTATTCATATTTAGTTTTAAATGTTTATTCATGTACGTTTTGGGAGGGTGTATGTGCATGTGAGTATAGTTGCCCATGTAGTCCAAAGCAAAAATAAGATACTCTCAACAGCCACACCTATCAGAATAGTTCAAATCAAAATTGCTCCAACATGGTTCAGCTTCATAGGTGTGGCCTTTATGTGCCTCTCTGGATCTAATAAGTAGAAATACTAAAAATAAAAGATTCTGAAGTTTCAAAAAATAAATAAATAAATACTGTTCTGGTAGAAGATCCACCTCAACTCCCCTCCCCCATCTCTTTCTCTAAACTTGACCCTTCAAAGCGGCGCAAATGCTCCTCCTTCAGAGAGGCTCAAGACCACTCCCACAGGGAATTCAAACTGCATCCCAGAAAACAGACACGTGGTTCTTCTGGTCTTTTGTCCCCATCTCCTCTCGTGGGGCTGGGGAATCACCCAGGAATGCTTTATCCATTAAACCGGGCCTTTTCCTAATTTGGCCTGATTTAGATTGCTGCATTGGTAGAGAGGCTTTCAGGGTGCCAAAAAATTATCAAATACATTGAAAGTTTGAATCATTGGAGGTAAATTGCAATTGAGATACAACATTTACAACACCTTGTCTATACCATATTGGATATCAATTCCTGTCTAATTGGGGTTTCAGCTCTTTGTTCCAGGCTGCTTCTTAGCTGACAGCTGGGCACTCCTGGTGGGCTGTCAGATGCAGCACACCACCATGGATTCTTTGCTCTCAGAGCTCAAGGCTGTCACAAACTCAGAATCTGGCACCCTCCATGTTCCATCAGGATCAATTGTTCAAACATATGAGCCAATTGGGGACATTTAATGTTTAAACCACCACATGGTAGGATTAGGCATGATTCTAAATTATAACGTTATGTTCCCATTGACGATCTCAATTTACTTAATTTACTCCTCTATCCTGTGAATTCTATCTCAGAGAAAAGTGTTTGGCTTATTTGAGTATAGATAGCCCTTTGTTGTAAGTTATCTTTGTTTAAAAACAATGACAACAACAACAGCAGGGCTTTCCTGATTCTCATTATTATCTTCTTTCCCAGATCTCCCAGAAGTCCAAGAATTAAGTAGGTAGATTCTTATTAATTATTCCCATTTAACTGTACGGCAACCACAGCCCTGTAAACCTCATTTTGATAGAATTGGGAACGTCTTTTCTCTACATGATAGGTTGACTTGCAGAACTCTGTAATTTCATTTTTATGATGAATTCATTTTAATATTGCAGTTTTTTTCTGCATATCAAATCTGATTACTTTTAGTTTTCTAGGACATTTTAATCAAGTCGCTGGTTGCATATAAACTATATAACAAAATTCTGAAAGCCCTGCGACGGAGCTCTGATAAATAAACATCACTGTTACCTCTGAGAAACTCAACCAAATATAATTCTTCCACAGTTATGAGCTCTGAGCCCTTGAGCTTATGAGACTAGTAAGAGTAGTAAATGATGAGGTGGCAGAGATGGCTCAGTGGTTAAGGACACATACTGTTCTTGCAGAGGACCCGAGTTCAGTTTCCAGCACCCATGGCAGGCAGCTCAGAGTTGATCTTTCTTCCAACACCCAAACATCTTTTCCTGTGTAATTTTTTTTTAATCTCATTTTTCTGAGCCAGGGGAAGCACTACTGTATCTCTTGGTGTAAATCATTCTCTATTGTGTCATTCTGTTTTGCATTTTGTGTATATGTCTATACAGCTTTCTTTAACAAAATACAGTTGATTGTGTGGCTTACCAAAGACAGAACCTTATTTGTCAGTTTGTTTTGTTTTTGTTTTTGAGGCTGTGAAACCCAAGATCAAGACAAACTGGTTACTCGTGGAGACCTGTTTATTGATGTGTTTCACAGGGTGGAAAGTATCAGACCTGCTGCCCGAGACTTCATTTATGAGGATAATAATTTCATCTTGTGGTCTCTGATCTCATAACTTAATCATGTCCCAAACCTTAACCTCCAAAGAGCATTGCTTTTGTGCTAAGATTGCCACATATGAATTTTTGAATACTATAAATACAAATAAATATGAATACCCATTCATTGTTTATATTGTTTATCATGAAAACACCAAAATATTTGTTTTTTCCTATGTATTTATTCCAATACTTGCCAATGTGTGGCCTTCCAAGCCTCCTGCTGTCTTTATCTCTCTCTTATTTTAAGTTCTAGCACTCCTTCTACATTTTTATTGGACCTCAGACATTGAACATGAAGTTACTAAACTCTTAGCATGGCCTTGTGTAGTCCTAACCAGAACATGAGGAAAGGCTTTATATTATTCAGATGCAGAGCTAATGATATTTGATTACTGCTTTGACACTGGCTGTCTTCCAAGAGTTCTGGTAGGTACAGCATTACAAGAATCATATGATAAATATATAACTGATCAAGAATAAACCTTTACTAAACCTTCTGCAAGATTTTGATCTTCAATTATATGAATCAGAGAACATAAATGCTATAGGGAAGAATCAGCTTGTCTTTAGACATTTCAGCATCCATCATTTGATTTTGATTTTGTACTTATGTCACCAGTCAGTCTTAGGATCTGACCATATCTTCAGGTTGATAATACTTCTGTTATTTAATGAACATTTTTTTTTCATTTATTTTACATACCGATCTCAGTTTGCCTTCCCTCTTCTCCTCCCATTCACCCTTCCCCTGACTCCCATCTACTCCCCTCACTGTCCAATCTTCCCTCTTCATACAGCAAGGGGCAGGCCTTCCGTGGGCTTGAACAAAGCATGTCACATCAAGTTGATGTAGGACAGAGCTCCTCCCTGCATCAAGTATGGACTCTGAACACATCCTAAAAAATCGTGGTGTATTTTCCAATGTATGTCCTTCTGTATGAGGCTTTTTGAGCATGTGGCTTGTGTAATGAATGCTTATCTGCATGAATATAAAACTTACCAGCCGAACAAATTTGTGGAAGCTTACTATCTTTCATGTTCTACACGTTGTGGTGGCCTTGACTGATTTTGGCCCTTGTTTGGAAGTCCAATAAAATGTGTGCTTTGTCTGAGGACTTCTCTTAATTTGGCAATTGGAAAATGCTTACAGAGAAAAATCTGAGGTAAATATGTCACTGAAGCTTGTTCAAGGTGCGTGGTTACTCTATCTGTAGTGTTTACTGTTTTATGAGTTGAATCATTAAAAAATATTTTCTCCAGTTTTTATACTTAATTGCATAGGCTGGTTCTATATAAGGTTCTTCAGTCTTGTCTAAATACAATTCCACACATTTAAATATTTCCAGTTATCTTTAGACTCTCATCCAGATTTCTGCATTGCAATTTATTGTCAATATTATGAGCTATCTTTTTTAACCTAGAAAAGATCCCTCACCTTAATTTCCCCAAATTCATTGTTCTAGAAATTGTCTGAAAGCTTTATCTTGGTATTTTAAACATCCAATTATCCTTAATGTTTTGTTCAAATTGTAAATTTGATATAAAACTTTCAAAAATATTGCTCACTTAACCATATGACAACTTTAACAACAATATATTCCCGTAAAATTTATGTCTGACCAGTGACCTTTTACCTATGAATCAATCAGTCTCCAGAGTCACATGACCCAGACAGAGCCCTGAGCCATTTTGACTAAATTACTTCATTTTTATTCTAGCAAGGTATCTAACTCTCATGCCAAAGGCAACTGGACATGCCAATGTTTTTGATATTAATTTTGTTAAAAAATAGCAAGCTAATTAAAGATATTTATTCATTAAAACATAGCAGTCCTATAATATGGGCAATCAAAGCATTTTTAATCATAAATCTTTTTTTTTAAAGCTATCATGTCGTACTTCTTTTTTAAATACAGAGATTTAGGCTATGACTTAGAGGTTCTAATCAGTTAATTTTATGCCTGAAGGTAGTATTTATTTGGTAGACGTTCTATAAAAGTTTGCTTGCAGTATTTACTTTGCACTACACTTTGCTTTTTCATTTTCTTCCACATGTTTGCAAGACTAGTAAGTCTATGCGCATAAGTGACATGTAGTTTCTGAGACTTACAACTTGTTTTCTTGACACACAAGTGAGTAGTGAGTAGAGGATCCCCATATTTTCCTGCAAAAGATCAGGTTATGATTTTGAGATTAAAAAGAAACTGTGTGTGTAACTACACGTGTTTTTTTTTTTTTTTTTTTTTTGGCTCTTTTTCTCTTTTTGAGGGGCCCACCACCCATTTCCCAAATAAATCACACATAGAGGCTTACTCTTGCTTATGCCTGGTCTTGACTTCTTTCTTGCCAGCTTTTCTTAACTTAAATGATCCCATCTACCTTTTGCCTCTGGACTTTTCCCATTCTCTTCTGTAAATATTACTCTTACTCTATGGCTTGCTGTGTAGCTGGGTAGCTGGTCCCTGGAGTCCTCCTCCTTCTCTGGTTCCTCGCTCTAGATCTTCTCACTCCAGTTTTCTTCTTCTATATAGACTCTCTGCTTGCCAGCCCCACCTTCTTTTCTTCTGCCTTGTTATTGGCTAGTTCAGGTCTTTATTAGACCATCAGGTGTTTTAGACAGGCACAGTAATAGAGCTTCACAGAGTTAAATCAATACAGCATAAAAAAAGGAACACGCCTTAAAATAATATTTCCCAACATATATGTGCATGCATGCGTGTGTTCCTGTGTGTGTGTGTGTGTGTGTGTGCGTGCATATATGCATGCATAGGTTCATGTACCCTGAAAATGCTTGCAGAGTTCAAAGGAGGATTGTTCTTCTCTGTCATTCTCTATTTTATTTACTTGAGACAGGACCTCTCACCGAACCTGGAGCTCTCCAACTTTTGGTGAGGCTGGCTAGCTAGCAATCTTCAGCAATCTTTTATCTCAGTTCTGCTCCCAACATTCTCTGTGCTGGGATTATGAGCATGTGGGACGATGCTCAAGTCATTATACTTGAAATGACCATGTTATAAAAAAGACGTTCTATAAAATATTTGTTACATACCAAATTTTGAATAATAAGCAAGATCATTTGTATCTTAGACTTTTATTGGTATGTGATATACCATATTGATTGTCATTTCTCATCTGGCTGCCTTAAGCAAGGATTTGGTTATATTGGAGACAGTTTTAAAACCAGAAAAAACAAATCCTGGCACTGTAACAGTTAATGCCTTAAAACTATCAGGAAAAGATAGGTTTTCAATTTTGTGGACTTTTTATAAAGCTTAAGATGATCTTAGATTCCCTAGCTATTATTAAGTCCAAGAGTAATGCACTGTGGACATAGATCTTCATGCATGCTGAGATTCTCTGGGACACTTATTTAATAAACTACAATGTAATATAAAATACATATATTGTAATGAACAAGAAACAGTCAACAATTTATATGAAGTCTAAGGTGCTTCCAGATTTAAATTACAAAGCTTTTAAATGTATATGTTTTAATGCTGTTGTGGATAGTTTGGGATGCAGTCCTTTTCTATCAACATATAATTAACATCAAAATAAGTTTTTATTAATATGAAGTTGGTAATGATATTGTTGTCTCTTTTCTGTTTGATTCATAGAGGGAAGTGAACTTCTGAGGTAGAAGCTTTGTCTTCATTTCCTTCTACAGGACTCAAAATCCTTTGCTATTTATATTATCAATGTCACTATTGGTGGAAAAATATGGCAATAAAAATTCAGCCTATTCTCATTGTTTGAATGAGACACATAGTATGCTATGTGTGCGAGAATACTGGACAAACCTGGGTCTGCCATTTTGGAATTTGCAGTTTAAGGGAAAAGAGACCTATTCTGCATGTTTTGTATGATACAGAATGTTAAATGTAAGTCCATTTAAAATGACATACAAATATGCAGGCATTGCTAAAATTGGGAAGAATGGGAAAATAAGTTTATAAGGTGAATTTTGGAAAATACATAAAATTTTCTACAAGATGATGTGAGAGAATACACTAGCTAGATTGGAGGAAGAAAACACTTCATTATCTCAGATTACATTACTTACTATTTCTGTAACAAAATGAATGCTGTTAATCAGTGAGACTTTGTGGGCTCTCAGCAATGTGTTATGTAAATTGTATCTCCAGGTAGAGTATAATTAAAAACTACAAGAAAACAAAGAGATTAGGATTCTGAACCTTGTGTACAAAGCCCCTTGAAAATACCTTATTACTCTGTAATTAATACATTTATTTTCCATAATTTAAAAATCATCTAATGAATTAGAATTCCTGAGAAGTAATTAAATGTGAAAAATTTGTGTTTTTTTGTTGACACAGTAAAATTAACTAAAAAATTTTCTTAATATGCTTTCTAGCTATAGTTTTTTATTACTTTCAAAGCACATTATGCATTTAATTTGCATTTTATTTCATTCTTTAGAGAGTTGCATAAGTTTAAACTTTTCCTTCTAGTATTTTCCATATTTATTATTTAGAAATAATTTATACATGAGTATATAATGAATAATTTTGATATATACATACATATAGTTATAAATACATCTGACTCATGTATATATGTAAATTTCAAAGTGTTATATCTGCTTTATGACATTATAATGAAACTCATTAATAACTACTGCAGGAGCAAATTATTAGACTAGGAATGTATTTATTGGGCAAATAAATACAGTAGGAATGAAAAAGGAAATATTATTTATTTTTCTCACTAATTTGAAAATGCCAGGTATAAAACCATAACAAATTATGAAAGTATATTTTTTAATAATTCATATGCAATTTATTTCAAAACTGACTAAGGACTCTGTTGAAAGTTTCTGGATAATTAACAGCACTATTATTCTAGAAACTTTAAAGGTGTTAAAGGTCTAAACTTTGTTACTCTTGACCATTTGCTACTTTTAATTCATCATTCATTTGCACTTGTTTTAAAATGAAGCAATTGCTTCAAATTTAACAGACTTATATTGTCTTCAACCTTAATAACAGATGAGTCGGGAATCTTTGTAACTCTACAGTAAGTGATTCACTGACATAGTCTGTGTTTTTGCTGGCAATAGAGAAAATGCAGTTTGTTTATAAAATACTCATATTAAAAAGTCTCAAAGGAGAAATACTTACTACTATGAGATCTGTCTCTATCGTTCGTATACATGTTCATTTATTACGCTGGATAAAAACTGCTACTAATTTAACACCAACTTATTGAGAAAGGGAAACACAGTTAATATGAGATGATTATCAGTTATAGAAACATCAAGATGCTTAAATCCGCAAATATATAAATGGGTATTCATCTATGAGTAGAATTTTGTTCTGCATTCCATAGCTTTTCACTGATTTTTATTCACTTAACAAAAATAAAGGATGTCTCTACCCATGGATGATTCTAGGTACCAGCCATAGAACATAAATTGAGATACAGTCTTGGCTGAGAGTTTAGTCTTTTTCTTGAGTGGTATACAAATGACTCCAGTGAAGACTGTTAAATGATACAACAAAGATGTCTCCAATATTAAACTGTATAGCATTGATTATTAAATCAATATACTAAATCCATGGTTATTGGGATACAATGTGCATTATCTATTTGGCAATGGGATGCACAGTTCAAATGTTCGTGGGATTACTGCGGTTTCTTTGAATTTACAGAAATGCAACAATTAACAAAGATGTGGTTGTAGCTCCATGGCTATTGGCAGAGAATGCTATAGTGTGCTATAGCTAAGAATCCACAGCCCAATCCTACTGATTATTTATAAGCAAAGTCCATCTTGTCTTAAAGACATGATGGACTTTGGGATCCCAAACAAACCACTTAATCTTCCAAAAGTGAACTTCTTTGGGTATCAGAAAATTTCTTTAACAATGGCAATCTGAGCAGTTTTGAATTTTCTGTCATGAAAACTCACATACTTTTCGTGCCACCACCCATGCATCCATGCAATTCCTGCCTGCCCTAGTGTGCTGAACATGGTGGGTGAAGAAGTGCTCTCATGCAGGAATCTGTACAGAAACAGGACAAAATTCTCTGGTCACATTTCTTTGACTTCAGTCTTAAAATACTTGGCAACATTCATCTTGTGTTTCTTTGGTCGACAAGGGCAGATCTCTTTTGCACATGCACATACACACACACACACATATGTGGATATGTTTTCGATAACATTTATATGTTGTATCATACACATGAGATTTTGTATTTTTCTTTTCTATTATTTCTAGAACACATGGTCTTTAACTTCACATTTCTTTGTAAATGATGTTTTGATTCAATGTTGGTCAAGTGGGTTGTACAATGCACTTATTAATAGATTGCTTCTTTGTACTGCCCATGCCTCATGTACTAATTCCTTTTTTGCCTCGATGTCAGTTACAATATCCCCCACTGAGAGAAAAATTGAGGGAAAATGTAAGATTCATGATTTGATTTTTATAACCTAATTGCTACATTGGAAGTAAGTTGGCATTTTTAATGTGCCAGTTTTAAAACTAGTTAAGACAGCGTCTTTGTCACATCAATTATTCTTTTTTTCTTTTTTAAATTAAATTTATTCATTTATTTTACATCCTGACCTCTGTTTCCTCTCCTTCCTCTCCTCTCATTCCCCAGCTCACCCCTCCCAAACCACTCCTCTTCGGTTTCTGTTCAGAAAGGGGCGGGCCTCCTGTGGGTGTCAACAAAGCATGGCACATCAAGTTGCAGTAGGACTAAGCGCCTCCCCTTGTATTAAGGCTGTTCAAGGCAACCCAGTATGAGGAATAGGTTCCCAAAAGCCTATCAAAGCTTTAGGGACAGGTTCTGCTCCCACTGCTAGGAGTCCCATAAATAGACCAAACTAAACAACTGTCACACATATGTAGAGGGCCTAGATCAGTCCAATGCAGGAACCTTAGCTGTTGGTCTAATGTCTGTGAGCTTCTATGAGCCCAGACCAACATCAAATCATCAAATATTCTTTTTTTAAGTCTTTTTCGAGACAGGGTTTCTTTGGATAGCTTCAGTGCTATTCCTGTAACTCACTCTATAGACCAGCCTGGCCTCGAACTCACAGAGATCTGCCTGCCTCTGCCTCCCGAGTACTTGGATTAAAGGTGTAAGCCACCACTGCCGTCAAATATTCTTAATAAAATGTCCTAAGTTTAGAGTTTTTAAACCCTCATTTTTACAGAATATGTTGATTCTCTGAAATATAACCCCAGAAGAGTAGAAGAGGGAAATAGTTGTGCAAGGTATTATTTAGAAATCTAGAAGTTCATGTCAAGCCAGGACTCTCTCACTGCAGAGTGGGAAAGGTAATGTACTAGTAGTGGAAATCACTCAGCAGATAAAAACAGCATTGCTCAGGATGGTGTTGCCCAATAATAACAGGACCAAACCCATTAACCAGGCAGTTGGTGCTTAATTTTAGAAGACATAGAGTTGTCTGCAGTCAACCTACCCGAGAGCTTAGGTGCTGGGAGGGTCACAGTAGTGTAACAAGTGCATTTGAAATTCATTTCCATTGTGTCCTCTGGAAATACAAAAAAAAGTTCATTGACTGGGTAGGTGTCTGTGCATGGGTTCACATAGTTATTTATAAAAAACCAAATCACTGAAACCACAGAACCTGGGAGGAAATGCAGGGTCCAATAAAGAGCAAGATGTGACAGAAAAGTGTTGTCAGGAAACCTCAATTAAAACAATCCAGAAGTTGTACTTATCCTCAGGTTATAGGTTGAAGGATGGACACACATGAGTACTCAGAAAACAATGTAAATGTTATAAATGGTACATTAACTTTTAAAACATATATTTTTGTTTTGTTTTGATTTTTGAGGCAGGATCTCAAACTTGGCTTCAAACTTGCTATGTAGCCAATGCTGACATTGAACTCTTGACTCTTCTGCTGCTACTTTCCAAGTACTGAAATAATGGGCATGCACTGTCACATCATTTTGAAAATCTGTCTTAATATTAAGAAATTAGCAATTCCTTTTGTGTAGAGAAAATTAAAAGGTTACATATCATATGAAATCCTTTCTACAACATGTACCCAGGGTTCGTAGAGACTGAAGCAACATTCAGGGAGCCTGTATGATCTGACCTAGGTCCATGGCACATACCTCATCGTTGTGTAGTTTGGTGTTTTTCTAGGATTCCTAATAGTGGGAATGGTGGCTGTCTCTGACTCTTTGGCCGGCCTTTAGGACCCTTTTCCTTCTGCTGGTTTGCCTTGTCCAGCCTTGATATGAGAGTGTTGCTGAGTCTTATTGTCACTTGTTATGCCATATTTGGTTGATATCCCTGAAAGGTCTGCTCTTTTCTGAAGGGAAACAGAGGAGGAGTGGATCTGGTGAAGTGGGGAGGTGGGGTTTGGGGACCAGGAGGAGAGAAGGAAAGGGAAATTGCTGTGGGGATATAATATATGAAAAAAGAATAACTAAACAACAACAACAACTACTACTACTACTACTCGAAAAAGAGTTTAGAAAGAGAGACAATAGAGACAAAGAGCAGTCTATGAAAAACTAGCAATTGCTGCTGAAGGTCACAGCAAGAAATGAGAGAATAATTCAGCGGAGAGCACATGGGGGATGAACATGTTACATTCCTAGTCACACCTGCTGAAAGTCTTTGGTAGAAATGAGAACACGCACTGATTGCTGATAAGCCTAGGTCCTTAGCCCATAAGGGTCTACAGCAGCTGGGCAGGCCATGTATGTTTTGGTAATTTTTCAAACAACACCATTTTATAATCAATACATGCTTGTTGATGATAAAAGAGTGTTTTTGAAGGTTGTCCTCTCATCAAGTATTGCTGGACATGGTCTAGGTCCGCCTATGTGAGGTAGAATATTTGATCCCAAAAGTATAATGAATGTTTGTTTATCCTTATCAATTTTCTCCCAACAGAACATCAGAGTTGATAAATTGACAAGCAAGAGAAATCCAGAAGCTGGGAATTCTCAGGTTCTCTTCCAGGTGTCTGTTTAATTTATCCCATTATAAGAAACCACAGCCATCTTCAAAAATTAGCCCCTCTGTGCATGTTTACAATAAGTGAACGAAGACATTGTTGGCAGGATACCCAAGCAATTAAGACTGCTCTAAAATGGCTGACATTTTACTTTCAGTTAAAACAAATGAACTAGGACCTACACAAAAGGAATCTGCCTTAACAGTGGTTTTCTCTTCATTTGACACGAAATGACAGCACAACTGCTGGAGCTGTGGTCTCTTTAGTATAGAGTTACACTTGGGTATGCGATGCTGTCACTCAAGAATTATTCATCCTCGGTAAATGATTTATCTGCGAGGATCAATGTATATTAATGCCCATTGCTGTTTTTTTTCATAAATTACCCATGAACATTAGTCACTTGTAATAGTGAACATTTAATATTACCTAATATCTGTGGATAAGGAAGCTGTTTATAGCTTCAGTAGCGCACCCTGTGAGCCAAGATTCTTAAGTTGGAAATGGAGATGGTGGCCAAGGTTGTAATCATTTTCAGGCAGGAGGACCCACTTGCAAGATGTTTGGTCTCGTTACTGGTGAACCTCAGAAGATCTATTTTCTTTATTAAGAAATGTTTTATTCATTTTACATACCAACCACAGATCTCCCTCTCATCCCTCCTCCCACTCCCCTCTAGCCTTCCCCCTAACGCACTCACTATTCCTCCTCCAAAAAGGTAGGTCCTCCCATGGGTAGTCAGCAAAGCCTGGTACATTCAGTTGAGGCAGGACCAAGCCTCTCATCCCTGCATCAAGGATGTGCAAGGTGTCCCACCATATGTAGTGGACTCCAAAAAGGCAGCTCATGAAGTAAGGAGGACCCCAAGAGGGATGCAGTCGCCTTGGGAAGGGGAAATAGATGAGATCTATTTTTAAATTCATTCATGCCTGCTGCTTCATTGGAAACTGTCCTCACTTCCCATAATACAACTAAAAATACAGTTGCTCTCCTCTGTCCAGGCAAGCAATCAAGAAAACAAGGAATATTGCCTAAAATATAAGCAAGAGTCTGATCCTGTAGGTGATCACCAATGAGTTTTGCTACATCTGTCCACTGAGAGCAAGGCACAGTCAGAAGAGAATTTGAGAAATTACGTAAACCAGACTCCAAGATGAGGGCTATCTTTTATAGTTGGGTTTCAATTTTTAATCTTTTTCTATTTCTGATTTTATTTATTTATGTTTTTTGAGATTATAATATAATTACATTTCTATATTTCCTTTCCTTGTTACAAACTCTCATATATACCACCCAACTTGCCTTCAAATTCATGCTCTGCTTTTTAAAAATTAATATTATATATGCATGCAATTTTTAATTTTTAAGTTATTTCCATGGTCTAAAACCCCAGGTCATGTAGTGCAGAAGGATTATGTTAGATTTGCTATCAGGTTTTAAAGTATTCTATGTCTATAATAGAGAGCACACGGAATATTTGTTCAAGAAAGGTCTTATAGACTATGGGAAATCTATGCTATTCAAATGCATGAAAAATAACTCAAAATCCTTTATGTCATCTATCTCTTCTGAAATTTGAAAGAGTGGTGGGAAAGAAATTTATACTTAAACATCCACAGGAAACAGCAAATGGTCAAAGTAAAAGCAGGCCTTATCTGTTCTTAGAGAGTGTACTAGTGATATATAATTTGATTTCTATTATCAGTACAGTTGATTGAGTCATACATGGTTTTTCTTAATTACAGGAACATAGCAATACTGTTTTGTGGACTTTCCTGGGGAGAGGTGAAAAAACATTGTTCACCCAGATCTGGCACTGAAAAGAGACTAAATAAATGATTCCTCCCATTGTTGTGTTTAATATATACATGAAGTATGGGTGCCTCGAAGGCAGGTGCATCACCACAAAGGGCATCATAGGACTGATGTTGACTTATGAAAGCCATGTCCATGGAGATCCCTGGCAATCTTTGTAGACAGCTCCACCAGAAAATCTCCTTTGCTGAGACATTGTTTACAGTACTTCCCTAGTTTATAGCCTAAGGAACAGGCTCGTGAACCTTGTAGTTTTGTTTGCTTCCTGTGCATTGGGAATTGTGTTAGTTTTCCTCCTGAGTCTTTCTAGGCTTTCTTCTGTCCAGTGTAAAATATTTCAATTCAGAGGAAATATTAGCACCGTTACTGTACTACAAATGCCATGTTATATAAGTCATTGATATCTGGTTAAACAGGCTTGAGAAGAATTTGGGAGCTATATAGTATCAGATCAAGTTTTAGCCTCCATTTCTTGGAAGAGTTGATATCCTTCCTACATTCTAGTTATACCTTTCTCTAAAATGTTGTGTGCATCAAACCATATAGTGCAATGCTTCTTCTGTCTTGTTGGTTATATTTTAATTTTTAATTTTTTTCTCAAAAGAGAAGAGATTTTTGTAGGTTGTAAATACTGATGGCTCCTTTTTATTACTGAGTAGCACATTATAAGGCTATGACAATGTTTATTCATGTGTGTATTCATACACAATTGTGGCACGTTGATACAGCTTTCCAGTTTAATTATCATTCACAACTTCAGGAACACATGCTTTGGTTTCTCTTGAGTATCAGGTGTTTAGAGTGGCCTTGTTAATCAATTATTACATGTAATTTTTTTTTACTTTCTTGTTTCCATGATGGTACCATTTTACCTCCTCAGCAATATTTGACTTTCTAACCCTTTGTTTTGGCAATCTTTAATCTTCACCTCTTATGCCACATGTAGTGGAATCTCATTGAGGCTTCAATTTGTTTTCCTTATTTTTAATAATTTACCATGTTTTCATGTGCTTTTTTGCCAGTCAAGTCTTTCTTAATTATGTATCTTTCTTTTCCTCTCATATTTTCTTTCTCACATTGCTTACCTTCTTGTTAATGATTACAAAAATTTTTTGAATGGACACAAACATTTTATCAGATAAATATATAAAATTTCTCTGGGTAATTTCTTGACTTCTCATTTACAATTTCTTTCAAAAGTGTGTTTATTTATTTTTAATCAGAAGTGATTTATTTAGCTTACAGTTTTGACATTTCCAAGTTTAAGTCGAAAGCATAGGCCCTATGCCAAAGCTATTCCTTCATACCAACAGCAATGGGAAGAGAGCATCAGCAGGAAGGGGTTGCTTTACTTGTTGGACCAGCAGAGGAGACAAAGCGGCCAGGTTTGCTGCTTTTATAATATCCCTCGCCCCCCAGAACTCACAAAAGATCCCCATCCTCTCAAAATACCTAATGACTTCCTAGTAGACCACATCTTTTAAAGGTCCTGACACTTCTCATTATCATCATGTTGGGGATAAAGCCTCCAACTGCAAAAGGATCTCTTAGGAAACAAGTAAACTGTATCAAAATCAAAAGCTTGAGTCAGGAATTTTATAGTAACCTTCGTAAAATTAGGGTTCGAATCTAGTTAGATAGCTTAAGTAGCATTCTAATATTAATACTAGACCTTAGAAACTGAACTGTAATGGCGGCTTCAGATCTGATGTGGGGTAGGCCCATACAGCAGAAGAATTTAACAGGAAACACAGTAACCACGGATTCCCCACCTACATCCAGAATGATGACAGCCCCATCAGGCAGTAAGAGCCAGTTCTTACCTTTTTGCTCAGATTGCTTTGAGCAACCAGCCTCTGCCTATCAAAACATCCAGGTATTTCATGTTGTATCCTAACACACAGTCCTGTAGAGCCAGCCGCGGGCTTGTTAACATTCCCCAGCACAGCATGTTTGCTTCAAGGCAAGACAAACTTTAAGGCGTGATCTTTGCTCTTAAACTTGCTGTGTAGCCAAGGGAAAGTGACCTTGCACTTCTGAACCAAACATGTTACAGTCTCTGATTTTGATGCATATTCACACCAGGAAGGATACCATCCTTGTTCGGAGTATTGCCTCTGAGAAGACATCCCAAGCTTTTCGTTAGAAGCTGTGTTAGACCTTGGTGGGCTCAGCTGCTGCTAGACGATGCAGTATGTTGTAGAACCATGGTCTCATGATCACAGAATCAAAATGTGCAGCAAAAGGAAAGCATTTATAATGTGCCTCAACGTGATGATCCCATAGCATAAGCCTGAGTTCTGTGTTTTTAATTGCAGTAGGTTTATGATGTGTTGTACTAGGTTAGAATGGTAATTTCAAACATCTGTCACATTCCTAATTTCCTTCTATCGTGGATTCATATAAATGCGTTCTCTTGCTATGTACTTGAATTCATTATGGGTAAACAAAACTTGAAAAATCACAGCACCAGTAAATTATTGAAAGTGCTGAGAACAAAGTTATTCTATATTCAGTAAATTTTTTAGGAGCATCATTACAGCTTGTCTGAAAGTCATTCCTGAAGATAATTCTGATTATTATGCTCATAACTAATGATTCCATCATTTAAATTGAAATACTATTAAAGTTTTAAATGGTATATTAAAACAGTATGTCATCTATGATGTTTCTATAATTCTTAATAAATGCTGTGTTATTAAAATGTGGTTATAGTCTAGTTTGTACCCAGAAAAGCATTACAGCTAACATTTTGAAAACACAATGCTTGCTTTATAATATTATAGCTGTATGGGTAGCTTATCTATAATGCTGTTTTTCAATAATGAGAATATCATTATGGGATGACATTTTGAAATTGTATTTACTTGACAGTTTTATATAGAACAATGCTTTATTATGGCTATTCAAAGGTTTTTCTTCAATAGGCATGGGAATCTTGTTGGAAAAATGTGTTCAAAGACTGAGGATTCGGGTCACTGCTGACTTCTCTACAACACATTCTGTTCCTAACACTCCTTTAATTTTGAACATATATGTGTGTAGGTGAAGGGCTTGTCAGATGGCCAGTCTTCCTTGAGATGAAGGGAAGAGAGATGGAGTGGGAAACCTGAGGGTTGATCAGAGAGATTCATTTTGCATTCCATCACTGAAGATGTACAAAGCACCATGGTAGATGGCTGGGGTCGCAAAGTGGATAACGGCACCTGTTGTTATAATAGATGACCCAACTTTGGTCCCAGGAACCCATGTGGTGGAAGGAGAGAACCAATTCCTGTAAGTTGTCACCTGACCTCCACATATGTCCCGAGGCATGTGTGTGCTGACACATACACAAACGCAAAATAAACAAAAGTGTAAAAAAAAAAAAAAAAAAAAAAAAAAAAAAAAAAAAAAAAAAAAAAAAAAAAAACAACCACTGTTCAATTTTTGGGGCATGCTGAATTTTTAATGTCTGGTATATGTGATTCTATTGTGTTGAAGACATACATGAGCAGGAGAGATTGGAGAAGGAGAATCCACCAAGCCCTATTTGTTTGTGAAGTCAAACTAACAAGCTAAAACAGTGATCTAAGTCACATAATACAGCCTTAATATTAAAAATTGCAGAATGTTGTCTCTGTAAGTTTCCCCATCATGATCTTGATGCCCTTTACTCATAGAATCCCTCTTCACTCTCTTTCACTGGACTCCTGGAACTCGGCCTAGTGCTTGGCTGTGGATCTCTGCATCTGCTTCCATCAATTACTGGATGAAGGCTCTATGATGACAGCTAAGGTATTCACCAATCTGGTTACCAGGGCAGGCTAGTTCAGGCACCCTCTCCACTATTGCTAGTAGTCTAAGGTGGGGTCATCCTTGTGTATTCCTGGGAACTTCCCTAGCTCCCAGTTTCTCCTATCCCCATGATGTCTTCCTCTATCATGATTAAACTCTGATTGAACTGTAGACCAATAGCTGTGGAGCCTCCAAGTGACTGAACTAGGCCCCCTCCACAGGCAAGACAGTTGTGTAGTTTGGTCTACTTAAGGGGCCCTCTGAAAGTGGGGTCAGAGTTTATCCCTGGTGCATGAGCAGGCCTTTTGGAGCCCACTTCCTATGGTGTGACACCTTACACAGCCTTGGTGTAGGGGGAGGGGCTTGGACCTGCCTCAGTCGAGTGTTTTACACACTGCTGACTTCCCATGGGAGGCCTTGCCTTAGAGAAGGTGGGAATTTGGGGTGTGTGTTTGGCAGAGGAGACTAGGGGGTGAGAGGAGGGAGGGGATGGGACCTGTGGTTGGTATGAAAAATGAATAGAAAAT
The DNA here is from genome assembly GCF_004664715.2 of Peromyscus leucopus. NCBI lineage: Eukaryota > Metazoa > Chordata > Mammalia > Rodentia > Cricetidae > Peromyscus > Peromyscus leucopus. Next base: position 24,794,721 of record NC_051077.1, on the reverse strand, counting down.
TTCTTAATAATAAAATATAAACACATAAACAGAGACTAAAAAATTGCAGAATATATTAACTTTTGGACAACAAATATTTTTAACCAGCAGTCATGGGATCTGGAACAGTGTCAAGGCAGTTAGACATGAGATAAACAAAAATGTGTAGTTGTATCTTGGTAGCTCTGCCATGATGGTTGGAATAGGTCTTTTTAGTTGAACATCCTTCTGTGACGCTATAGTCAGGCTGTTCTAGCTATACAAAATCTAAGGGATAGGGTATTTCCCCACATGTGTGCATGCACAAACATTTTGTATTTATTATGACATCATTTATATTGAGGTTTTGAGCCCTTCTGATTTTGTGGGCCTTTTAAGAGCATCTCAGGAAACAATGACAAAAAAGATTGATGCAGTCTGCCATGATTCTCGGGGGCAAAATTTTCACCTTGATCCATGCTTTCTCACAGTCCAGTCTAACCTCTCTTTGGAATGGTCCCTTTGCTTTCCTTTACCAAATAGTTCTGCTTACACCAATGGTACCTCTTAACTAAATTATTTTCCCTTTAAGAGCTCCTTCTCTAACAACTATGCTTGGAATGATATAATGGAGGTGTGAGTTCAACCTTTGTTAGAGTAGTGAAATGTAGAAAAGTACTTTGCTAAATCTTTGGTGTTAAGAGCTCATATTGTGATTATCGGTAAGAAAGAGCCACTCATGACAAATGGGTTGATATTAGAAAGCAAGAGTCAGCCATGCATAGTGAATAAGTCCAATGAGATATTCAGGTAGGTAGAATTCAGAGGACACTGGGACAGAGGCTGTGCAACCTTTCTAGGTTGATAGGAAGCTTTGGATGTAGATGTATTTAAGAAAAGTTAAAGATTGTGGTTTCAATATAAAATGCTCCCCATATAGGTTCATGTGTTTGAACACTTGGTCCTCAGCTGATGATGTTTTTGGGGAAGGCTATGGAAGGTGGTGCCTTGGTAGAAGAAGTGTTCCAATGGAAGGTGGCTTTAAGGGTCTATGTTTTGCCCTGCTTCCTGAGTAGGGATACAATGGGATCAACCAGCTTCCTACTGCCAAACCTTCTCTACCAGTTGCTAAGTCCTTCCCACCGTGGTGGACTCCTTCCCTCTGGAACTGGAAGCTAAAACAATCTCTTCCTTCCTTAAGTTGTTTGTGTCAGGGTATTTTATCACAGCAATAGGAAAATGAACTAAGACACAGAGCTAGTTGACCTATCTCTGTTAGGAGGACAGAATTTGGAGTTCAGAGAAGATTTCACCTTTCAGAGACTTGTAGAATAAGCTTCTTAATGGCATTTAGAGGAGATGCCTGATAAACTCAAAAGCAGCCTATAAGGCTTTGGTGAATGCTGTATTATTTTATAAATGAAGGTGAAGTGAAATGCTAATTCATCTGCCATGTTTCTTTTATTCTTAAAGTGAAGGGAAATGAATCATTTTGGGTTAAAATGTAGTTATAAACTGACACGTAATCTTTTATGAAAATTTCAGTGAATTACAGCTCCATCTTTTAGCCAGTATGAGATTTGGTCAGTTAATGAAACATTAATCACTATGGGAATGACATTTTTAATTTAATTTTTATATGTGTAAAAGGAATTGGACAAAGTTTCTCAATTCTTTGATGCCACACAGTAAAAATGGAACTCAGAAATTTTTTATTTTCCAGCCCACTGATTCCATCACACTGATGAGGCAAAAACAAGTCTAGGTGGTAAAACTGGTTTAAACCAGCAAATAAATCAATCTAAAAGCAACTTATAGATTCCTTTGTTTCTTTTTCTGACAGAGTCCATATTGGCATGGCAATATTTCTGAGTAACTAGGAACTACTTTTTGTGTTTTATTGTGTCAATTTTACAAATCTCAAATGGTTCTAAAGCCCAACTTTTTTTTAGTAAGGCTTTAAATAAAGGGAGAAAATATTGACATATACTAGGTCTTTCAAAGTGATCTCTTTTTAATTCACCGTGTCAATTTTATTTCCATTTACTCCTCATAGTGAATGAAACTCTCTTTTTCCTAATTCTACATGTAGCCCGCATAACAATAGTCTATGATACAGTAAGCCTGTACCTTCTACCCAATATACATTATCCAACAAAAGGTAAAACCCCCAAAAATCAAAATGCTGAAAACTTTTTAAGCACTCTAGAACCAACTTAAGTGTAACCTTTTCCATGGTCCCTTCATTATCACATTTATTGCCCATTTTGTGCCAGGTATTAATGTAAAATTGACATACTGTCTATTTCTGGGGAATATTTCCTCCACTTCTGTGATTCAAAAGTTATCTGTGCTTCATAAACGTTAGTCAATGCTCACTAGACTGTGGGAATTGTGGCAATTATATCACTCTTTGCACTCCACCACAGCTGATGCCCATGCCTTAACATGTGACTGTGGACTGTGAATGGGTAAGCCACGATGATCATGTGAGACTGAATAGTCATGCCTCTTTAAGGGGATGCATACTAATTTGTAAACTATTTGTATTATAGACCACAGCATTTACAAACAATAAATCATGTTTTCTTTCAAGTTTGCTTCATTATCTGATTAAATTTTATAATGAAAGTTGGTTAAAAAGCTAGAATACAATTTCCTATGATAAATTTCTGTGAAGTTTCCTTCCCATTTATATTTCAGCCTAGAGTAAGAAAGTATTATTATAATTTAAACAATTCAATACCTAATTCCTAACATCTCTGTAATTTTGTGTGTTCTGCAAAATGGAGATTACAGAATATCTGCCTTTCATTTGTTGCCCTGATGATTAATAAACTGTATACAGAAAGCTCAATGCAAGGAAAATAAGCACTCAGTAAATGCTAACTGTGGCAAAAGCTTTTGTAGCATGACTTTGTGTTACTCACTGTGAAGTGCTTCTGATTCCTCAGTAAGACATACTACTGGTATCCAGTTCTCTCTATGGGTTAGTACATTACTGTCTGGCACACCTATATACTTGTTTCTGGAGTACCAATTTCCTCCCCAAAGTGTTACCTTTGTTTAATCTCGTATGTATTCCTTCAAAATATTTCTAATATAAACATTTAAATTCACAAAGTATAAAAACGTTTGATATATGAGTGAAAAAAATCACTGAAGTAATATTACAAGGCCTGACATAACAATAAAACATTGAAAGAATTGGAGAATTCTCAGAGGTTTTACATGCAAAAAAAAAACTTTGCAGGTTATCTCATCAAATTCAACAAATTATAGATTGTTTCAGTGGTGTAAGCCAAAGGCCACACAGTAGCTAAAAGGAAGGTCTTCCCTTGCCTTTCTCTGTAATATTTTGTATAAGTTCAAATGTACATATTTATTTCTTAAATGATGTCAATTATAAGTGCAAGTTTATTACTTTTTATGACTTCCTATTTAAATATATTCTAATTAGCTATCAGTTGTATGACTTGATGGTATCAGAAAAATCATCATTTACTAGACTGGCTTCTACATTAATCATATTTTTAAGAAGAAGTTTCATATTTGACCTTCTACTGTTTATATCAAAGACCTATCTTCTACAAAAGCTTGTTAATTTTCAAAGTAGTAAAAACAGATGATATTTACTAATCTTTTTTAATAGATCATACTCAAACAAAATTGAAAGTATTTTTAGAAAATTTAATGCAGATCTTTGATGGCAAATATGTAGCAGTATTAGTATTTGAGCTTTACTTTATTAATGATTCAAGGGTATGTGACAGTGTTTCTGTCTTTGTGTACATATACACAAAGGTATGTGTGGTATACCACAAGTATGTGTGAGTAACTCATGGAGGCCAGATGATGGGGTCAGATCTTCCAGCACTGGAGATACAGGAGGCTGTAAACCATTAGATAAGAGTGCTGGGAACTGAGTTCAGAACCTCTGGAAATGTGAAGGTGCTCTGAATCACCGGGACACCGCTCTGTTTCCAGCAGTGTTTATTTTCATTGCAGATTTTAAGAAAGATTTTACATTCTTAATTCAGAATTTCTCATTTTAATTTATGTATCATTGAACATTTTTCTCTTTAACATACATCTAGTCATGATCCTCCTGCAGCCTTTAGTCAACTATACCCCAACCTTTAGACTCCCCTGTCCTTCTTTTCAGAATACAGTTTTATCATGAATCCTTATGGTTAGTATAGTGAGAATGCTCTGCCTTTGATATTTGACCATAGATAAATAACTTAGTATGGTGGTCAAATATCACATCATTACCAAGGAAACTTATAAAGAGAAGGGTTTATTTTGGCCTTACTGTTGCAGAGGGGAACGTCTCCCTAGCTTCTGGAGATGGAAGTTGAGAGCAGAGTACCCACATCTCTAACCACAAAGGAAGAAGAGAATTAACTCAAGTGGTGAAAGTGTTTTAGAGACTCAAAGCCTGGCCCCACAAACATACTTCCTCCAGCATCCAGCACAGCCATACCTCTTAAACCTACCCAAACAAGACAACCTCCTTGGGACCGAGTAGTCAAATATATGAGCCTACTGAAGATAGATTCAGTCCATTACTTTTATTTTGGTTTTGGCAAATTCTTAGGACATAGGCAGAAAACATTATAGTAATAATAACAATAATAACTATTATTATTATTATTATTTCAAAATATCACAAGGATTGTCTCTAGCATAGCTGTTAAAATTTTTCCATTCTGAAGTTCTTGAGTCAGACCTCCACAGTTCATATAGCTGTCAACACTCCTGTCTTACAAGCTCTTCCTAGGATGGCCCAGTAAGTTCTAATAATAGCATTCAACTGATTTTCTACTTCAAAGTTCGATATTATCCGCCCTCCTCCAAAATCAGCACACTCAGATTCTTTATAGCAATAGCATCTCTCCTTGCACCAACTTCTGTAACAATTATTTTTCCTTTGCTACAATAAAACTCCACAACCAAGGCAATGTACATAAGTAAGGGTTCAACTGAGGGTCATGGTTCTAGATGGCTAAGATAGAATCACCATCATTGTTGGGAAGTGGGAAATCAACAGGCATGGACACTGGAGTTGGAAGCTAAGACAACTTACAACTTGAGCCAAAAACAGGAAGTGAGAGCAAATTCAAATAGCATGAGTCTTTTAGACTCTCCAGGCCTGCCTCCAGTGATGTACTTATTTCAGCAAGTCTAGAACTTCTAAACCTAGCAAGACAGGGCCACCAACTTGTGACTGAGTAATCAAATATATGAGCCTATGGGGCTATTCTCATCCGAACCACCATAACCACCTTAAATAGCTGTTCATATGCTTCACCCTATTACTTTCACCTTGTCACCTATGATTACGTGTGAGTCAAGAATTATCTTGAATCTCTTCTTGCTCTTAGGTTTCATCCTTTCACTAGTCCTTCCTGCTATCTGTTGGTTATAAATTCCAATTTATCTTTGTGGTATTTAGCAGTAAGGTCACTATCTTATTGTATCCCCCATGAATTTCTTTTTAACTTTAACCCTTCTTTCTCAGAATGTCCCAAATTTTCCCTTCTCCCCTACAAAGATATACACTGTCCACTAATATTATCTCTACTTTAAACTCCATGAGAAATTTCTCCTGGATAGTTATTAGGATCTTAAGAATGGTTTTAATCTTAATTAGGATATACTATATATACTAATTATGTACTGTGTATAATGTATAATATTATACATAATGAGTATATAATGAGTACATATATATGACTATATGTGTATTTATATATATACTAATTATATAATGACTGTGTATAACTTATCTTTGGGCATAAATATCTGAGCATGAGGCCATAATATTTTTGTGAGCAATTAGAAAAAATAATTAGACTCTGGTAGATTGAATGAGTATAGCCTTTATAGGGTCATATATTTGAATGCTTAGTCACCAGGAAGTAGAATTGTTTGGATAGGATTTGGTGGTGTGATCTTGTTAGAGTAGGTGTGACCTTGTTGGAGGAAGTACTTCACTTGGGGTATGCTTTGAGGTTTCAAAAGCCCATGCCTAGCTCCGTCTCCCTCTCTCTGAATGCTGCCTGTAGAACAGGATGTTGAGCTCTCAGTCATTTCTCCAGTATCCTGCCTGCCTGTGAGCTGCTACAGTCCCTGTCATGATGATCATGGACTAACTCTCTCAAACTGTAAGCAAGCCCTCAATTAAATGTTTTACGTAGATATAACCAACCGTCTTATTAAATAAGAAACACAGAACCAATGTAAAAGAGAAAGCCAAGAGGTCAGAGCTCAGAGCTAAAATCTTACCCTTCCTCCTGTGGTGCTCCTAGCTCTCCAAAAGAGAGCTACTTCCTATGTGTTTGTCTTTACATAGTCTTTCTGTTCTGCCTTCTCATTGGTTGTAAACCCAAACACACGACTGCCTTGTCACAGCCTGTAAGTACAGCCCTCCAAGTCTTAAAGGCGTATGTCTCCAATGTTGGCTGTATCCCTGAACACACAGAGATCTATCTAGCTCTGTCTACCAAGCCCTGGGATTAAAGGCGTGCGCCACCACTGCCACGCTCTTGCTATTAAAATACCACCATAGTTTTACTTTGCAAGAGTTACTTTGGTCATAGTGTCTCATCTCAGCAATAGGACAGAGACAAATACAGACTATTTGAAACACAATGAAATGCTTAACATTTTAAAACCTCTTTTAAGAAGAAACACAATCAATTAAGGGTAATAGAGAACTAAGGCTTCATAATCAGTATTTTACTCATTATTGGTAAATAGACTATTTCTGGACTGTTAATATATTTCTCTGATTGTTATCTCATAAGAAGGAAATTTTCTGTTAAAGGCAGATGAAATCAGACACTGGATAACATGGAAAGAATATGTTGTAATCAATAGTAATAATTCTGTAGGGAAAAGAGTGCATTGTGAACTTAACTTTGATTTATACATAAAGAATTATACATTTAAAAGAGAGAATGAGGAAATAAGAATGGGCTCAGTACAGGATGGAAAACCTTTCAGTCGAAAAGTAACTAGGGAAATCCAGGAGATGGCAGGTTGGGATGTTGATATTCCCAGAGACTGGGGGACAGGCATCCCATCTCCTGCTGTTAGCTGGACCACATAGTAAATGCTTCCAGAAGCCTTAAGTTTCCTCAAGCAGGCTTCTTAAGGATGGACAGAGATGAGGCCTGGGGTGGTAGGGACTCTGTGGAAGTGTTTATTGAAAGTCGTTACAGAGTAAGATTAAGGTCTCATCAAGAACAGGGCCCAGAAAACCCCGACAATAGTTTTGTGAAGGGGTTATGATATCTTTCTTGATATCAATTAAATCACTTCTAGTTAAGAGCTCTTTCAGAGATTTATATAGTTTTTTAATTTTGATGAAGCGGCCATTGTATTCTACTTCAAAACCTCTTTGTATTTATAAACAGAGCCCATTATAACAATTTCCCCTTTAATTTTTATTTTTACTAAAAAGTTTTGAAAGTTTAACCACTAGAATTAAATTGAAAAATGTAAAGGATTAAAAAAATGTATTGTTAGTTCTTTGACAAGTTCATACATCTAATATTGCAGTATAATTCCTCTTCCCTATCCTCTTTTCTTTTCCATCTTTATAACTGAAACCCCTCCACACTTGTTCCTCCTGGATTCATGACTTTTGAGTTTGTTGTGTTTACTTTACTTTACAATTACTTTGCTTACTTTACCTGGGGCTCTCTGTGTGACCATTGCATTTCGGACTGTTGAGCCTGTTAAGGTCACCAGTGGGCACACAACTGAAAGTAATAACTTATTCTCTATCTCACTGTATCTGTAGCAAATAGTCCAGCAGTGAGCATTTAGGGGCCATGAGTGTCTCTGTCCATGCCTGGCTGGCGATGTGTTCATTCTTGAGCAGACCCAGTGCAGGCATCCAGAGTTGTTGTGAGTCCACGCTTATAACAGTGATGCCTCGTCCAGAGGATGACATTTTCCATTTCTTCTCCCTGTCTTCCATATCTTAAATTCTTTTGCTCCCCTCTTCTATAATGTTTCCTGGGTCTTAAAAGAGACCAGATAAATAGCTTGTTTAGCGATGGGTTCCATTTCATGCATTGGTTACCCCCATAACTGTCATGCCATTATTGTATATGTCTTCTCAGTCATATCAGTTTGAAGCGCTCACAGCTGGGTAATACCACTGTTACTTTTTATACCAAAACAGCCTGTATAGCTCCTTCTGAAACTATGGAACAGTAGCTGGAAGTAGGAAATTTCTGCTCAGTTTCAGCTTGGTGTCTCTACAGTGCACAACCAAAGTGTATGGTGTCTTCAGCAATTGGGTCTTATCACCTAGCTCTGGCAGGTAACCGAGTGGAATGGCATTGGTTTGGAGGCCTCTATGGCTTCCCTGACTAAAGTCTCCAATTGACACTGGAATTTTTATTAACTTACATTTTCTAGAAATAGCTGGATTTCCAGCCACTCAGGGTATCTTCCTTCAAAGTCTATTCACATATTTTACTTTGATTGGATTATAAGATATTAGGTTTCCACATGGCTCTGGCAGATCACTTTAAATTTGGTTAACTAATACCCCACTTTACCTTTCATCTCTACTAGTTCCCCATCCTTCTTTGCTTAAATATTTCACACAGTATCTTCCTTCTCTAATTTCATATCACCTCTTTTCTGCTATTTTCTCTTCCCTAAAGGACATCTTCCCAATGGCAATGGCATTGATATGTATTGTTTGGAATGTCATGTCCTGCTTTGTCCCTGAACCAATCACAGTGGATTCAATGACAAGAATGAACAATGTAGATACATACTCTACTTAAAAATCTTCAGAATTATCTCTCATATATTAGTCAATATGTGCACAAAAAAGATTCAGAAGTTTGACTTGAGTTGAAATAATTTATAGATTTTGTAATTAATAAATTGTAAATTTATAAATTTTAAAGTTGAGTCATGTCTACATTGTCAAAATTAACAAGCTTTATAAATATCTAAATAGCTTTTTACTAGATGGGATTTAACCTGGATCTAATTTAATTCCAAATAGCATATCAAAACTACCTTTGTAAAGAGAAAATCAAAAAAAGTAGGTAAGTAGAAAAGCATCCAGCTATGTCATGGTAGGAATTTTTTTTTTATATGGATATATGTAAATGTGCCTCCTGAAACAGGTCTCACTTCTGGAGTGTGGAAAACTGGTGCTGATGCTATAGGCTTTATAGTCACAAATTTAAGAGTGATAGATCATCAGATCTGTAAACTAAAGCTACAGTCCAAGGTGTGGGATTCTGTTCACATCTTTCTGCATTTGCTCTTTTGCCACCATGTATGAAAAATTACAAGAGTCCGTAAAATATTCTTCCTTTGCTTCCAAAGGTGCACACAACACCTCAACAGTCAAAGCAAATTGGCCCTGGAAGCAAGGAAAGAAAGCTCTGTGTGCCACAGCTGTTTTCACTTATAGAAGTGTTCATTTGATGTTAGTGAAAATAACAAGGCATGATTTAATGGCCAGACCAGGTTTGACCCAGAAAGGAGCAACTTCATTGGACTATGACTAATATTACCCCTTATTTACTTAATAACAAACAAATAATATTCTACAGAAGTGATCATAATTTTTCAGCTGTTTGAGTGTGATTAAAAATGTGGTTTTCTTTTTGTATAATTTGGCATAACACCAAAATGGTCTGCTTAGAATCATGATAGTCAGTTAAGGCTACTATAACAAAACTACCAGGAGTGTGGAGGGAGCTGTGGGTCTTAGACAACAAATATTTATTTATTACGTTGCTAGAGCCCAAGAAGATAAATGACTCAGAACCAGACGGAGTCTCATTTTATTGTTCAGAGAAGGGCGTCTTCTTAATGTGTTCTCATCCTTCCCAAAACAAGAAATCAATTAGAATATCTGATGTTGCTTTTATAAGAATCTTATTCATGTAGCATGAACTAATTATCTCCTAGAGTCCCTAATTTTAAATACTGTTATATTTGGGGGTTTATATTTCAATATATGTATTTTGGTGGGCCATACATGTCTAGGGGTGGGACAAAAGCACTATGCACATAAAAAAGTTGCAGCAAAGTTCTTTATAAAAAGTGTGTATAACTCATCTGTCCCAAAAATCTTTGAAAAATTATCATCTTTTGTAGATGTAACCAACCATCTTATTAAATAAGAAACACAGAATCAATATAAAAGAGAAAGCCAAGAGGTCAGAGCTCAGAGCTAAAATCTCACCCTTCCTCCTGTGGTGCTCTTAGCTCTCCGAAAGAGATCTACTTCCTGTGTATATGTCTTTAAATATCTTTCTGTTCTGCCTTCTCATTGGTTGTAAACCCAAACACATGACTGCTTCGTCACTGCCTGTAAGTACAGCCCTACAGGTCTTAAAGGCATATGTCTCCAATGCTGACTGTATCCCTGAACACAGAGAGATCTGTGGGGTAAAGGCGTGCACCACCACCGCCATGCCCTTTCTATGGCTCTAATAGCTCTGACCCCCGGGGAACTTTATTTATTAACATACAATTAAAATCACATTTCAGTACAAATAAAATACCATCATATTCTTTACTTCACAGATATGTATAATAAGTATGAGCCAATGAGACTCCATTGCCTGGAGATGCTCATACTTTGACTATTAAACAGTATATGTCATTTTTCATTGATTAAGTACAATTTAATTTTCAGGTCATGACTGCTAATGCTGTTAATTGCTTTTCTAAGATGTTTGTTCATCAATATTTTGTTAATATGAATAGATTTCAGAATGATTAAAGATTGCATATGGTTTGTTTTCTAAGATTCTGTATTGTATCTGATGTTTTTAAGCATAAGGGGAGAATGTTAAGTAATAAATGCATTCAATATAATATGGTATGTAATCCTTTTCAGCCTTGAAAGATAGATTTATTGTCCTTGTATTTGTTGATTGATTATTCCTCTTGATACATAGCATTGCTTCCATTTTCCAAATTATATAGGTTTTAATTCCAGATTTGCTGAATTGCTGCTGTTACTATACAGCAACTGGGTGTTAATTAAAGTTAGTGGAAAAACACATTTTAGAATTTGACAATATCTACAAACTTAATATGAATATACTTATATCTTCCTATCTAAAATCCAGAACTCAGGTCAGGGTCACATGGATTGATTGAGGTGGTAGGGCTGGATTTGCTAAGCTTGCTAGGATTCATCAGGTGGCTATTAGTGGAAATACTCTTTGTAAAAAACGGGAATGATGACTTTATATTTCCATATGTACAAATATACTGTATAACAAAAGATATTTTCTGAAAATTACATGTGTCTTCTAGACACATGTGAAACCATATGGATATTTATTGGTCTCTGTAATTGTACAGACTTTCTTGTTATTTTAGTTCAATTAAATTATTTTCATTCAACCTTGACTCTGTGTCTTCATATGTACTAACTGAACATCAGAAACAGAAAGGATTTTACTGCTGCATTTACTGATAGATAAAGGAGATGTGAAGGGTATCTGCTGTGTCCTAGGCATGGGAGTACATAGGCTAATCCAGCTGACCTACTTGAACTCAAGACCAGATGTTTTCATGGTTGGGCCAAGGACTGGTTTTGCTGTGTGTTCAAAAGACTTAAGAAACAGAGTGTTCTAACTTAGTTTTATAGATGAATGATTTCAAGACAGTTATGTTACTTGCCTTGCCCATCTGATTAGAAAATGACAGAGCCTATTAGCATGTATATCCTTTAGTTAGTGGAAAACAACAATGACAAAACCCCCACAAAATCTGAAAGGACACCATGTCAGGTCAAGCCATTGAAGAAACAGAATTCTAATGAAATGACTATTTTTCTGACTTTTAAAATATATATTTCTTTTATGCCCTGGTTACTTCCCATGTCTTTAATAAATGACTAATCTAGATTCAGAATGTCACACATAGATATTCTGCGTTTTAACTATAAATCTTGGGAAGGATTCTGGGTCATTCAGAAACCACTAACTCCAGCATCAAAACCCAAGCAATAGAAGTCACACAAAGAGTGTCAACAAGGAAATGCTGAAGTCAAATGATGTCAACAAGTTAGAGAACTTCTTACTCACAGACAATGAGCATCTTTGTGAAAAATAATAATTCATGTTCTAACTCTTTGTAAAGTCACAAAAGTCATGTAAATATGTGGAATAAAACTTCAGTTTGTTTTAACCCATTTTTCACTAGTTCTGTTCATTTTATTTGAGGCATTGCATTTTTTTGTATCAGTTGAAAATTGTAGATTTACAGTTTATATTGTGAGGGACAATGACAATGATCATGAGCATAGGTTCAGCATGGGTGTTCAAGCTGTAATCAAATCTGGGAAGGACTGATGTTGAGGGTGATTCCACAAACATTTCTCTTAAGCATTGTGTGAACTGGCCATTCAAAGCAATCATTATCTGGTATAATGAATAAAATAGATATCACCTTACATACAGAAAATTATTTCATGGTCAAATTCAGTTTACTTTTCTTTTAAAACTAGTACTTTGAAAAGGTGTATTGCAGATGGAATAAAATGTTGCATTGTAATGGAGATAGGGCTATGAGAGGGAAATACATCTAAGCTGACCTTTCTCCTCCACAACACAGATTACATATATAGTTTTTGACATATGTAATCATAGAGTCAACATATAGAGTAAGGGGTTAAAAAGTTAGTGGATAGATGCTCCATTTACTTCTAAATATATGTTTATGTATTGGTACTCTCAATATTAATAGATTTTGGTATTACTTATCAAGTAAAATTTAAGATCATTTTAAAATGGCTTACTATGTAATCCACAATAAGCACGCTGCTAAGAACACATGAGTGTTACACAAATGCCTCTCAACAAAACCAAATGCCTTCATTTATAATATTCTGAGCAGATTTAGAAGGTGCGCAAAGAGGTCAATTAGATGTCGATGTTATTTGGAATAATAAGTGAACAGGATCAATTGAATTGATTGAGAAAGAAAAGAATGAGGACAGTAAGATTATTCACTTCAAGGTAGAAGTAATAGCTATTTAACACTGTGAGTAAATAGAAAAAAAACTCTTTAAAATGCGTAGAATAAAACTATAAAGGGAATTTATGGTCAATATAATTTATCTATCATCTACTTTATTTATTTCATAAATACCTAAAAAACAATACCCATGTTTCACGCACTTTTTTGAGGATCTATGGATACAGAAATAAACAAAGAAAAATTAGACAATACTATATATTCTTATTCTTCCCACCAAAGTTACAAGCAGTGGGAATCCAGCAATATAAAAAAAAAAGCAACAATATAATGTGATATTTTTCCTATTAGGAAAATAAAACCAGACCACAATTTAAATAAAATTTGGAAGGAGGGTTAAACTTGATTTGTTTATTTTAATATTATTTTTCTACTACAACAAATTACCAACAAATTTAGTTGCTTCAGGTAATACACAATATCTTAACTTTTGTTAGACTTATATTTCACCCTGTATGAAGTGGATCCCCTTAAGCTAAAAGCATAGGAAGCTTGCAGTCTCATATGAAATCTTTAGTGGAAGATTAATTTTTTAGCCCTTCCTAACTCATTGGTTATAATCCCCTTTCATCATCTTCAAAACTACAAGGTTCCATTTCTTGGATTCTTTTGTTGATAGGCCCACAAACCTCTTCTTCTTCATTCTCATACTCATACAGACTCCTATAATTAAATAAGTATAACAGGGATAATACGAGGCACTTCCTTATTTTTAGGATAAATGGGAGTGAATATAATTCCTTTTAGAATTCAGCATGCTTTGTTATGTGATCCAATAGATTTCCAGTTTCTGGAGACAGAGTTGAATAGAGGATTTTTTTTTTTTTGTACTTATAAACTGTATGGCCGTGGCAGGCTTCTTGCTAACTGTTCTTATATCTTTATTTATTTATTTATTTATTTATTTATTTATTTATTAATTATTTTATTTTACAATACTATTCTGTTCTACATAACAGCCACAGATTCCCTTGTTCTCCCCCTTCCTGCCCCTCTCCCCTTCCCCCCAGCACACCCCCATTCCCATCTCCTCCAGAGCAAGGCCTCCCCCAAGGACTGAGATCGACCTGATAGACTCAGTCCAGGCAGGTCCAGTCCCCTCCTCCCAGATTAAGTCAAGTGTGCCTGCATAAGTCCCAGGTTTCAAACAGCTAACTCACGAAATGAGCCCAGGACCTGGTACCACTGCCTAGATGCCTCTCAAACAGATCAAGCCAATCAACTGTCTCACCTATTCAGAGGGCCTGATCCAGTTGGGGGCCCCTCAGCCTTTGGTTCATAGTTCATGTGTTTTCATTCGTTTGGCTATTTGTCCCTGTGCTTTATCCAACCTTAGTTTCATCAATTCTCGTTCGTGACTTTGATGGCTTTAGTGTTTTTTTTGACTGATGAAACTCTTTCTTTTACTGTATCTTCAATGCCAGAGATCCTCTGTTTCATCTCTTGCATTCTGTTGGTTATATTTGCATCTGAAGTTCCCAATCTTTTACTCAGATTTTCTATTTCCAGCATTCCCTCTGTTTGTGTCTTCTTCATTTTTTCTATTTCCCTTTTCAGGTCTTGGACTGTTTCCTTTGTTTGTTTCATTGCTTTTTCATGATTTTCTTTCAGTACTTTATTGTTTTCTTCCAGTACTTTATTGATGAATAGAGGAGGTTTTAATTTTTCTATGACAATGGCTAGCCAAGACAAGTCTTACTAACATTTGAATGAATATTGTGATGAATGAAATGATCAGGAAAGCTCTGGAGGAAGAATAGTCTACACAGAGGGGAAGAATTGGAAAAAAGGCCTGAGAAAAAGACGTGTCAACATGTTTTATGGAAATTTAAAATGATGATGTATCTGAAATAAAGCTCAAGACAAGGAAATAGGTCACATGGAAGTTAGATAAACTACTAGCAGAATTTGGAGGGAAGACACTGCCTTTGACCCACCATTGGGTAAGCTCACCTTTGGGTTTACCTTCAAAGGAGACAAAAGCAGTGTATTTAGGAGATATTGGTCTTCCATACACTTTACAGCATTATTTGTAGTAATGAAGAAATGAAAACAGCAAACTAAGCCTTCATTATGCTAAGTGAAATAAACCAGTTACAGAGAGACAACCACTACATGACCTCTACGTACAAAGGCTGATCTGATAGGGGTCAAGAGTGTGCTGTTCAGTAGAGCATAGTGTGAAAGGATGGATAAGAGACATTTGCCTAGTGATCAGTAAATACTACGTTTTAGTTTCAGATGAGTAGGAAGCTCCAGTCTGTTATTAACAGCAGGAGAGCTATGGCTAATTACCATGGCTTTTGTATTTCAAAAATGACAAAAAAACATTTTAATTGTCACAAAAAATTATAAACGTTAGAGGACATGTATTTTTACTCTGATGCAAAAAATGTACAATGTATTCATACATCAGAACATCATGTTGTATCTTATAAATATGAGTGCTTTTTATGTTTTATGTATCAAAAATTAAATAAACATAAGAAACAAGTAATTAAATCTAGATAGTATTGGTGCTTTCTTTCTATTATTTCAGCTGCTTACATTATTATTTAACAGCAAAAAATCAGTCAAGGATTTTCTAATGGATGCTAAATTTCCAAATACAAAATTTAGTACAACACAAAAGTAAACCAAAAAGAAAGAACAAAGAAAACTTTATTAGTGACCAAGATTTGTGTAAAGTCATGAATATCTTAAGATAACAAATTTCAAGTAAAGATATAAATTTTTATACAGTTATAAAATATGAACCAGAAATAAATTTACAAATTATTGTATTTATTTCTTGATCTGTGCTTCATTAAACATATGTTGCTGCTTTATAATAGAAGAAGGTGGCTAGCATACTTATGCATAGCAGTATTTCAGTATAACCTAACTACCAATACTTTCAAGGCCTGGGTTTCTCTTTGAATTTTTGTTTGTTTGTTTTTGTTTATCTATTTTTTTTGTTTTTACATCCTGACCAGCATTTTTCTATGGTGATATTTTATTTGTGCTGACATGTGATTTTATCTGTATGTTAATGAATAAAAGTGCCTGGGGGTCAGAGCTAATAGCAAGCCTGTGGTGGTATTCTAATTGTACTGAAATGTGATTTTGATTATATGTTAATAAATAAAGTTGCCCGGGGGTCAGAGCTATTAGAGCCATAGCAAGAGTGTGGCGGTGGTGGCACACGCCTTTAATCCCAGCACTTGGTAGAAGAGCTAGGTAGATCTCTGTGTGTTCAGGTATATAGCCAGCATTGGAGACATATGCTTTTAAGACCTGCAGGGCTGTACATACAGACAGTGACGAGGCAGTCACGTGTTTGGGTTTACAACCAATGAGAAGGCAGAACAAAAGACTATGAAAAGACATACACACAAGGAAATAGCTCACTTTCGGGAAGCTAGAACCATTGCAGGAGGAAGGGTGAGATTTTAGCGCTGAGCTCTGACCTCTTGACTTTCTCTTTTACATTGGTTCTGTGTTTCTTATTTAATAATAAGACGGTTGGTTACATCTACACAAGCCATTTAGCAGAAGACTGGCAGTGGTAGCACATGCCCTTAATTCCAGTCACATGACAGGCAGATCTCTGTGTGTTTAAGGACACCACCAGCATGGAGACACACGCCTTTAATCTCAGTACCAACCATAGAGACCTGGAGTTCTGTATAGACAGGCAGTGACAAGGAGGTTATGTGGTTGGGTTTACAACCAATGAGAAGGCAGAACAGAAAGTCAATAAAAAGACAGACACACAGGAAGTAGGTCTTTTTCTGAGGGGAAGGACGACAGCGACAGTGAGGGGTAAGAAGACTGTCTTGGTCTTAGCTCTTGGCTGCTGCTCTGACCTCTTGGGCTTTTAACTCTGCATTTGGCTCTGTGTTTCTTATTTAATAAAACCGTTCAGAATTGCATCTACATTTTCCCCTCTGTCCTCTCCTCCTATTTCCTCTTCCCTACTTTCCTCTTTCTTCTCCCCATCCACCCCTCCTCCTCTGTTTCTCTTTCCAAAAGGGAGGGCCCAGCAGGGGTAGGTGTGAGGAGCAGTGAAGTTTTGGGCTGTTCCTGCTTGTGTGGTCTACACCTTTTTAATGTGCTCTTTTCGAATGTTCACAACTACTTGATCTTCCAACATGTGTGCCTCTTGTCTCAAAATCTAGCACAAAATTTAGTTATCTAACACAGAATTAATATAAATGTGTATGTGTGTGTGTGTGTGTGCATGTGCAAACACATATGTGTGAGTCTATGTGTGGTGTATAAATCTACATTCATGTATGAGAAAGAAGAATTTTTCACGTTGTGATCTCATCATCATAGATTTAACAGCAGCCCCTTGAAAGACTAATAGAAATTTCAGAAAAATTAAAGTAGTATTCCTAGCTTGGTTTCTGTTGCTGGGACAATGCTATGATCAAAAGAAATTGTTTATTTGGCTTAAAGGTTATAGTCTATCATTAAAGGACTCCATGGTAGAAGCTCAAATCACAATACTGAGGCAGTAACCTTGGAAGAACCTGGCTTACTGGCTTACTCTGCATATTTTTCTCAGCTTGCTTACCTGTAAACTCAGAACCACCCGTCTAGGAGTGATATCTCATACAGTGGAACTCCCAAATCAACCATTAATCAAAGAAAATGCCCTCAGATGTGTTCACAAACCAAAGTGATGGAGGTAACACCTCATATGACATTCTTTCTTCTTAGATAACCCTCTTGTCCAGCTGACAAAAACTAACCAGAACAATTCATCCCTTATCAATTTAATATGCGGTCGTATCACTATTAAACTATAGGTTTCCTTTCTTGTTTATCTCCAGTTTGTCTTGTTAATGTTACAATATAAAACCCAGTACAACTTTAAGAATCCTATGAACTTTAACATTTTAAAAACTTTAATAGTTTAATGTCATTTTAAAATATCCAAATCACTTAACTGTTGAATCATTTTGTTGCATATTTTCTTATTCCAAAAGTGAAGAACCAGGGTACAGTTATAATCAAATCAAAGCAAAATCAAGATCCAACTGTGTGGAAAACTCAATGTCCAGCCTTTTGGACTCTTCATGATCTATTGGGATCCAAATGGCTCACACTTTCCCTGTTCTTGGGAGCTGTCATCTACAGTGGTCGCTGCTTGTTCCATAGGCTCAGGCAGACATGAATGCACATGTACTGCCACCCTGTGTGGTTGTCTCATGTCCTTGCACCTCTAATATGCTAGGTTCTCCACTGCAAAGGAGGCTTCCTCTTTACCAGTGGCCCCTCCTAGCCTCTCAGTATGGAGCCTCAGTTGATCTCCTTGGCCCCTTACTGCCTTCAAAACCACTATCACGTGGGTGAATTTTACACATCATTTGCCAAGTTTTGCTTTCAGCTTGATGTAAAGCCTTGCTGCCCACCCAGAACTACAGCTTCTGTGTGTTGACCCTGAGGAAATATCTCTCAGAAGATTTCACTTTTGTGATGGCGGTCTCTTACTAGTCACAACTGATCCTTTAGCACCAGCTGACAAGCATCTATTGTCCTAGTGAATCACAGATTTCACTTCCAAAGATTCTTAATATTCCAATATATCAACAAATTCCAATATATCAACAAATGACTCTGAAGCAGTCTTTGCTTCCCTTTGAAACTTCACAAGCCAACCCTCCATCATTTGCATTTCTCTCAACAGTATCATCCAAGGTCCAACAACAGTTTAAGCTCTGAGCACTCAATGGCTTTTCCAATCAAAGGCTCAAAAATATTTCCACAATCCTTCCATAAAACAATATAGCCAGGTCCATCACAGCAAGACTCCAATCTCTGGTACCAGAATTTGTATTTGTCAGACTTTTCTAATGGAATAGAATTGATGGGATAAATATATACATGAACATATATGAACAAATATAAGGATATATGTAATATTCTTTGTATATTTCATATATGATACATATATGTAATCTATGTATATTACATAGAATAATTTATTAAATCATCATTGTTAAAATAGTAAGGACAATTGCTTCACACCTGAGAGCCTGCGAACTCAGTAACTGCTCAGTGCTTGAAGCTGTGTGACTCAGGCATTGGAATAGTTCCACCATGTCAGTCTTACACCAGAGAGGCAAACAACCTAGCACTTCCTCAGTCTATAGCTGGTATTTCAGGGGAGCCAATCAGGGGCTAAGAACCTGGAAGGGTCCTACAGAGCCATTGATCCTTCGTCAATGATGGAAGCCTGGAAAGGCTGTTTATGATATCAGTGAAGCAATCAGCAGCCCCAACAACAGAAAAAAATCAACCTGATAGCAAAAGGGAAGCTGAGCAGGGCAAGGGAGAAAGAAAATCCAGCAAGAAACAAATACTGCTAGCTCATTTTCTAATGTGGGCTGCCAGCAGAAGATGCTGCCCACTCTTGGGTGGGTCTTCCCACATTAGTTAAGGCAACCGGGACAGTTCTTCAGCTGAGGCTCCCTATTCAGGTAAGTATAATTTGTGGTAAGTTTACAGTAAATCCGGCCATCACAACATTTGTAGCACATTAAAAATGTGTACTATGTGATAAAGACCTATAAATTTTACAGAAAAATTAGCATTGTACCAAATATTTTTAAAAGATTACTATGGTGGGTAATGAGAAATTATGATGGAGACAAATAAGAAGACTATATCAAATATTTGCATTGAAAAGTATTGGTTCCTCTTACACAGCACCAGTAGTAGTGAGTACTTGGATACTAACAGTCCAGAAATCCTTATTTGAAGCACAGGAAATATTTTAGACCAGCTACAGTTGGATTCTTAAAACCTTAGATAGTATTAATTCTTATTATAAGTTATTTCTCTTCCTATATTACATATATTTAATAAGGTTTAATTTAATATTAAGCACAGTAAGAAATTAACAATAATTAATAATAGAATACAAAAATACAATATACATCAATGAAATTTCATGACACTCATTCCTTGGGACCAATATTGAAATAAGTGTAGCACGAATCTTAGCAGGTCTTGTTAGTAAAATCAAGCCTGAAGCCAGGTATTGGGGTGAATGTTGGAAGATCAGAGAAGCAGAACAAGCACAGCTACCTCGCCTTGCCAATTCCTCAGCTGATTCTGTTTCCTCAAACTAGATGCCTCTCAGCTGAACTGTGCTGCTCAAAAGCCTAAAAACTTAACCAGCTCTAGTTCCTGGTCCTCATGCCTTATATACCTTTCTGGTTTCTGCCATCACTTCCTGGGATTAAAGGCTCACTTCCTGGGATTAAAGGTGTGAGTCACCATGCCTGGCTGTGTCCAGTGTGGCTTTGAACTCATAAAGATCCAGACAGATCTCTGCCTTCGAAATGCTAGGATTAAAGGTGTGTGTGCCACCATTTTCTGGCCTCTATGTCTATCTAGAGGCTGTTCTGTTCTCTGACCCCAGATATGTTTATTAGTGTGCAAGATATTCTTAGGGAACATAAAATATCACCACAAATAAGGGTACATAATTACTACAGTGTTGTACCAATAGGTATCCATAATATATAATGTAATTACAAGTGTGTAGCATATATAGCATGAATACTCTGGACAACAGAGTGATCCAGATACCAGGCAGGTCACAAAAAATTGGCATAAGATTTCATCACACTTACTATATCTATGATCTGCTTATTTCTGGAATATTCTTTCCAGTTTTTTAGATCATAGTTAATCATGACCCTAGCCATGGCCTTTGGTTGCTCACCACAATTTTAGGATACAATTATAAAGACCCATTTCCTGAAGAAAATATACATTTTAGCTGAATGATGTATAGAAATCAAGGTGGAACTGAATTGGAAGTATTCTCCATGTCATTAGTTTTCATAGTGCTATAAGGTGCTGTGCAGGCTCCTGGCAGGAAAGTTAAATTAATGGTCTTACCTAGCTATGAACTCTATGAACTACGGTACCAAAATGCTTGGCAAGATATACCCACTTGTGAAATAGTCACATGGCTGGTATTTGATTGGGTTTAAGGTCCACTTCACAATAGGGTGTCCATGTTGGTCAAAACAAAATTCAAGGAAGGTCATAAGCCCTAGAGGGGCTTATTTAATACTGCCATTTATTAAAATGACATCATTTTAAAACTACCTTCTAATATATATGTTTATGTATCCTTAGACAATTGTAGCTCTCAGCATTAATTAGAGAACATCTCTCCAATGCATTGTGGTGAATAAAGAGGATATGATTGAATAGACATTCAAAATGAATGATGTATGATAAGTCCTCAGTCTTTTTTTTTTTTTTTTTTCCAGTGACAGGGTTTCTCTGTGTAGCTCTGTGCCTTTCCTGGAACTCGCTTTGGAGACCAGGCTGGCCTCGAACTTACAGAGATCCACCTGCCTCTGCCTCCCGAGTGCTGGGATTAAAAGCATACACCACCACTGCCTGGCAAGTCCTCAGTCTTAAACAAGTCATTGATACCATTCTTTCTAATGCTTGGCAAACATTTTGTAAGATGGGGCAGAAAGAAAGTAAGAACCTGCAGATGGGGAGAAGGGCCACAAAATGCCATCTTCTGCACTATTCACAGCCATTGTAATGACAAACTCTCCACAATTGTGGGTGGCTGCAATAACATGCGCAACAATGGGCCAACCAGAGCACGGAGGGAGGGGAGGATCAGGGTGCCCTACCTTTCACTGATGTACTATGTGCTGCTGATAGATTCAGAGAAAAGGAAAGTTACTGTCTTCAGTTGTGTATTCCTTCAAGACCCCAGAGGGGTTCCAAAAAAATGGTCACAAAAAAACTAAAAAGTCATGTGACTATGAGAAAAGGATAGGTAGGAAAGATGTGGAACTGATAGTGATTGGAGAGAGATATGAGTGGGTAGGAGAATGGAGTAACCAGACACAATAAATACACACATATCCATATGTACAAGTATATGTATGTAGATGTTTGTGTGCTCTATTGTCAAAGGACTAACTCAATAAATAAAACATGCACAAATAAAAGTGATGTTGGATGTTTCCCATATAATGGATTTCTTTAATACTGTACAGCCTCTTGACAACTTATTATCTAAGCAGATTTCATACATCACATTAAGGAGATCACTTTATGACTTTGCTATTTGTATGTTATGATAACTCTGTTTTAATGTTGAGATTGTTATTTCTGAGATAGTTTACTGTTATTCTATACTCAGTTGACTCTAAAGCAAATGCTGAATCTGTGAGAGCATTTCTGATTACCGCTTTTTCTTCTCTGTTAGATCTTAATTTGTGTTCATGTTCTGAACTTTAGAGTTTCATTGTTGCTGTTGAAATCTGTACTTAATATGATCCCAGACTGCCTGCATTTCATTAATGATTGATTTTGGGTAGGGCCTGGAGAGTGAAATATGATATGATATTTTTATATAATAAGTACAATACACCAGATTTATAAACCACAAACTATATGATTTTTGTGCATCTGAGATGTGAAAGTTTAATTTCTTAAAGCTTTTATTTGTATGTATATTCATACAGAACCCTGAAATACAGTAGATTTAGATGAATGTCAAAACTATATTCTTATTGATAGCTTTGTCTTAAATAAAGATGAATAAAATATTGGAAAAAAGAAAGTGAATCTGTGAATAAGTGGGTCTATTACTGTATGTCAAGGCTGAGCCAGCAGAATTTGCACATATCTCTAAATGCAAATGCAGTATTAAGGATGTCTCCAGGGCATTTGGCTTCAGTACTCAAGAAGATTAATTTTCTGTTTACTGAGATGTGTGAGATTACAGGCGAAGCAGTGGGGTTTTGCTGGGAGGTAATATTAGGAGTTGCCATAAACCATGTAAAACTTAAGATGACTTTTAGGAAACTGAATTTGAATACATGTATGTATCTAGAGCTAAGGAAGTTATGATTACAATGATAAATGATGAATTATGTATGGTTTACAAAGCCATGAAAATAGTTGAGGTCCTCAACAGTGTGTGTGTTTCCTCAAGAGTGAGAACCAGTGAAATATCATAGGTCTAGTCTTGAGGTAAATATTTGGGAATGGTTAACTCAGAAACATAACTGAACTTGTTAAAGGTACTTGGAACTTTAACTGGCACTAGAACCTTTGAGAATCACTTGCAATCTTTTCTAAGACTGCAAGCAGTTTCTTATAACCTTGTGTGATGGTTTGGATGGGAATAGCCCCCATTGTCTCATGTTTAATGCCTAGTCCCCAGTTAGTCCACTGTCTGGGAAAGATTAGAAGATGGGACTTGTAGTGGGTGTGGCCTTGTTGCAGTGGGTGTGGCCTTGTTGGAGGAGGTGTGTCACTGGGAGTGAGCTTTGAAGTTTTAAAAGCCCGCTCCAGGCCTAGTTTCTCTCTTGGCCTGCTACTTATGAATCAGAAGTGAGCTCTCAGCTACTTTTCCAGCACCATGTCTGCCTGGCTGCTGCCATGCTCCCTACCATGATGTTCATGGGTTAAGCCTCTGAAACTGTAATGAAGCCCTTAGTTAAATGCTTCCTTGAAAAGATGGCTTGGTCATAGCGTCTCCTCACAGCAACAGAACAGTGACTAAGACACCTTCTGGTGCTCATTGTCTCTCTGCAGCAAATGTTACCTAGTCGCTCATTCTGCAAATGATCCACTGTGGCTGCACCTTCTGTCTCTGCCAACCAGCAGAGTTTCTAAACTAGTCACTCACAAGCCATCTGAGGACATTTTATCTCTCCATTTCTCTCTTCACTATCACTATGTTGATTAAATTCATTTTACCTCTTCCCCCCAATCAGTCTAACAATGGCAGTTTTCTACTAGATTATATACTACTCAATTAGTAGAAACCACATTTACCCTACCTTTAACAAATTATCATGCTTTTTTAGGGGATGGAATCATGGAAATTGAAGATTTTAAGAAAACAACAGTAGAACTGTGGGGCAATTGCTTACTGGATAAGTGTGACATCACTCTTGCCCATTGTTTAGTTATAACTTAAATCTTTTATTAACCATTGGAGATATTAGGAGACTACCCTTGATATAGTGAGTTCTCTGTATTTCTGTTCCACAGGCTTCAAAAATTTCCATTCAAATCATTGCTCTATGGGTATGGAAATCTAAATACTTACAGGAATTTTGGGAGAGTTCTATATAATTAAAAAATAGCTAATTTCGTAACTTAATTCTGGAATATAATAGGATTTTTAGACATTGTTTTGCAACGTAATTGCAGCATTGCTAATCAGTGATGTAGATAGTGTATTTTGAGGCAGCATCATGCTTTTTACACTTTATATTTTCTCTTGACCGTTTCCACAGCCTCATATCCTCTCACCTCATGTATACAAATGGATAGACTTTGTTGCTCTTTTTGGAATATGATAGCATAGAGAAGATCCTGTAAGTTTTCCCCCTAGCCATACAGGAAGGTTTAGACATAGAAAAGATATCTAAAATATGAAAACAGGAAGTGAAAGTGG
Source organism: Peromyscus leucopus (assembly GCF_004664715.2). Lineage (NCBI taxonomy): Eukaryota > Metazoa > Chordata > Mammalia > Rodentia > Cricetidae > Peromyscus > Peromyscus leucopus. The sequence goes on along the minus strand of NC_051077.1, from coordinate 24,770,255 downwards.
AATTCCAACTTGTCATGAAAACAGTGACGATAGAGATATTTTGAGATTTTAGAGAATACAATACATGCCTATGTTTCCAGTTTGGAAACCAGTTGTCATGCTCCTTGTCCAGATGTGAAATGACTACAGAAACCCTTCTTGTAAGAGATACAGTGGCCAAGCTCTCAGAGGTTAGAGTGTGGAGCCAGCTAAGTACCTTCTGGTCCTCAGAGTGATGCTGAAAAGAGAAAGGGCTCTCTACCTGCCAGGAGAACCACAATTGGGTATCTCCCCAGGACTTTAAATTGTGTCATAAATTTTGAAGAAGAGATCCAGAGCTGGAGAAATGGCTAAGCAGTTAAGAGCACTGGCAGCTCTTCCAGAGGACCTGGGTTCAATTTCCTTCACCCACATAACAAGTAAAAAATGTCTGTAACTCTAGTTTCAGGGTATCTGATACCCCTACAGAGACATACATACAGGCAAAACACCAACACACATAGAATAAATAAATCATTGAAGGAGAGATAGGATGTACATACAATTGCATTGATCCCTATTGCTACTTTCAAAAGACAGAATAAATTAGGATGGGTCTAGCTTAGTACAAAAATCCTTTGTGTTTCTTGAAAATACAAAGGAAAATTGCTAAAAATACAAAAGATGTTTAGAGGATATATTTAATTGTAATGCATTTTAAAATGGAAATAGTCATGAGATTGAATAACTCATTCTCATATAACAATACCCAGTAGCTATGAATGTATTTGTTTTTCAGGCATTATGTCCTTTGTGAATCCTGACAATTCAAAAACTCTTTTTCTAATTGAAAATATAGTGGAGTTAGATAATGTAAAGAAATGGAATTTCTTTTTGTCATGAATTTAGTGAGTAAAGTTTGTTTTGCATTTTATGGAATGCAATTGCCATGGCTGACACCCATTACATTTCATTCTATGCATAAGTTATGGTGTGACTATAAATTTCCATCCTAATGTATTTCTATTGTTACATTTTGCTTACAAAGTTTTTAGTGTCACATCATTTAATTGAAGTCAAATGATGTTATTTACCTTTTAGTGATGCAGAAAAAATTGCTTTTATAAGCTATTATTATTCAAGTTGAATTTTCTCAGAGAATGGAAGAAGTCCTTAGTGCAGAACATTTTACATACAAATTTAAAACAAGTACTAAACCATGACATCCCCTCTGCCATACCAGTAATGAAGACAGTGTAATAGCTGAGATTGTAATGATTATGTGCAAGACACTGTTGAGTCATCAGATGACACAAGAGTCCAACAAATTACCTCAATGTGAAAGAGCACTATCTGATATCTATGGACATTACTATCAATTTGTATAATATATTCAGTAATATATTTCATGACTTCTGAGTAACTGATGAATAACAGGACTTGTGCCTTTAGTAACTTCTGGATTTGAAAAATTAACTCAGAAATGCACCTATAAATTGTTTTTCCTGAGTGTGTACTTTATACTTATAAATGATCCTGTTTGTGATAGTCTAAGTTTCAAGCAAAACCCAGGAAAATCAATGGATTGTGGATTCTATATGTCACTTCCATATGTTTAATCATCTGCCATTAAGCTCCAGTCCACCCATTTCTTTGACTCCAAACACCCATATCAGAATTACCAAAACTGAATCCCAGATGAAAGTCTCAAGCAATTCATTATTCGCTGACATTGCCTCAGTCCCTAAATGTCAGTTTCTGAGCTCATATCAACATCCTATTTCCATAGGGTAAGCACTTGTGTTTTACATAGAAATAGTGTCTTTCCTGGATTTATTTCCAGTGAACATATACTCCAGGATGTCTTTAAGCATATTAGTTAAGACTTCTTTTCTCACTTAAGGCTTTTTAAATATACAGTCTATCATGTAGTAAGTCTGTGAAAGGTGAGTTGAACATGAGTCCGCTTAGGTATTTGTCAAGGTTCTTACTGGCTGGCTATGATTTTATCATCTTTTCTTTTTTGTTGGTGCTATGGATAATAGTTTCTAATATAATTTGCAGAAAAACATTAGAAAGAAAAGAATATAGTTTCAGAATACTACAAAGAAACTATGCCAAAGAGGCAAATATCAAGAGAGAGAAGGAAAATAAAAAACCCAAGAGACATAAACAATTCACATTCACTAGAGACAATTACAGTGTAATTAATAATCTTTGGAGGATTTAAGTTGTTTTGGCTTTTCTTGTTAGTTGTATATTCATATAGAGAGCTAGGCCTTTTATTGAAATCATGCATTTATTATTTGTTTTAAAAACTTTCCCTTATTGTTTCAGAAAGAGTATGGGTGCTCTTTGAGATATGTGAGGCTATTATTCACTAATGGGATGGGTGAGGCTGGGACTTCAGTGGACATAATAGAATATTCTGGGAAATAGGGTGGAATGGGCAGTGCTGAAATATCACCAATGCACTGAGCTCACCAGGGTAGCAAGAGGACATGTTGAAGTTTGAGATTGCTGTAGTCACCAGGGTGATGAGGTGACAATCTCAAATCTTGTAAATTCACTGCCTGCACTGAAGTGATTAGCAGGGTTAGAGACATAAGGCACATTGACATTACCAGGATGATATGCGAGCAAGAGCATCCCAGGTATGCTATGCTCACTAGGATGATGAGAAGGGAGTCTTCAGTGTGTAAATAAGTGAATGAGTGCCTAGAGATTAACAGAAAAAGAATCAATAAAACTGTATTTTTAAAAGTTAAACAAAAGTTAAAGGAAATTATAAAACACTGAAATCTATTTACTTATTTTACTCAGAAAAGAAGAGTCCAATGAATGATATTATTCCATAAAAGAAAAGACATTGGAATTGGCTACCAGAAAATTATGGTGGATCATAAAATGATTACTATAGTCATCAATTATTTACCAAAAAGTTGACTAACCTGAAGAAAATTGGTATTTTCTGTAAATATATAATTTGTTGATTGAATCAAAGAGAAATTGGAAAGCTAATAAGACAACTGGGAATAAAAGGATTTATACAATAATCAGAAAGTCTCAAACAAAGACATTAATGGGGTCAGTGTAGCTGAATATTTTCCTGTGTCTGCCTAGTCTGCAGCCACTCAGACACAAATAAACACATAGAGGCTTATATTAATTATGAACTGTATAGCCTAATATCTCAGGCTTCTCTCTAGCTAGCTCTTATGTCTTAAATTAACCCATTTCTATGAATCTATACTTTGCCAAGTGGCTTGTGGATTACACAAGCAGTCTCTCTCTCTCTCTCTCTCTCTCTCTCTCTCTCTCTCTCTCTCTCTCTCTCTCCTTTTTCTCCTTTCTCCCTCTCTAGTTAGAATGTCCTGCCTAACCTTATTCTGCCTCACAATTGGCCAAACAGCTTTATTTAATCAACCAATCAGAGCAACACATATTCATAGCATACAAAAGACATCACCCCCCATAGGTGAATTTTATCAAATATTAAAGAATTAAAGCCTATCCTCAAGTTTTTACAAAAAAAATCATCACTACAAAATGCTTCCAAATGTATAATATAATGCTGCCATTTCTCTCAAAGCTAACAACAGGACACTACAAGAATAGATAATTATAAGCCTCTATCCACATTAAACATAGAAGCAACAATTTCCAATAAAATCTTAGTAAAATGGTCTCAGAATCATATTGATATGACCACGAGTTATGGTCAAATAAAATTTCTAGGATAAAGGATGTTTTAAAATAGTCCAATCCAATAGCCCAACTAAATATAACTCACCACATTAAAAGAATAAATGGCAATAGAATGACAATGCTCCCCATAGACTCATCTACTTGAATACATTGTCACCAGTTGGTGGAACTGTTTGGAAAGGATTAAGAGGTGTGGCCTTGTTGGAGGACTCCTCCAACATGGACTCTAAGTATGTGAAACCACAGCTCCAAATGCAAAGTTTGCTTCTATGAGTTGCCTTTGGTCATGATATTTTATCACGGCAATAGGAAAGCTACTAAAATACTTTATATAATGCATATATTAATATTTGTGTATTTTAAATATTCATTAGAGAAGTAATGGAAAATGACTTTAGAAAAACTTAAGGAATATGTTATAATATTTTCATTTCTGATGGTGATATGAATGAATACTGTTTCATTTTTATAATTTTGTTTTCAGATATACTACAGATGTCATGAGATATTTTTATTATTTATAAAAAGCATACATCAATGTATATTCATCACTTTTAAATTTTCTGCATGATCTATTTATTTTTGTTAAAGTTGTTCACCTGGGTTTTCTTTATTCATCAGTTTAATTCATTCTGATATATATATATATATATATATATATATATATATATATATATTTCAAACAGGAAAAGTTGTATACGTGTGTGTTGCAATCTGTAGAACAGTGAGAGAGAAAATGATTTTGTAATGTAATTGAGAAGCCATTTAACAAAAATAAGTTTCTGATAGATTTGGATTTATATTGCTATCCAAAAGACGAGTTACAGTGCTATAAATAATGTTCAGCATGATGATGAAACCGATGTTTTTTGACTAGTTATCACTACAATGTATCAACAAAGCCTCATCACTTTGATACACTACTCAGATAGATATTATGTGTTTTTAACACAAGTAGTTTGAACATTCATTAAACTAAATGCTGATATACTGCTTTAGAACCACTCAACAACACCAGCAAAATTCCCTGGAGGATTACCTAATTTTTAGTTAGGAACTCATTAAAATGTAAAATCTATATTCCTCTTCCATTTTAAGCCTTCAAGTGCCAACTTCCTGAAATGTTCAGTGAAGCAGAATAATCATCTTCCTCTTACATGGTTTTGAGTTTTATTCTTCTTAATTTATAAAAATATACAGTGAAATAATACAAGTAGAAGTTTCTTATGTATAATATATTTTCATTAATTCTTTGAAGATTTCTATGGTATATTTTGATTTGACCCTATTGCCCCTTACTGCTCTCTCTAACCCCTCCCAGATTCATTCCCCACCTCCTCTCCTTCTAACAATTTTTTACCTTCTTTCTTTTTTCCAGTAACTTCCTGAGTCCAGTTTGAGCAGCCATGTACTCAGAGGTGTGGGGCCATCAACTAGACTTTGGTCAACCTACCATGGACCACACCCTTTATGAACACTGACCATCCTTCCCTAAGAATTCATCTACCATGAACTGATGTTAAGTCAGAAGTGGGGGATTCTGAGCTTCCTAATCCATGCTAGACTTTTGACTGGTCATGTGAAGGCAATGAGCTCATGAGTATAACAACCCTTTCATGTCCAGAAGACACTATTTTAGTCTGCTTCTCTTAGATCTCTGGTTCTTTAAATCTTTCTGTTTCCTCTTCTCCATATATCCCTGAGTATTGGTGGGGAGGTTAATATAGATGTCCCATTTGTATCTGAGTACTAAATTGAAGTTTATTCTCTATTCTTTGACCAGTTACATGTTTCTGTGTTCACCTCCATAAATTCCATGAAGAAAATTCTCTGATTATGTTTGAGAACTGCTCTAACCTGTGGGTGTAGAGATAGATATAAGTTAACATCTTATACAGTTTGATACTGTATCCTTTTAGAAGGTGTGTATTGCCAAATAAAGCCCAGTACCAGGTGTAGGATACCTACTCTGAATTACTGGTCAGGTGTGTACTGGATACCTCCTCTACAGTACAGGATGCTGACACTGCTTTTGGTTACCATTGAAAACACAAGGGTAAGACTCTATTGCTAGGGATGCTTTGGCCACAGGACACTAAGAAAAGAGTTTGCTACTGACAAGAAAGTTTCTTCCTATGGGCTTTAATAGTACTAGAATGTGCCATATAGGCTGCTGCTGGTGTGTGTGTGTGTGTGTGTGTGTGTGTGTGTGTGTGTGTGTGTGTGATCATCAATAATTTTACTCAGCTGTGAATCATGTGAACTACAAGACTGGTATGGAAAGATATGTCCAGTGGCATGAGTTATGGGAGTAACCAACTACTTTCTGATTTGATTTAAGGCCTGCTCCACAGGAGGAAACATGCCTGGTAATGTAAATCTGGCCAGGAACATGTAGTTATGGAGCTCAGAGGCCCCAGGTGGAAGTCTACTATTATTTTGTTAAATGTTTGGCAGGTTTATATTTTTAAAAGTGCCAGTTTTGCCTTTATTTTAAAAAAACAAACTTGTTTTTCTTAAAAACATATAAGACTTTACAAATCAATTTTTGTTGTGGGTAAGCATATAAAGAAATGTAATCATGTCAGAACTGATGACTGATGCTGTGGCTGTGCTTCATTTCCCAACCCTAATGATGCATATGAATATGCAGATTCTTGCTTCTTTACTACACTTTTAGTGTAGCTTCAAAAATATATGAAAATGCTGTATGTAGATGTTTGGCTAGATTCCTATTTTTTGTCTTTTGCTACATTTTTCTGAAGTACAAGAGTATTATAGATTCATTTTGATACATATACTGTTCTTTTTCAGTAAACTTAGAGTGCATCCTTTCAAATGTCTAAATCACTAACAGAATCATAAAGCAATCTGAGTTTTTTTTACTTCTGATTTCCTCAGTAATATAGTTAATACATCATATATTTATATATTCATAACATCATTTGTTTTTCTCTTGTGATCAATGCTAAATATAAATAACCTTTTCTGAATATATTTGTGGCACAAATAATTATGACTACTTTACTCATGGTCATTCTATGAAGTGATTACATTTCTTTTTCTGTTTTTGTGTGTGAAAAATGAAAGTTACACAGAGGGTAGATATCAAGTTATTCAGTGGGTTTCAACCTTGGGGGTGTCAAATGACCCTTTCACAGGCCTAAGACATTCAGAAACACAAATATTTACATTACCATTCATAGCAGTTGCAAAATTAGAGTTATGAAGTATAAATTAAAACAACTTTTTGGTTGGGGCATATTAAAGGAACATTGAGAAACACTTTAGTCATTAAAGTCATTGACTTTAAAGCTTTCAGAACCCTCAAAGAATCGTCACAGTTTCTTTACCTCTAATTTCTACTATACACAGAAACGGCAATGTGTGTTTACTGCTTTTACCTCTAACTGCCTCTGTGTCTCCAGTGATATTTAAGAAACACTGCCTGAAGGATTCCAGCACTGGTAGAGCATAAATATTACAGATAAGGTTCCTACTCTAAGTGTGCTGTTCTTATAGGATAAGACATTGAACATTAGGCTAACCAATGATAACAAGATTTGAGAAAGTGATGAATGCTTCAAAGATAGGTTAAAGACTAATAGATAGTAGTTTGATAAGAAAACCATGGAAAATATATGTAACATTTATAACTCTGAAGGTTGAGAGAGAGACAGACTTCCCTCTCCAAAAAAAGTTCAGCGAATGAGTACTCCAAGGTAAATCCTAGATAATTAAGCTTAAAGTTCAAATGATTTCAGAGCAGCTCAAGGATCTCTTTTGATAACCCATATGAAATCATACATGATTTGCAGACTGGATTCTAGAAATCACTCAGGCAACAGCTACATGCAGGAAGGGAGAACAGTCCCTATGGATTTTATAGGGATAGCATCCATCATCTTTTGCACTTGCAATACAAATAAGAAAACATTTAGGCAAGTTTAGAAGTATTTTACTTAATGGAGCTAAGAAAGTTAATTTGAATATTATGCTTTGATTGCTTGGCTCCTTTGAGGTCTTACTAAGGAACAAGATAAAGTAGCAGAACCATTCATGCATTTCCAATCTGAGCACCAAACAGACAAGGACCAACCCCTGGGCCAATCCACCCTATTGTGCTTGCCCTGGTGTAAGAGTGACAAGGTTTGATTTCTCCCAGTGCCTCTGCTCTCCCTGACTTTCCTGATACATTTCCCCTTTACTTATCCTTGAACTCACTATTTAAGGATAACAGAATAAGAGACTTTCCAGTTTTATTTTCAGTTTTTACCACAGACATATGAAATACAAAAATTCCCTTCTTTTGTACTATAAATGTGACTTGCCCCCGAATGTTACTGATGTATTGCCTTCCATGACAGGCTGTGACTTTAAATTGTGAGACAAAAAAATTTCCTTGGTTAATTTACTTGCTTTGGTTAGAAATTTTTAGCAGCAAGTGAAAAGTAACTGATACAGACAGGTAGCTAGTATTTAATATGCTGCTTCATATGAAAAAACATGTTACCTATTACATGCCTGGATAGTCTGTATCCTATAGAAGTAATGGAAGCATAAAAAATAATGAGGTGGTTATATACTATGAAAGAAGATGAAAACTTGCTCTTGTTAAAAAAAGTAGAATTTTCTTAACATAGTGTTAGAGTTCTGAGCATTTTAAATAAAAGTATATAAAATACATATTTTTTATTTTTATGATTTATCATATACTGGGAGGCTTATTAGGTTCATAATTAGACAACTTTCTTGACACTAACTAGATTTTCATTTGTTGTCCAATTATTGCTTCTGTGCCTTTCTACTGAGAAGTTGATGTTACGATGTCACCAGAAAAATACACTGCATATTGAGAAAGGAGGAGTCAATGATTTCACACTATTAATATGCACACTATTAACTTGTCCTTCAAGTCTTACTGGTATCCAGTTTGTTGTTATACTGATCGTTGTTAAATCTGAACATAGTGGAGATTTTAATGAGGGTAGTTTTGTGATTCTCTTGGGTAAGATCAATTCTAAGCCTGTAGGCTGGGAAGCTATGTTTGGTCTGCAGTGAGCTCATGAAGGAAGAGGTATAGGAAAGGGTAGAAAACACTGCAAAAACAAAATCAAATACATGAGCTTTGGCAATCTTTGAGAATGTGTTATAATTATAAGTGCAATATTAAATATAAAATTAATGTTATCACATACAAAGTATTGTTATCTATTAAATATACAGTAATAAAATATAGTATTTGATATATTCCAGACTTATGGTTGAATATCAACTGAAAAAATACCATCTGTGTCTGTTCTAGGCACTGGTCCTCTTGAGTGATTCTGATATCTGCAGAGGTTAAGACTGGGATGGTTGAATAAGAAAGGAAACACTAGGATTGTGTGTAGCACAAATTTTTAAAAGTCTTATTAATAGAAAACTAAGCACCAGGTATTGATTGAACACTGAAAGATTAGAGAAACAGAACAAGCCACATCCAATCTCACCTGCCTGCCCAACTTCTAAGCTGATCTTGTTTCCTCAGACTGGAAGCCTCTGACTCCTCATCTGAATGGATCTCAGGTAAACTGCGGCTAAAAGCCTAAAAGCTTAACCAGGCTCTAGTTCCTGGTCTTCATGCCTTATATACCTTTCTGCTTCCTGCCATCACTTCCTGGGATTATAGGCGTGTGTCACCATGTCTGGCTGTCTCCAGTGTGGCTTTAAACTCACAGCTGAATGCTAGGATTAAATGCATGTGCTACCACTGCCTAAACCTATGTTTAATATAGTGGCTATTCTGTTCTCTGACCCCCAGATAAGTTTATTGGTGTTCACAATATATCAACCACAATTATGGGCCTTTTGATATATTTCATACATTATTGTAGATGCCCTAAGACAAGGATTCTTAATCTTTTTCTGCTCATGACCCCTGAGGAAGTTTTGCACAGTTTCAGAGATATATACCTATAAACCAGACATATCAATTTATTTATGGTAAATCACAAAGATACTTATTGCCAAATAATCCTTTGGTGTAAATATATTTTTACTACTCATTAAAGATGAAAACAAATTCTCATTTAGAGATTGACATTTATTTCCAAACAAAGAGTTAAAAATTTGACTGGATATTTGATAATGGAGGACACGCACCATCTCAAACCTTTTCCAGAGTCAATTTATGTTTTGATTTCATAATTGTCAAAGAAAATAGACAATGCCACTTCACCTGAACCCTGAGTGCAACATTGCAAAATCATGTTTAGGGCCATTTCAGAAACTGCAAGAAATCCCAAAGCAAAACTCATTTTATATTGTTTATGAAACTCAAGTCAGAAACCCCAAGACTATTTTGAAGTTAAACATTCTAACAAAGTAAAACCCGAAGTTGCATTAATTCGACAGCTACATGCTGAGGAATGCAGATGGGAAAATGTTAAGCATCATGTCACGCCATGACATCTGTCATTAAACCATTATGATTCTGTAAGGGCAGAAGACTGTTATGTAAAGCGATGTCACTGCAGTCCATGACATGTGACAGTCTCCAGTGAGAAGAGGTGTCTCATGGAATGCTCACTGCATTACATGTCTCAACAGCCCACACACTGAGAAGTGAAGTTGTATCTTTAGAACCAAGGTAGTGGTGTAGTCACATGATGCAATCTGGCTGAGTGCTGCCAGGGACATCTCATATTCATTAGCTGTTTGATTTTAAACTAATGGTTAGCCAATGTGTATTCAGAAACATTTCACCATGGCCCAAATTCGCAAGACCCTCACATTCAGTTATATGAGCTCCATATGGTAGTGACCAACAGCTTAATGAGCTAGATGTTAAAACACATTAGCTCTCCTTTAGTGCAGTGCATTTTGCTTAAGAAAAAGAGAAGCACACAAAGCTACCTTAATGTTTTATAATAAAATCTGCCACTTCTTTTTTTTAACTTCACCTTTCAACTCAAACATGTTGTGGCAGTTCTTACCAATGATGATGTAAAACTTTTAGCCATCAGATGGGCCTAGAATCAAACAATCCAACCTGATTGGACTAGTTCTCAGTGCACTAACCCAGTCCAATGCATTTGAAGTATGCATTACGTGAGTTTGATGTTTCCTTCTACTTTCTCACTGGAAATGGAGTACAGCTCTGTGAGTCTGTGAGCAGGGACAGGGCTCTCACTCAGCAGCACCCACAGCCTGACCTCTGTATTAGGTAGGGCCGAGGAATTCAGAAATCAGACCTCTGGAAGCCCAGTTATTTCCAGACTCTGATTGTGAAGCCTCGAGACCTGAAGCACTATATAAAAAGTTTCAAAAATACATTCCTTGCTTGCTTGAGGCCCCCATATTAGTCTTCATAGCAAGAAATGGTTAATATATCCCTCAGAGCTCTATAAATTATAGAATTGTTAAATCACAGAAGTACCAAACACATTGAGGATAATTCAGACTAATAAGATTAATCTAGATCTGGTTCTTATTTATAAATTTAGAAATATGTAGAACTTCTAGGCACAGGGCACACATCTTTTTGGCTGTGGTTCCCCCATGCCATCAAGGTTTCACATGACAATAAGGTTTTGCACTGCATACATCAGGGAAATAATAATTGAGTCTGTACTTAGTGCTGACAAAGTTTCTTTCTTAGTGTTGATACATCTTTTGTATTTTGGTATGAAAATTTTTTCACCCACTTTTTTCTTCATATTGTTTCCAGTTTTTTGTTTGTTTAGGCATGATGTAGTCTAGAATACTACTTTTGACTAAAATACTTGCTTTTGGCTACAGTATAAGATAAAAAGTTTTCTCTCCCTAGATATGAGCCCAAGGACCACAGTGCTTCCTGGGCAAACTCAAATGCTTTCCCAGTCTGGCTGTAATACTATATTATTATTATTATTATTATTATTATTATTATTATTATCATATAACACAATAATAGTTCTTTATGGCCATTTTCTACCCAGCACTCATTTAACTGTATTTGAGCACAAGATGTTTTTATTTTAAAATTCATAATTATTTCATCTAGTTCAGATTGTTGATTTGTTTGTTTTATGTGTCTGAGAGGAAACTATGGAATTCATGCATTTACACAGGACACACCCTATATTTGACATGTTTAAAGGACATTTGGAATATACCCCTCCTCAGCCTCTCTCTTGCTTTGCAGACTTATTCCTCTGTCATACACATAACTGTAATACTCATAGCATGCTGTTTTATGCTGTATAGCAATATTCCAAATTACATTAGGAAACAAATCATAGAACATCAATGGCTTAAGCAGGGAGTTATTTATTGATGGTTGTTTCTATAAAACCTGGGTTGACAGCCAGAAAGTAAGTATGCCTTTTACTCTGCTCCATTCTTTCACCCACAGACCAAGGTTAACAAACTCTATCTTTCTTCTTGACTGTGACTAAGGTTCAAGTCTTCTCAACTGCAGATCAGATGTATAGGATGAGCAGCTACACCAGTATATATTGTATGTTCACAGTTTACTACTCATACATGATTATAATTCCATTACATACTCTAAAACATCGGTTGCATATGATAGATATGTATCATGGGTGTGGTGTCATGCATCAATAATCCCAGCACTTGGGAGGTCTAGGTGGTCCCATGAGTTTGAGGCCCCCGAGATACAATGGAAATGAACCTGGTACGGTCTTAGCTTTACTATCAAACAAATGAAATTATATGCTCTTGTTAGACATAATTTCTGGTCACATGATACTAAAGTGAAATTGTAGTCTTCCATAAGTCCAGAAAGCAAATGTAGTAAGTACAAATCTACCAAATAGATATTTGACTGTTTTTACTTTTAATTTTAACCTGACCGGTCTGTCTAATCATTTACCTGTCATCTCTTAGAGCTTGTTCAATGTTAGTATATAAAACTGTAAGCTTAAAGACCCAGTTCTGTCACATTCTTTGGAAATAACTTTGTAATTTGGCCTTGCAACAGATGGCATGTGCCTCTTTGCCACTGTGTTGTTTGTGAGGAAGTACAGACACAACAATGAAGTTCTAAAAATAGAGCCTCATGCAAGTTTAAAAGAGTATGAGATGCTCACTCAGGTACATTTAAGAGGGTACAAGATGCCCACTCAGGTACATTTAAAAGGGTAAAACATGACCACTCAGAAGCCATTCATCCTTTTCTGTGTGTTTCTTTTCTTTTCTTTAGGATATTTGACTCAATTTTTTTATTTGTTGGAATCAATTTACATATTTTAGTGTAGCTTTTACTTATAAGAATGGTGACGAAAATTATTTGATGCTCATATTAATAATGATTCCATCTGACAAAGTGCCATCTCTGTCATATCTCAAGACCATGAGCTAATTTGTGTTTTACATAGACTATGACTACTACTTCACTTGTGTTATTGGTGCTTTCCTTTTAATTTCTGTCTTTTTCTGCTATCCTGTTAATTAACAGGATATGAAATAACAGTTTTTTTTCTCTAATAAAATTTAATTATCTTTATCTGATAGTAGGCAAACTCAGTCACTTTATAATAATTACCAAGTTTATTCTTTGTTTTGCCTTCTGTTTATGGTGCTTTCTTCAATGGCTATATAATTTATTATATTTGCTATGTTCCTTTGATATTTATTTGTTCTGCTTAGTATGAAAAGCTATAATTCCAAGGACTTTTCTTCATAGATATTACTTTATGTATGTAATAATTTAGCTTACACATCTTTAAATAATATTTATTAATATCCCACTGTGATCATTACTAAAATTAGTAGAATTCATCTTTCTCTTCAGTACTTCACATACTTCTGTTTATTTTGTCTTAAATCATTTTTCAATTTAAAAATTGAATTGTGAGACTGCTCTCTGTTTCTAGGTCTGGTGGGCTCCGGAGGACAAACACAGTTTCTAGGCCTCGGGCCCCAGGCGGTCGGGTCCCATTATGGTGAGTGAGTAAGGGATTGCGAAATGGGAGGGAGAGAAAGAAGCAAAATGATTTGTGTGCTGGGGAGAAAGGCAGATCTGAAGAGGTGAAGATGGTGAGAAACAGGCTGAGGTACATAGCCAGCTCCTCACCCAGGGCAATGGCAATGTCTGGGCCTGGGCTGCCAAGCGCCATGACTTGATCCATGGCCCTGATGCAGTCTCGGTGGTCTGTGTTGATGTCCATGGCCCCGTTACACTCAAGACCCTGTGGATTCCTAGAGTCTGGGCCACTACCTGTGACCATGGTCATGTCCAGGGGTGTGGCCCACAGGGGCCATACCAATGGTGGATTCCTGCACTGCCACCCAGGACCATAGTGGGGTCAGCCCAGACTGCTGCTGTGAGGTCAATCCATGGCCTTGCTGTGGCTGGGCTCTGAGTTTATGTCCATGGCTCTGGTGGCCACCGAGAGTCATGTAGAAGCCTCAAATCTAGACCAACACCTGAGGCCATGCTGGTCTTAGAGGTTCAAGCTGTTGCCAGAGCTATACAGACCAGGGCCATGGTGTTGTCCAGTTTGGACCTGTGACCATAAGCCATGTCTGAGTCTGTGGTCCTATGCAGCCAGGGTCTGTGTCAATATCCATGGCCCCTGTTACCTTGGGTCTGGGCTGCTACTTGGGGACATGTTGGTGTTTGGGGACCACAACATTAATGGGACCATGCCTATTTGGGTGATCAGCATAGTCAATTAAGGCCACAATGACATCCGGGCCCATCAAAGACCAGCTGTTGCCAAGGACTGTCTGGGTCTATGGTCCTACTGTAGCCTGAGTCTGTGCTGATGGTCTTGTGTTGCCACCAAAGGCCACACTGATGCTCCAGGATTTGGGCCTCCCCACCTGTGGCTTTCCTGGTGCCCAAGAGCTGTTTTGCTACTAGGCCCATACAGATCTGAGTGACATTCACTGCCACCAGGGACCAGGGCACCATATGGGCCACAGCTGGGTTTATATTGATGTCCACAGCCCTTAGTGCCACTGGGCCCGGAGCTACCACCTAAGGCCAGGTTAGTGTCTGAGGACTGGGCCTCTGCTGGGGCCATGCAGATCTCAGTAGTGCCACCTGGGGCCATGGTGTTGTCAAGGCCTGGGATGCTGCCAGGGGCCATGTCTGGGTCCATGGTCCTGCCACAGCCATGGTCTGTGTTGATGTCCGAGACTTCTGTTTCCACAGAGAGCATTGAGAATAGGGGTGCATAGAGTTGGCCCTGCCTCACACTAGCTGTGGCACTAGAAAGAACTGGCCTTGCCCCTCACCAACTGCAGCACTCCGGAGAGTGGACCCTGTACCTCCCCAGGGCAGAACAGTAGAGCTGTCCCTGCTGTCCTGGGTGCCGGTGAGCTGACCCTGAAGACACGTCTGTCACATGGTGCCACGGGCAAGAGGGAGAGATACCCCTCATCCCTAGCCACCTACTGCCGGCTGGAAAATCTAGTCCTGGAGTCATGAGAACGGGAAAGCTCATCCTGTCCGTCACTGGCTGCAGCGCTCAGGAGAGTGGGCCCTGAACCTCAGCAGGCAGCACAGTAGAGCTGACCCCGTTGATGGGGGTACGGGTGATTGGGTGCTGCAAATGCTCATGGGACATTTGGTGGAGTGGGAGAGGCGGAGATGACCTTCCCCCCTCCCTGACACCTTGCCTCCTGTGGTGAGTAGGGGAGCTGGCTCTAAGGTCATGAGAGTGGGAAAACTGGCCTTGCCTCCCACAAGCAACAGCACTTGGGAGAGCAGGTCCTTAACCTCACCCAGGCTGCAGAACACGGTGACATAGATGGGGCAACCTCTGGGGCTTGTTGGCTGCCAAGGTCAGGATACGATAAATGGCTTCACAGAAACAGGGAGGAGAGTGACAGAGGAAGGTATCCAACACACTTCCCTGCTCTGCCTCTGCACATGAATGCACACACACAAAATCAACACATAAACTTCAGGAAGAAACACTTAAAATGTTTACTTCCATACATTATTTTCCCTGATCCAATTTGGAATATTTTTGTGGATATTGGATATAAATGCTTCCTTATTCATCATTCACATTTCTAATGTTTTCCAATAGCATTAAAAACTGTTCATACATACCTATTATGTTTTCATTAGAATTGTAATTTATATTGTTTGCCTTGCATTTATAATCACACTATCTCTCTGTTTATAGTATTTGAATAATTTTATTTTTTTAAATCTTTTTCTACCTTAGCTCACATTATTCTCCTTTTATGCATATACTTTTTCAGAGCACTTTTATTTATATTTCATATTCAATAATTTTGTGATCAGATCTACAACCTACAGAATAGGGTTGGCCAGTAATTCATCTGACAAAGGTTGGTTTCTAGAATACACAACTTAAAAAATTGAACATCAAGAAAACAAACAACCCAATAAAGTATTGGCATAGAACTAAACCAGAGATCTCAAAAGATGAAATGCAAATAACTGTTCGATATCTTTAGCCACCAGGGAAATGCATATGAAAACTACTTTGAGATTTCATTTTACCCCAGTCTGAATGGCTAAGACTGAAAACACAAATGATGACGATGAATGCTCCCGGACACACCAGGGCAATAGCGCAGTTGAGCTTACAGTGATCACAGCAGCATGCACAAAACCTGTGTAGACCCAAGTTAGAGCAAATCCGTATAATCAGAAGGGAGTAGGGCACACAGTCTCACCCCTAGAAATTGAATAAATGGCAACTGTCAGCTGCTGGGAGAACGAGAGACAGTTTTCTCTAAGTATTGTCTCTAGTTGACCATGCTCCAGTGAAAGATCATGCATCTAAGGATATTTGAGCATTACAGATTAGTCTTGGAGGGAAACACTCTCTCTCTCTCTCTCTCTCTCTCTCTCTCTCTCCTCTCTCTCTCTCTCACACACACACACACACACACACACACACACGGGTGGATAAGGAAGTGGGATGGATCTGAGAAGAATTGGGAGAGGGAGGGCAAATATGATCAAAACATGCTGTGTGAAACTCAGATAGTTAAAAATTAAAATTAAACTCAAATAGTTAAAAATTCCCGAGGAGGAAAGAAAAAAAAATAAGCCATTCTGTGTCCACATGGAGCTCTGACATAACAGTGGACTTGCAGCTACTGGTGGGGAGAGGATCTTCAAAGAAAGAGGAAGAAAGCCAAAATCCCAAAGTTTAGGGGAAAGCCAAAATGTTGTAGAAAACATTCTTCGAAAAGTGTTAGACAAAATAAAATGAGATGTGAAAATGGACTGACTTCAAAAGCTGTAGACTATAGCCATGAAAGCAGGTGCAGCAGAGGTGGGGACTCTGGGAAGGAACAATGCTATATCTAATTAAAAGACTAATTATTGTAGTGGGTAGCCATTTCAGCTTTGACCTGGAAGTTCCAAACCCCACTGAGGCTTCGGACAGTCATGCCTACAAGGCGGGCCTGGGAAAGGACGCTGAAGACCCTGATGTGTGGGCTCTCTTGGTTCCTGGACCCTGGACGCTGGAGGTAGACTGAGCAGAGTTCTCCAGAGAACACCGCCAGACTGTGCCACACCATTCCCAGACCCTGTAAACTATCCCTTCACTTGTAAGTTACCACACAAAATAAACCTCCCTTGTAACTACATGGAGTGGCCATAATAATTTCACCAATAAATTATTCTACCTACCTCCTTAGTGTAGCTTAATGTGAGCCTGCATTTCTTGGGGTGATTCCTTTGCCTGGTGATTGGCTTAGGCCAAGTAGTTTATTACCCACATAGGTACTCAAGGCAAGATCTTGGAGCAGGAATTGAAGCAGACTATGGAATAATGCTGTATACTGGGTGGCTTCCCCTAGGACTTGCTCAGCGGCCTTTCTTCAAAGCTCTGATCTATGTTCTCTTAGGATGACACCACCCACAGTGGGATTAGCTCTTCTCCATCAATTGTCAATAAGAAAATGTCTCACAGACCTGGCCACGGGACAATTTGATAGATACGATTCCTTAATGAGATTTCTTCTTCCCAGATAGTATCTAGATTTGTGTCAAGTTGACAAAAACCAGCCAACTCATTAGTACCTTTAAAGGAGTCTCATGACTTTTCAAAATTTTATACTGAAAAGGTGGGCTAACATGGGAAACTACTAATAAACCCTAAACAAAACATACAAAGTCAATCTTCATAGAACTTTTAAGTACAAGTGTGCATGGTCATTTAAGAAAAGATCCTTTGAATGATAAAATTGGGGACTCAAGGTCCTTCTTAGTGATGCAGAACTGTGTTCTTTCATTTCTCACACACAAGTTTCATCAACTTTCTTCAGCTCAAAATAAGTAAACATATTATTTTTAAGTCTTGATGAGCTGCCTTTATTACTGCTTCATTGAATTAATAAGCTTTCTGAGATTTAATACAACTAAAAAGAACAGCAGTTCTTGAAGGTGTTCACAAATAATAATAACAGAAGTCATTCTCATGATATGATTTCAACATTCTCCCGCATGTGATTTCAACAAGTCTTATTAAAATATTACTACTTGAATTAAAGACAAAGATTGACATCAATCCATTAATAGTAGTAGAAAGTCATGCCTCACTTTCACCAATAGGGAGGTCATCTGGACAAAAAATAACCAGGCAGTTCCTGGTGTAGCTTGCAATATTGCATCTTCCTCCTGCATCTTCCTCCTGCACAAAGCATTTTTTTTTCTTTTCCTTTAAATCTGGCACCATGGAATATCAATAACTAAGATCCAATGTTTTCCTCAGGTCTTGCTTGTAATGAATTACAGAAACAATGAAGAAGGCCCATGATATGTCAGAGTACTACCATCTGTCACTTGCACATGCAAGTGGGGCATGGGACATGGAGACAATGAGGACAACTTAGTTTTCGCTTCACCAGGGAGCTGTTCAAGGCAAACTTCCTGCTGCCCTGAGCTGGAGAAATGTTTTCTAAGATTCTCTGCTCATTTGAATGCCAACTTCTGTAGTAACTATGGAAGTCAGTGTAAAGGTTTCCAAAAGACTTAAAGTTGGACCAAAGTCCAGATTCCCTTCTAATGATCCAGCAGTTGCAGTACAATCCATAATGCCTTTCACATTCCAGAGGAAGTAACTCAATACTTCCTCACTCTGACTTCCAGTTCACTTTTCATTTGAAGGACTGGTGGTCTCTCTATTCCCAACAATTCAGGTATGCATTTACATACCTGATATTGCTGTATTCCACTTGTCATTTTGAGGAATTTAAAGTGAGAGTTTTTGCAGATCATAATTTTCTTATCTTGCCATGATATTTATTCATATGAAAGAATAATCACTGTTGTTTTGACATATTCAGGGAGAAATTTTCAGGATGTATAGAATAACAAAATTACCATAAAAAGTTGTAGCTGGAAGTTTTCCTGTGTCCTGCTTGGTCTGCAGCTACTCAGACCCAACTAAACACACAGAGGCTTATATTAATTAAAATTGGCTCAGCCATTAGCTCAAGCCTATCACTGACTAGCTCTTACATTTAAACTCAGATCATTTCTTTTTTTCCTTTTATTTTATTTTACAATACCATTCAGTTCTACATATCAGCCATGGATTCCCTTGTTCTCCCCCTCCTGCCCCCTCCCCTTCCCCCCCCACCCCCCGTTCCCACCTCCTCCAGGGCAAAGCCTCCTCCAAGGACTGAGATCGACCTGGTAGACTCAGTCCAGGCAGGTCCAGTCCCCTCCTCCCAGGTTGAGCCAAGCGTCCCTGCATAAGTCCCAGGTTTCAAACAGCCAACTCATGCAATGAGCACAGGACCTGGTACCACTGCCTAGATGCCTCCCAAACAGATCAAGCCAATCAACTGTTTTACCTATTCAGAGTGCCTGAATAGGGAGGCATCATGATCACTGACTTCAAGCTCTACTGTAGAGCTACAGTAATAAAAACAGCTTGGTATTGGCATAAAAATCGACATGTGGACCAATGGAATCGAATTGAAGACCTTGACATAAACCCGCACACCTATGAACATATAATGTTTGACAAAGAAGCCAAAAGTGTACAATGGAAAAAAGAAAGCATCTTCAACAAATGGTGCTGGCTTGACTGGATATCAACGTGTAGAAGGCTGCAAATAGATCCATATCTGTCACCATGCACAAAACTTAAGTCCAAGTGGATCAAAGACCTTAACTTAAATCCAGCTACTCTGAACCTCCTAGAAGAGAAAGTAGGAAGTAGTCTTGAACGCATTGGCATAGGAGATCACTTCCTAAATATAACACCAGTAGCACAGACACTGAGAAAAATGATCAATCAATGGGACCTTTTGAAACTGAGAAGCTTTTGTAGAGCAAAGGATACTGTCAACAAGGCAAAGTGACAGCCTACAGAATGGGAAAAGGTCTTCACCAACCCCACATCTGACAGAGGACTGATATCCAGAATATATAAGGAACTCAAGAAATTAAACTCAGACCATTTCTGTTAATCTATGTGTTGCCATCTGTGTGCCATTACATGCTTCAGCCTTCCTCTTCCAGAATTCTCCTCTCTGCTTGTCCCACTTATACTTCCTGCCTGGCTACTGGCCAATCAGTGTTTTATTAAACCAGTGTATAAAAGCATTATTCCACAGCATAAAGTTTATAAGTAAATTGTTTATGCATCCAATAATCCACTTATCACTCAACATGAATGTAAAAGTAAGTAGGATTTTGAAATATAGACTTACATTTTAGATATAAAGTGTGTAAATTAATTACATGAATATAACCAGCATTTGCCTGATGTATTACATAAAAGTATAAAGATATTTTCAGGACAATAAAAATTAAAATACAATAAAAATGCTGCATATCTTTGAATAATTATGGACATCTAATCTTTTCATTTTTCGCTTGACAGATTTAAAATATGACCCTAAACATGAATTCTTAAAATGCAACATAAAGACCAAACAACATAATGAATACAACTTGATGCTTATTTGAAACACATATTTAATATGCAATGTTGCAAACATCATCTGCAAACTATTAAATTAATAAAAATATGGGGCTGTGTGGTGGTGGTGCACACCTTTAATCACAGCACTCAGGAGGCAGAGCCAGGCAGATCTTTGTGAGTTTGAGGCCATCCTGGTCTACAGAGTGAGATCCAGGAAAGTCGCAAAGCTACACAGAGAAACCCTGTCTTGAAAAACCTAAATAAATAAATAAATAAATAAATAAATACATAAATAAATACATAAAACAATGGGGGCAAGTGCATTTTCCTGCAGAAATCATCATGTTGATGTGTAAAGTATGCTGACAAGTCTTCATGCTTCCTGCAGCATTAATACTTAAAAGCACATTTTTATGCATTATAGGTTACACATACTTAACATTTTTATTCTGGGATCTTGTTAAGAATTTGTATATTTCTTTAAACAAATGTATTATTTCTAAAATATAAGGAAAAGCAGTAACTCACATAACAATGTCTGTTTGGATTTCTTTTTATTTGTAGACAATTTAGTTTGCATATCTTTTAGAAATAAATTTGTGGCTGTCAGTCATATTTCTCAACTCTTACAGGCATAATACTGGAAAATAATATTCTCACTGATAGTCATTTATATTTTATGTACACAAGACATGTGAGCCAGAAAATCTCAATTTTTTTTAGAAATGTAAAAATATATAAAGCAGATTCATTATTTCTTTGGAGTTATTTAATTTCTTTTTATTTTATAATCTAATATTTTTCATGGATTTTGCACATAATTTACAACTTACCTAGATGCTCATATCAAATAGCATCTTATTTAAATAAAATTATAAACAATTTTAATAAAGAGTAGTTACTTTGATTTTAAATCAGGTTCTGAGATATGGCATAATAGTCTTAGGTTATCAGTTATAGAACCAAAAAATGAAAAATTTGTTCAAAGAACATTGTATTGTGTTAGCTGAAATTGTGTAATGCAGCTTGAAATTTCTTGCTTCTTAAACCACATCTTGTTCAACATGTCACATGACATCCCTGTCTTTTAAAGAATCCTTTTTGTAGTTACATTACTTAGACCATGAAAGGCACTAAAGAGGATGCTGTAACTAGAAAAGAGAGTAGTCTACCTTTATCTCTCTCTCTACTTACTATTTGCCATATCTACTTCTCAAAAACAATAACCATTTCCAAGTCCTTTCATGCATCTAAACAAAAAGATAATTCCTATGTATCATCTGAACTGAAATTTAAATATAATGAATTAAATGAAAAAATTACTATTTTTTCTTAGACTACAATTGTGAAACCTTGGATATGCAATTCCTGGCAAAAATAATATTTCACTGTTATAGAAAGTTCTTTTTTCTACAGTCTCTTAATTCTGTGAAAAACCATAGGGCCTATGACCAGAATTATTACAGACTCTGTGGAATTCTGTGCTACGAAGGTAGGCACAGAATAATATAGCAATTACTATTGCAGTTGTTGTGTGTGTTCTGCAAGAGTGTTTTAAGAAGTACTGTTGTTATCAATATTTTTATATATTTTTTACAATACTGGTGCACATTTTGGAATGGCATATGACAAACATTTCCTTTGTAATTTAAGTGTTTGTGTGGTTCTTATTATATCTACTTTGAAATATTTCCTTTTGTTCTTTATTCGTTTGCTGTGTTGGTACAGAATGTGGTTGGGTGATGTTTAGGGAATTTTTAATAGTTTTTTTGTATGCTATATATTCCCACCTCATAATAATGTACTTAATTTCATCTACAAATCAGACATATCATACAACAAAGGGTCACATCTGTTAACAGGAAAGGAAGACATGGACTTTTACCAATAACAATGTGTTATCTAGTGGTTTTTACCCACATATGACCTTGCATAAATCATCTCTTGCAACGTTTTCCAAGAGCAGAGACATTCTGCAATTTATTATGTTGTGAATAAATTCATCTCCTGTATTTAACAGGAATATTTAAATGTCATGATTACATAAAATTTACTTTCTGAGATGAAATAATGCATATTCTATCAAGGAATAAATCATATTATATATAAATTATATAAAGCTGTGTAAATAGAGTTCCACTAGGAAACACGGTGAAATGCATTGTCTGTAACAAATACAGCAGTGTGGAACAGTCAAAAATAAGATTATAAATATGAAATAGCATCTACATTGACATTTCTTTATAAATATTGAAAATTATGCCTTTCATATAATTTCTAAGCAGGGAAATATTTTATATTTAATGAATTGAATGAACTGAGGCATATACTGTTAGGAGATTGCCTCCTTAGTAAAATCATTCATGGCCCAAGGAACAGCTAGCTACCATCAACAAATTGTGACTAGGGAGATGAATTATATATATGAAAACATATATGTTTTTCATCACTTTAGAAACTTTAAATGGTTCCAAATTAATAAAAATAATCATCTCATTACAGTGAACTAGTAGAAAATGGGACTTTCCATGCTTGATGAGGCACTGGACCAAGGTAAATTTCTGCTAACAGGAAGACTCAGGTTAGTGTTGGGCCCTTTGCATGGGTGTGCATGTCAGGAGGAAAAGCCCAGTGGAGGTCTCACTTCCCTGGAGTTCACTCATGGGTACTGTGCATGTGTATCTCATAGTTATAAGAAAAACACAGCATTTTCATTTCTCAACTTCACTTTGTGTTTCATATGACTATATGTTTGTTTTAAGAAATAAAGGATAGGAAAGCATATTTACTTTTGCCACCTCTGCCTGGCTGTAAAATGATAATTTGGAGACTAGATACTCTTAATAATTTTTCCATGTTATGTGCTGTTTGCACAGCATGCCTGGGAGAAAAATTCCAATATTTAGTTTTATAAATCAAGAAACTGGGAGGGTGCCCATGATCTCTTTCTCAGTGTGTTTATTGATTAGAACAGATAAATTTTTATAATTTTTTATTCTCCCACATCACTGAAATTATTGATTGTTTTAGAGGTTTTCTGATAGAAGTTTTCAGACATCTTATGTATAATATCACATCATCTGAATTAATTAATTAATTATAATTTGGCTTATTTTCCTGTTTGTACTCCTTTTAATTTCTTTCCCTTGCCTTGCTGTTCTCATTAGTACTTCAAGAAATATATTGAAAATGAGTGGGGATTGTGTACAGCCCTGTCTTCTTCTTGATTTTAATGGGATTGCTTTGAGATTATCTCCATTTAGAATAAGTCATTTTTCCTTTATTATGCCTAAACACCTGATTGGTCTAATAAAGTACTGAATGGCCAATAACTAGGCAGAAAAGGGATAGGTGGGGTTGCCAGGCAGAGAGAATAAATATAAGGAGAAAAAGAGAAGAAGAGGGAGGTGTGAGAATATGAAAAGAAAGGAGGATGTGAGGGTCATCCACCCAGCCACACAAACAGCTATGGAGTAAGAAGAAAAGAAAGGTATATAGAATAGAGAAAGATAAAGGCCCAAAGATAAATGATAGAGAGGATAATTTAAGAAATGCTGTCTAGAAACAAGCTAAGCTAATGCTAGGCATTCATAAATAAGAACAAGTCTCTGTGTATTTATATGGGAGCTGGATGGCGGGCCCCCCAAAGAGTGAAAAAGAAAAACTATAGTGGAACTCTATTCTCATGGCTTTATTGTTTTAATAAATCAGACAGCAAAGTTTTCTTTTAAAAAGAATATTATGAGAGATGATTAAAGGTTTGAAGAGCTAGGTGAGGTGTAAAATAGGTCAGAAAAGAGGGAGGATGATTAGAGTAGGAAGTCTTTTTTTGCTTTGCATACAAGCAAGCATGACAGGACAAGCTGAAACAAATTCTAAGGGCAAGTAAAACCAGAGATAATCTTGTGTTTTTCTCTAGCTACAATGAGCTTCAAAGGCACAGACCCAAACTGGCGGTAAATTGGGATTCCCATGGATTATGTTTTTATCCAGCTGAATGTGACAGTGTGAAAGAAGCAAGGGAGTTAATGGTGTCTACAAGGCAGTGATAGTAATTTGCTTTCATAGAATGTTGTGCAGATTAAGAAGACAAAGGGACTTACTATGGGTGAGAGACAGTGTGAAGATCAGCACAGCGGTAAGCTGCTCCAGTGTGGGACTTGATAGGAAGGGCTGGAATAGTCGAAAGGTGAACTGGAAAGTGAAGAGAACATCGTCAGTAAGAGATGCTTACAATTAAGATGAAAAAAGGTACAGAAGTTGGGAATGACAAGGTCTGGAGTAAGATTATGGACGCGAATTTCTGCTTTGAGGCAACCATAAACATTACAGGCATAGAGAAATCCAGGAAGCCCAAACTTTCGTTGATTGAAGAATCATTTCAATGTATATTTAAATTAAAGTACTCAGAAGAAAATAAGGAAACAGCCAAACCTTACAAAAGTAAGTAAGTGGCTTAAAAGCAAGTCAACATAAGTAATAAAGAGGATGAAGAGCAGAGGCGACTGAGACAAAAGACAATGGTGGAAATTTGAGTTAGGTGGGCAGGACAAGCATCTGAGCTTGTCAGCAGTGGGATGATTACTCACCAACACACTTGATGGTATAAAGGCCATAGGCAAGGCACTTTGTGTGTTAAACAGGGAAGACTTGTGTGCAAATCAACCAGATTTCTGTTATATCAAAAAAAAAAAAATCAAATTCAGGGCTGGCGAAATGATGGCTTAATAGTTGAAAGCACTTGCTGCTCATGGAGAGAACTGGTGTTGGGTGAGAAGCACCCATGCTGCAAGCCCTACCCTCTTGTGATTGCAGCTCCAGGGCGTTTGATGCCCTCTTCTGGGCTCCACATGCACTTTAATTCATGTAATGTAATGAATGTCAATATTCATGTGCGGACACCACACACACACACACACACACACACACACACACACACACACACACTAAAATAAAAGTAAGCTTTTATGTTTTTATGATTATAATATGACTGCATCATCATCCCCTTTCCTCTTTCTTATATCTTCCAAGTGTTTGGTAGCAGGCATAGGCAGCCATACCAAAGTAGAGATGCTCTTAAACAACAGTACTCTCCTTTCAGTTATGCTGAACAGCACAGTTGATGTGACCAGCTCTTCAAATTTACTTTCACTAAGCTTTCAAATTCAGTTCGACATATCAAATAATTCATTAACAGATTGAAAAGAACCTTTTTTCGTTAGTCTCATTAATTCCACACTTTATCTTACTTTAAGTAATGACTTCTTGAATTCCATGTGCATAGTCACAGTGCATTAATGAGCAGACAGTTTCAGAAGTAGGGAAAACAAAGGATTCTGAAATTGAGGTATGTCAAATATACTTCAAGAACTCAAAAGGTACTATGAATCTGAGATGCAAATTACTCTTCTGAAAGACAGTAATTTGTCTTAATCTATTACTTGAATGCCTGTCATATAGGGCTTCTTTCTATTCTATTTTTATTTTATTGAAAATAATGTTTTTCATACAATGTATTATGATGGTGGTTTCCCCTCCCCCAGCTCCTCTGAGATCATTCCTATTTCCTCTCTCACCTGCATCCATATCCTTTCTGTCTCTCCTTAGAAAACAAATGGACATCTAAGGAATAATAATAAAATAAAATACAACAAAAACGAACAGATGTGAATAGGACAAGACAAACAAAAATAAGAGATCAGGAAATAGCATAAGAAACACATATAGATACAGACACACACACATATGCCAACAGAGGAATCCCATAAAGACACAAAACCAGAAGTTACAGTATGCAGCAAGGGAACTTTAAGGTAAAATAAGTAAATAATACAATATAATATAATTAAATAAATAAATAAATAAATAAATAAATAAATAAATACGGGGCCCTGAGATTAAGAACCTCCAAAGATGTCAATGAGTTCATTTTCTGTTGTCCATCTACTGCTGAGCATGGAGTCTGCCCTTAACTGCTTTGTTCATATAATCCCTCCTCTCTTAATGATTGGACTCCTGGTGCTCCACCTGGGGCCTGGCCGTGGATCTCTGCATCTGCTTCCATCAGTCATTGGATGAAAGTTCTATCATGACAGTTAGGGTGTTCAGCCCTCGGATCACCAGAGTAGGTCAGTTTGGGCTTTCTCTCGACCGTTGCCAGTAGTCTATTGTGGAGGGATTATATGAGCAAGAGATATTGAGACCATGATTGGAAAAAGCACAGGGACAAATAGCCAAACTCGTGGAAACACATGAACTGTGAACCAACGGCTGAGGAGCCCCCATGGAACTGGATCAGGCCCTCTGGATAAATGAGACGGTTGATTAGCTTGAACTATTTAGGAGGCCCCCAGGCAGTAGGACCTGGACCTGTCCTTAGTGCATGAACTGGCTTTTTGGAGCCTAGGGCCTGTGCTGAGACACTTTGCTCAGCCTTGGTGCAGGGAGGAGGAGACTGGACCTGCCTCAACTGAATCTACCAGGCTGAGCTGAA
This sequence comes from Peromyscus leucopus, assembly GCF_004664715.2. Classification (NCBI taxonomy): domain Eukaryota; kingdom Metazoa; phylum Chordata; class Mammalia; order Rodentia; family Cricetidae; genus Peromyscus; species Peromyscus leucopus. The sequence goes on along the minus strand of NC_051077.1, from coordinate 24,743,225 downwards.
TCCCCAGGGGAGACCTTGCCTTGGAGGAGGTGGGGATGGGGGCTAGATTGGGGGGAGGGGGGGGGGGAGGGAGGAGGAAGGACAGGGGAATCCATGGCTGATATGTAAAATTAAATTAATTATAAAATTTAAAAAAAGATGATTTGTATCCCCAGTGAGACTCCTCTGGGGAAAATTAATTTTCTACTTGCAATGGTTATCAATTGGAGATAGTTTCTAGGTTATGGATGGGGGCATGCATCCACTTTATCTCTCATTGCTGGGACCCCATCTTTCACAGACCTGTGCAAGCCCTGTGCATGCTGCCACTGTCTGCTGTGTTTAAAAGGCTTTGTTTCCTTGATGTCCTTCATCCCTTCTGGCACTTACAATCCTTCTGTCTCTTCTTCCAAGGGGTTTCCTAATCCCTGCATGGAGGAATTTGATGGAGATATCCCATTTAGAACTGAGCATTCCAAGGTCGCTCACTCTCTACACATTGTTCAGCTGTCAATCTCTGTATTTGTTCTCTGATTATGGCAGAGAAAGACACTGATCTATTAGCATAGAAGATTGTCACTAGGAGTAATTTTATTGCTATGCTGCTTTAGCAGAACAGTAGTATTTGTTTTCCCCTAGGTCCTTGGCCTATCTAGTCTCAGGCTCTTTGCCACTCAAGCAGTGTTGGAGATAGAGTTCATCTCAAAGAGCAAGCCTTGAATAAAATCATATTTTGGTTAGTTAGTCCCATAAACTTTGTGCCATTATTGCATTAACACATCTTGCATACAGATTAACATTGTAGGTCAAACAGTTTGTAGTTGGGCTGGTGTTTACCTTTCTCCTTTGGAAGCATGAAGAGTACACTGACCCATAGAAGTGAGGTTCTAGGTAGGCACCAGCTTCAATTCTCTGTGTTCATTGAGTTGTGTAGGTGTTGTCTTCACTAACAGAGTCAGTTTGTGGAGAGCAACAAGAGTCTTGACAATAGCTTAGGTTGTTTGGGAGTTCCCACGGAACCCCTTTTGCCAACAACTTGGTATTGGAAGATCCTTTCAGTGACAGCAGTTGGGCCTCCATCTACACTGTTATTTGGCAATTTCATTTATATCACCTTTAAACATGTATATATTTGAGAAGATTTTCTGTATTAGGTTTGCATACCTTTCAAATGACCCTTAATTTTAGCTGTTCCTCCCCATATTCCTTCCCTAGCTCCTCTTCCCCTCTCTCCATCTGATTTTCTCATTACAGGCCCTCTTACCTCATCCATATTTAATGATCTATTCTGTTTTCCCCTGTGGCGATATTTTATTTGTATGTTAATAAATAAAGTTTACCTGGAGATCAGAGGAAATAGCAAGCCATTTTAAGTAAACACAAAAGTCAGGCAGTGGTAGCACATGCCCTTAATCTGATCACTTGGCAGTCAGGGTCTCTGTGTGTTAAAGGCCACACTAGGGAACAGAGCCAAGCTTGATGACACATGCCTTTAATCCCAGTATGAACCATAGAGACCTGGAGGTCTGTACAGACAGGCAGTGACAAGAAAGTGGGGTAGCTGGGTAGCTGAGCTAAGAGCCAATGAGAGGGCAGAACAGCAAGGCAATAAAGACCCAGGTATACAAGAAGTAGCTCACTTGGAAGCTGCAGTATGGTGAGGTAAGGTTAGCTGGTGGCTACTCCTGTTCCCTGATCTCTAAGGCTTTCACCCCTATATTTGACTCCATGTTTTTTTATTTAATAAGACCATTTAGAAATTTGTCTATATTCCCCTTGTTAGGGAGATCCATTTCACACCCCTAGTACCTTACTTGCTACATAACCTCTGTGAGTATAAGGATTGTAGCTTGCTTATTGAAGACTTTAGCAGCTCACATCTACATATAAGTGTAGTTAGAAGGTTTCTCTGGTCCCGCCAGGCCCCCACAGTCACAGTCCCATGGCCTGCTTATAAAATAATCACTCAGAAGCTTACATTAATTATAACTGCTTGACTATCAGCTCAGGATTATTACTGACTAGTTCTTACATTTAATTTAACCCATAATTCTTATTTATGTTTAGCCACGTACCTTTTCTAAGTTCTGTCTTATCATCTTGCTTCCTCTGTGTCTGCCTGGCTACTCCCGACTCATCCCTTCCTTTTCCCAGAATTCTCCTTGTCTGCTTGCCCCACCTATATTTACTGTCTGGCTACTGGCCAATCAGTGTTTTATTTATCAACCAATCAGAGCAACATATATTCACAGTGTACAAAAAGACATCCCACAGCATATAAGTGGTATCATGTAGCACTTCATTCTATCACGCTATACACACACTAAGGCGTATGAGGCATATTCCCACTTGAGAGGTGATATTGCAGAAACTGGAATGGAGGGATCTCAAACATTGACTTATGGGTGTTTACTGGAGACAGATTCTTTGTAGACAAGAGTGGATAAGTTTTTACAAACTAATAAAGTAATTTCTTCTCAATCATCATTGTATGACTCCTTATATTAAGTTAAGAATCCCTAAAGCTGAAAAGGGGGCTGAGTGTGCAAATTAACATATTAAGGAAGCATCATAATAGAAACACAAGTTTACAAATCTAGTTTGAGCTCCAACTGAAATGTGAATTTGATCTTTCTTCTGTGTAACCTAGTAAGGGAAAGAAGACAGAAAGAGAAAGTTGATTCCAAAGAGAACAAGAGCTAGCACTTAAAAAAAATCATATCCTGTGATGTCTGAAAAGTGCAGAAGAAAACAGGGTAACCAGCAAAGAGGAACCTTCATTCACAGTTGTGTATCACTGTAACAGTCACCATCTTTTGCCAAAACTGGAGCCTCTTTGATGAATGTTTAGAGCTACACTTATCTGTGTGAGTAAGGATAAACGTTTAGAATATAAATATAAATTCTATTGGTTTAGAAGAATGGCAGCAGTAGGGAGCATTTTATATTCTTCAATCATTTATATATGGTTGTTAGTAAATATTAATGATTTGTTCATAGTTTTTTGGAATAGTTTTTGCTTCTGTATGCTGAAGTCATATATTCCAGTTACACATTAGTCTAAGCTTGCTTGAGGCTTCTTTAATTATGCAAACATTTTGTCTCTGTATGTATTCAAGTATATAATCACAGTTCTAAAACTTTTCCATGTTCATGCTGCTTAATTTACCCTTGATGTAATGAATATAAATTTTATTCCTCTCCCTCTCACTTTTTATTTTTGTCCTTCAGGAAATTAGGTTTAATTTGATGGATTGAGGAGCCCATTATCAATAAACATATAATTCCAATAGATATTCAATTGCCTCTATCTTAATTTATTCAAGGTCTCATATTTTCACTAAGGATTCAAGCACTAAACTCTGGCAACCATCAATACATTTGCATGATCTGTTTCTAAACATTCACTCCTATCTTATTTTCACTTATTTTGCCATCATAGCACATTCATACATTTATTCCATTTTTTTGCATGCTATTTTCTCACTAGTTAGGCATTTTCTTATATTTTTATTAGTTTGTTTTAAACCATTTACAAAATCAGGGGTCAAATTCCATAGTATTTGGCAGTTTGTTTGTACAGATATGCAAGATCCTGGGACTGATTACCAACTACCATTATGTAAAATTAAAAGCAAGTATTGTTTGAATTTTCACTGAATGCACAAAATGTATAAGAGAAAATTATGCTTTTTAAAAATACTAATTTTCGTCCAGAATTTTAAGAGATTTTTCTATTAATTGAAGATAAATGCAATGTTTTCAATTATGTTTGAGGTAGCTGTGTAGTTATGAAATAACTCACAATTATACTTCATTTATGTTCTCTAAAAGTTTCACTTTCTTGTGTAAATTTCATGTGTGTGCATGTGTGTACAAGGCAAGCACTCTGCTCCTCAGTCAGAAAGCTTTCAGCTTAATGCTGGTTAATTGTCAGTTGTTCATTTTTAATTTTAAGTAAAATATCATTTATTGATGCATTGTCTCTTCTTTGTGGGACTCTTCACATCTTTTTGATTGGTTAAATTCTTGACTTAGTGGAATCATTTTTAATTATTTAACACAGAACATACAATTTTTGTGTTTCAGACAGACCATTAGAAACTCTCTAATTTCTTCTTCTCAGATATAACAAACAAATATGATAAAAATAAAATATAAGGTAAAACAGAAACCATAGGAAGAATAAAAACAACCTCACAGAAAGAAAAAAGCCCCATGAAAAGGCACAAGAATCAGCCATCCATTTTTTCACACTATCAGGAATATCATAAAAATACTAAGTAGAAATCTAAAATATAGAGTCAGTGGATCTGCTATAGACCTTGTTTGCTCTGGTCTTCACCATTGTTAGGAGACCTCATAAGGATCATCTTCACATATTTTAGGAAATTTCCACTGCACTTGATTTCCATACCATCCCTCAAATGTCCCTCAATTCCAGCTATCTCTCCCCATATTCCCTCTCTCAACTCTAATTCTTATGTTTGTGTTCCCACCCCCAATGCCCTGACCACTTGTAAACCTTTTCTATATCTCCTCACAGGGATATCTACTTGTACCCCCAGTAATTTCTTGTGTATCTAACCTCTCTTGGTCTATGGATTGTAGGTTGGTTGTCATTCATTTAATGGCTAATATCCATCTGTAAGTGAATACAAATTGTATTTATCTTTCTGGGTCTTGCTTACCTTACTCAGGATGATTTTTTTCTAGTTTCATCCATTTGCCTGAAAATTTCATGATGTCATTGATTTTTACTGCTGAGTAACACCACATTGTGTAAATGCACCACATTTTCTTTATCTGTTCTTCTGCTGAGGGACATATAGGTTATTTTCAGGTTCTGGCTTTTATGAATAGAGCAGCAGTGAACACAGTTGATCAAGTATACTTGTGGTAGGGTGATGCAACTTTTGGATACATGCCCAAGAGTGGTCTAGCTGGATCTTAAGGTAGGTTGATTCCCAAATTAAAGGATATAATCAATCAGATAAAGTGGCAGCCTATAGAATGGAAAAAGATTTTTCCCAACTCTTGATCTGATGGAGGATTGTTATCAAAAAATATAAAAGAACTAAAGAAACAAGTCCAAACAAAAAATAGGGTACAGATGTAAACAGAGAATTCTCAGTAGAGGAACCTCAAATGGCCGAGAAGCACTTAAAGAAATGTTCAGCATCCTTAGCCATCAGGGAAAAAAATGAAAGAAAGTAAATACTTCGAAATTTCATCTCATACCTGTCAGAATGGCTAAGATCAATAACACAAGTGGCAACTCATGCTGGCAAGGATGTGGAATATGGGAACACTCCTCCCTCAGTGGTGGGAGTGCAAACTTGTGCAGCCACTATGGAAATCAATATGGCAAAAAGCTTCTGCATCTCAATAAATTGGTTAGTTTAAAAAGTCACAAAACTTAGAACCATAAAACAAAAAAGTACCAAATTTGAATGAATATTGTCATTTAACATAGCAAATGTATATATGTCACTGTTTACTCTTTCCATTTATAAATCTAATTCATTCCTACTTACAAAATCACTCATAATTTCTGAGAGAACACAGTATGTTTCAAGATTATTAACTTGATAGTTCTCAGTCTGATAGTTTATTATGTGTTTTGAAGAAAAAACATATAAGAGTAAAAGGAGGCCATGAGTCTGTTTTGATAGGATATATAGGTTCAAGGACTTTGCTTGTCCATTTGATGCATGTAAGATGGCAAATGATGTCACTACTTACTGTTTGCATCACAGGTAAGAAGCAGATTCGTCACCACTGGTTAAAGGCATGTGCTGAATGAGAAGTAAAGTGTTGTATACTGTGCTGAAATTTGAAGTAACAGACATTTTTATTGGATTGTGGACTATTTTTATATAGTATACACACACACACACACACACACACACACACACACACACACACACACACACATTTATTTTACCTGAAAAGTAGAAATGTTTTATGGATATTTCAGAATAACTTTTTAAATAGCACAGTGTGTGTGTGTGTGTGTGTGTGTGTGTGTGTGTGTGTGTGTATGTGTGTGTGATGTATTCATTGTGATCCCATAAATTACACCTCACAATTGCATTTCTTTAGTCTTCACATCTAAATATTTAAGGGGATAGGTATGTTGTAGTGATTTTGTCATGGACCCAGCCATCATTTCTCCCAGTTACTAGCTCATCTCTTGTGGCTTCTCCCTATTACATGAGCATTGAGAAGTACATTGTTGTCATGAGAATGAGTACGTTCATTATACTTCAGAGGTTGTCCTTGAAAGCTGGTGATGAGAGGCAGAGATGAGCCATTGGGATAAGCTCCTGGTTTTCATTAAGGACCACCCAAGGTGAATTAGGAGTAGCTGTAGTAGTAGATGGCCATAGTGCTTAGCTGTTTGTTTGTATCATCAATAAAAAATAAGGATCAAAATGACTTGTTCACGAGTCACATCAAGTAGAATGTGTATAGAAATAGAGGCATATAAACTTGAATGTACTATAGTTTTATTTTTAATGAAAATATTTATTAAACATGAGTCACTAAAGTGAAAGTGCTGGAATGCAGGACTGATATAATTTGGGGAGGATAACCTAAATTAATCAATTAACTCTTTAAAGCATAATTTACATTCATAAATTTGTGTTTCAACATGAAAATGTTTTTCTTTAAAATATTTTAAATCAATTAAATAAATTCAGATATCACCATATTCATTGCTGTGTATTAGCAGAAAAAATAAAGATCATGCATTACAGACTTGTTTTGGATAATGTGATACTTAATTTTGTCTCTAGAGTCTCATTTCAAAGGTGATATTGGGAATTGTTAGAAATAATGAGTGTGCATAATTTATGTCACTTTTTCTTCATGCCTCAAATCTGTCTTTTGGAGTAAGGAATATTTTCACTGTTTTTGTGAGTGGGTGCAATTAACTGATCAAAGTCTTGATATGGATATTAGTTAATTAATATTCTATATTTCATAGCAATGATGGGATGCAGTAGTCTCTTTAGCTTCGCTGTTCTCATCCCAGGAGTCTTAGCCCTCTACCTCTCCCTGAGTCATTGGATCCACCAGAATTTCAGTTGCTAGCTTGAAGAGGTAAGAGTTAGTCCATGTCTTGCTTACTTTGCAACTGAAACTTGATTGCAGTGATATTCTACTGTGAATGACTAAGAAGGCAGAAACACCTTAGTGTTGTAAAGGAAATAGCTAAAGATTTAAGGATATCAATATGTTGCAGTGAATTTATCATGAGCAAATCCACCATTTACCACCATCACTACCCCCAGCTGCCAGCCTCATCTTTGGAACCTCTCCTTTCCACAAGACACCAAGAAAGGACATGGATTTCAGGATTCATAGCATCTTTCAGTACCCCTGAAGGGTTTCCCTTGGAAGTTTGTGAGGCCAGGCAGAGATGAGCAACTGGGATTATCTTCCTGATATTGGTGAGGACCACACAAGGCAAAGTAGGACAAACCATCTAGACATTTGTAAACCTTTGAGTCTTAATAATTATTCTATTTATAGAGTCACAAAGATAGGACATTCACAGAGATCAACCTTGTTCTCTTTAACTGAACAGTCTCATATATAAGGAGAAAAACTTTGTGGTACTATTCTGAAGTCATGTGTGCTTACCTACTTTCCATATCTAAATCATTTCTGCTCACTTTAGGTCTCTTTGTATGACTGGGAATATGTGTTTTTCAGATAGGTTCTTTATATATTCATGTATAACACCATTTATTTCACAGATATACTTTACTTCCTACCTTTCTCAATAACCTTTTATCAGAGTGTATCAAATATTTGAAGGGCTATTGACCACTGGCTTTGAGATATGGTAGTATCTTTGGGCACTGAGTAGCAATATTTTCTTCAGACTTTGTGAATTGCAGAAAAACAATTAAAAATGAGTTTGATATTGAGCCTTTCTTAAGGGATCATGAAACATTTCTGAGTCATTTAGTGCTCAAGAATGTACCCAGCATCATAACAAATAACAAGATATTAGCTGGCATCCAGAACTTTGGTTATCAAGGTAAATAATGAAATCATCTCTCAAGGAACAGAATATTAAGAATAGTAAAAAGATATCTAAGAGCACATTTACAAAGAGCTCACACCTCATGAATATGAGTCTGTGTATCTTCAATAGGTATGAAACATGACCCAATGTGGGAATGCTGACAGGCTCAAAGATGTTATCACTGTAAATATTGATAAAATGCCTTATAAAATACAAATATGAAAGCAACAGCCACTACTCATATGCCCTTTGCTCAATCCTGTGCTTTATTAATTTATCATTGTGGGTTTTTTTGCCATTTTCCATGTTTTTATTACTCTATATTAAACATTTATTACTCTATATTAAACATTTTGTTGTAGTTATCTTAAAGATTTTACGAACAATTAGGGAAGAGTTTGGACCATAAGAGAAGACACACATCAGCCAGTTACCCATGACAACTGAGACAGTGGTTTCTTCCTTTCAGGGAGAGGAGCATGACTTATCTAAGCACTAATTGTGCTATGCTATGAATGAAAAGAGGAGCATGTATAGAGGGTGTAGTCATCGTATTAATGATCTCCTTCATCAAAGTCTTATGTTTGATAGAGGCATCTTCACTCAGGTCCCACTATCCTCTGTTCTCATTGGCTCCCTCCACTGACTTTCCCAAAGCCCTACCCTCTCCATATGCTTTGTTTTCTTCACTCAGTTCCAACTTCTGCTTTCTTTTATATGTACTCCATTAACTTATCCCCTCCCCCCATTAAGGTTTCTCCTTCACATCTTATGATCCCTTTTCTAGTTTTTTGTGTGGTGTGTGTGGGTATGTGCATACACACACACACACACACACACACACACAAACACACACACACACATGCACAAAGACAGACAGTCAGAGAGAGAGACAGACAGACAGAGATAGAGACAGAGAGAGGGAGGGAGACAGATCTCACCTATGTATTTGCAGATGTAATTTTAAATGCAGGTTTTACATATGAGAAGAAATATGAGGTATTTTTTTCTCAGTATGAATTTTTCACATAACATAATTTCTAGTTGCATCCATTTTCCTGGCAATGTTATAACTTCATTTTTCTTTATGGCTGGATAAAATTGCACTGTGTATGGACCATGTTTTCTTTATCATTTATCTATTAGTGGACATCTGAGGTGTTTTCTGTTTCTTGGTTATTGTGAACAGTACAATAGTGAACATGACTGTTCAAGTACTTCTATGATATGTGCTTAGATCAGTTTAGTGATGTACCCAAGAGTGGTATAGCTGGATCATGTGGTAGTTCTATTTTCACATTTTGAGGAACCTTCATTTAGATTTCCATGTTTTTTTATACAAGTTTACATTCTTCCCCAAAGTGAATAAAGCTGCCACTTTGCCCACATTCTGAACAGCATTTGTTGTTATTAAAAGCTTGATGAGACCTGTTCTGATTGAAATGGGTTATATTCTCAAAGGAGTTTTAATTTGTATTTTCCTGATGGTTAAGGATTTGACTCGGACTTTGTGTCCTAGTTAAGGTCAGAGAGATTCCAGAAACAAAGAACCCTTCCTCAAATATTTTAACCCATAGTATTTGTAAATACAATAATTCTAACTTTTTGCCCATTGGAATATTTTCACAAAGAGCTGATAACTTAAATAACATTCCAATTATACTGTTTAAAAGCATTTTGCTATGTGTATTTATTAACTCTGATTTTAGAACTTTATTCGTATTTTGTAGAACAAAAGGACTCTTATTCTACAGGCATCGTCTCTCAAATGTGTGTCAAGTAAAATGATTATAGAACCAATAGATGGTGTCTATGACCTTCAAGAAAGGCTCTGAAACAGGTTTAATAATTATGTTGAATCTTTTTTATTAGAGAGGTAAAATTTTGTGGCAAAGCAGAGGATAGAGAAGCTAGAGAATGAAGTGTATGTGATTTATCTGCCTTCTTCTCAAGATGTTCAATAGACTCCAGTAATCAGGTACGTCAAATTATGCCTCCTCCAAATCTTTTTGTATAATACTGGCAGTGGGTGGCCACTTGAGAGGAGCTGTAGTCAGCAACAGAACTTATGGAATATGACTCACCTGATAGCAAAACTCTGACAGTGCACCCTACAGAGGCAAAGCACCCAGTGGGGGTGTTGTCTCCAGAATGACCCTTGCTTCTGAATGTTCTTTCTCCTGCTAGCTGCTATCATGTTCTTACTGGGCATGGTGTGATTTGTAGCTGAAGTTTTTCTGTGTCCCGCCCAGTCCACAGCTGCTTAGACCCAAGTAAACACACAGAGGCTTATATTCGTTAAAACTGTTTGGCCATTAGCTCAGGCTTTCCACTGACTAGCTCTTACACTTAAACTCAGCCCATTTCTGTTGATCTATATGTGGCCATGTGTTCCCTGGCTTTACCTCTGTGCCATTACAAGCCATTCCCTGGATGGCAGGCTGGTGTCTCCTGACTCAGTCTTCCTTTTCCCAGAATTCTTCTTGTCTGCTTACCCTGCCTATACTTCCTGCCTGGCTACTTGCCAATCAGCGTTTTATTAAACCAGTGTACAAAAGCATTATTCTACAGCATTTTCCATTTTCTGTTTAATTAAAAGGAAAAATTTTAACTTTAACATAGTAAAATTACATATAATATTAGGAGGTATTATTGTAAAGGGCGCTCACAAGCCATCCAGATTGTACAAGAACAGGGTGATAGGAATTCCAACCACACCCTGATGGTCGTGCATGCCTGCCGGGACACTTAGTCATTTCTGCCTTGTCACTTCCGGGTCATACTCCTGCATGACCCATGACCCATGGTTGCATGATCTATGCACATGCTTGGAATAGCCATATGGGCCTGTGTGCGCCTTTGCGGCTTGGCCTTTAAAAGGCAGGCCCCATGTCCCCCTCCCCACCCCCTTCTCCCACGCGTGTCCTTTCAGCAGGCCTGATCACATCTATCCTTTTCTCCTTGTCTTAATAAAACTCTTGTTAGTGGATTCTGTCGTGTTTCATGACTTTTCCTCACAGGGTAAGAGCACAGCAGAAACCATCACAGGGCACAACAACTGCTCATCTTCCATACTGAAACAGCAAAGAGCTGCCTGCCAGTGCAAAGGAACTGGCTGAAATGAAAAATCAATGATAAAAGAATCATAATTTTGGGGTAGAGATGTTATGGTGGGAAAATTAATGCAAATTAATACAAAGGAAAATGTTTAACTACTTGTGGGTTTCTAAAAAGCATGTAATTGTGTGATCATAATGTGATTTCCTCTTGTGTAAAGATTTTAATTTGTTTTTGTTAAATAGATGACTTTCTTTGAGGTAATCTTTTCTTGCACAGAAATTGTTGTCTTAGGTGGTGTAAAATGGATGAGGAAAATACAGAGACAAGAGAGAAGAATAAAGAGAAAAATAAAATGAAGAATTAAGCTCTGCTCCCTCCAAGTCTCCTGTGTGTTTAGTAGCCTCAAGTCCACATCTCCTCCCCAGTTTCTCTGACCTGCTGAAGCTAGACTTCAGCCTAACACCTCATTCCTATCTGACTCTTTCCTTCCATTATAAAAAGTTTATGCATTTTAATAGGTGTTATTGTTTGTAAAGTTTCAATAAATACTACCACTAACGTCTTTTTGGCAGTTAGGCAATATGCGATGAACAAAGAAAGACACTGAAAGCCAGCAGAGTTAAGACTGCTTTAAAAATGCCTTTAGGCAGATCCTTCCAACAAACAAGTTGTAATGAAGGGTTCAGCTCTCTAGGATGCATATTGATTCCAAAAATCCAGTAGTGTACTGAGAAATAAATTGCTGATGAGCTTAGCCTAATGATCTGCTAGCTTCTTTATTGAATTAAAATTTGTAAAATGCCTATTTCATTGTTGTGGACTGTGGGAGCAGTCAATAAGACATTGTTATCTTCTATTCTCCTTAATCAATATTTGAAAACCAAATGAGTTGGAGGTCAAAGGTCACTCATTCACATTGCACAAATTATTAGTTTGAGTCTAGTGACATAAAAGATACCTTTCAATTGTGGAATATTTTGATGAAAAATATTAATAATTTTATTTTAAATGCCTCTTTTCACTTACATTTTAAACTCTTCATTGAATTCGAATACAACTTATTACTGGAATTGTAATTCATTCTCCAATGCCTTGAAATTTATGCAAAACTCAAATCTTCATTGATTGTAGCTCTTAACTTCAGATGTCGAAATGTAAAGCATGTGACTTCACACAAATTTCCTGTTACTTTATGCGCACACAACATAAAATTAGAGATTAATTGGGACTGTATGAAATTTATTCATTTCATTGATAGCACTATGGTTTGATAAAATATGACATATATTTTTAGGTTTGTATTCACTGGAAAGTACACTGCTTTCCACAGCTGTCAGATTTTAAGGACATACTTACAGTAAGTTATAAAATATGTATTACCATTTTGTAGGGAAAGCAAACATGGGTTCATAGAATACATTATGAGGGCTGCAGCACTTAGGAAATAATGTGGCTTACGAAAGTATAAAGAACAAGAAATGAGTTTATTGCTGTTCATTGATTTTTTTTTACACTCTGTTGAATTATGCATCATGGGTGCTAAATGTGTTAATATTTTATATATCTAATGTTTCAAAGTATGTCAAATGAAATTTTAATTTCCCTTTTGTATATATGAAAACTCTCTCAGTGTTTCCACAATAAATACAACATTGAGTTGAGAGTGCCAATTTTAACATATTGAAGCCCAACAGCACCTCTGCTTTTATAGATAACCTTTGTAGCCATAGCTACTTTTATTTTCTATTTCTACTGCAATGATGCCATGTACCCCCCCATCAGAGGCACTGCAGTTTATATCTCACAATTCTGTTTATTGAGGGGGACAAAAATGTAAGTTTAAGTTTTATTTAAAAAGATGAGACTAATAATTTATTTCTTTCCCAAGGTTCTAGAAAAGCATCCTCTTACTTTCTCATCCAAGTTGCTGACACATTTCTTTGTACTGGTAGCAACAGACTTTTCCAATCTTTTCCACCAGTGGCCACTCTTTTGTTTGCTATTAGAACCTTCTTCCATTTTTCCAAGCTAAACATGATGTCTTTTTGTTAGCATTCTCTGACTGATTTTTTTTTAACCTCTGTCTTCTTCCTTTAAGAGCTCATCTGAATAAACTGGATCCCCACAGATAACCCACTTTCTCATGTCCAAATCCGGTCCCACTGTCTGGATGCCTCCCAAGCAGATCAAGCTAATCAACTGTCTTATTTATCTGGAGGGCCTGATCCAGTTGGGGGATCCTCAGCTATTGGTTCATAGTTCATGTGTTTCCTTTCGTTTGTATATTTGTCCCTGTGCTTTTTCCAACCTTGGTCTCAACAATTCTCGCTCATATAAACCCTCCTCTTTCTCACCAATAGGACTCCTGGAGCTCCACCTGGGGCCTGACCTTAGATCTCTGCATCTGTTCCCTCAGTCATTAGATGGGGTTTCTAGCATGACAATTAGGATGTTTGGCCAGGCGGCCTTTGAATACTTCAGAGATCTATTCAGAGGGCCTGATCCAGTTGGGGGCCTCTCAGCCTTTGGTTCATAGTTCATGTGTTTCCATTCATTTGGCTATTTGTCCCTGTGCTTTATCTAACCTTGGTTTCAACAGTTCTCGCTCATATAAACCCTTCTCTTTCTCGCTAATTGGACTCCCAGAGCCATGGATCTCTTCATCCAGATTCCTCAGTCCTTGGATGGGGTTTCTGGTATGACTATTAGGGTGTTTGGCCATCCCATCACCACTATTTTGCAATAAATCAGTTATGCCTGGGAAATGCTGTTTCCTTGTAGTCATCTACTTCCTTTGTTTATAATATTTTCATAACCTCTTATGCAGTCCTCTTTGAGCACACACACACACACACACACACACACACACACACACACACACACTGTGAGTTTCTGTGATATGCATTATCAGTTGAAAATGAAAGCTTTTCTGAGGAGGGTTGAAAGATGCAGTTCTGTGGATGTGATAATAAGCTACTAGTAGTCATGTCATACATGTCCATTTAGCAGAATAATAGTGCAGGATCTCTCCTATGGCCTATGCCCATCCTAGCCACAGGATATTATTGGCCATAATAACAGTGACAAGTATTATAAGGACACCAGTCATTTTATAATAGAGTCCATACTACTATTCTCATTTAATGTAATTATCCATTTTGTAGTCTCATTTTGTAGTATTAAGAGTTAAAGTTTCAATATATGAATTTGGGGGGGGGGTATAGTTATCCTATAGCAAATTACTTGCAAATTACATTAGCAGCAATGACCTATGTGTAATTATGTAGCTAATTAATAATAAATCGAAAACAGTTAAAGAATGGAAGTATTAGTGCAACAAGAATTAGAAATTGTAAAACATTTCCCTCTATAAATAAACTTAAGATAATGTTACATGCTCACCTGGGTTTCTTGATTGAAATGGCCTACCAAATGTCAGCCATAGTTCATTTCTTATGCAAATGTAGTTACTCCAAGATCATTATCATAAAATGTAAGAGAAGAATGAGAGAGATGAGAGAAAAGTTAAAAGGAAGAATAAGAAGTCAATACAACAGACCACGAAATAAAAGTTTAGGTTTTTTGTACAAATGATGAAAAAATCTAAACAATAACAAACTGCCTCACAGTAGCTCCAAAGCTTAATGTCAACTTGAAAATATAACTTTCAAACTTAAGGAAAAGTTCACTTCTATCCTAGAAACATGTATCTAATATTGCTTCCACATGAAGGAAGAAAGACCTGCTATGGTTTATTTTCATGTTCACTACTTAGGAAAAACATGGAAGAGATATCTTTCCAAAATCTAAAATAGAAAATAATAGTAATAAACTTCATACAGGAATATTGGAGTCTGGCTAGAGTTTATAAGAATGCAAAGTCTCAGGGACAAAGCTCTAGAGTGGGCTTAGAAATCTTTCTTGTGTTGACTGAACAGATGTGATAGGTGTTTTGGGAGATAGATGCAAGATAACAAGGACCTTGTTATCCACTGAGTATTCAAGCATTTTTAATGCAAATTCCTATATTAACACACTTTCAAAGTGTCCTTTCCATTTTTTAGCAGAAAGTTTTATATTATATTATATTATATTATATTTATTATATATATTATATAAGCTGAGCATTCCCAGAGACATCCTTATATACCATTTAAACCCTGAGCTCTATGACTTTGAGCTCAGTCACAAAATGAGTCTGTCTTCTTTTCCTCCTAAATTATACATTATCTTAATCTGAATAGCCTCAGAGCAGAACCCCTGAGCTGGGGATGCTCAGGCTAGGGCCTGCTTCTAAGTGCCACCCCCCCCCTCTGTGTATAGTTGTGTATACTTTTCCTAACCAAACAAAACAGCAACAACGACAAAAACAGCTCTTTGTTTACTTCCTCCAGGGAGAGAATTGCTTTGGGGATAGCATCCATGCTGTTTTTTCCTGCTGCAGGCACCAAATCGTTCTGTCTATTTTACTTCTTGTCCATGTTTGTTTGGGTTTTGGACCGCATTCAGATACAAATCCATTGTGTTCATTACAAAATTATGCATGTGAAAGCACTGAGAATTTTACTCCCAGGGAGAGAATGTGAATATTGATAGGCATGTAGTAAAAAACTAAAATCTTTAACTTCAGCCACAGAAATTTCTATAGCTAATAGTGTAATAGAAAGGGGAAAGAAGCAGTCATTACATCACTGACTTATCTGTAAATGAAGTTTCAGTCATACTTTTTCTTGTATACAGATTTCTGTGGAGATATAGTGAATATCTTACTTGATTGGTTTTCTTAACTCGTCTAGTTTACATAACTACGCCTTATCCTTGTAGACTCGTTGGTGTTATTTGCAATTCTACTTTAATGTCTCTGGAGACAGAAGAGTGTATCCGGCCCCCTGGAACTGTAGTTCTAGGCAGCTGTGATGTGTCCAGTATGCATTCTTGAGACTGAACTCTGGTCGGGCCAATGGAGAACCCGAAAAGGACACTTTCCCGCCCGTTGATCTGCCGTTAGGCTGTTCAGTGTGCTCCGGGCGGTGGACTTCACTGCGGTGGACTTTGGGCGATTCAGGGTCTCTGTGCCACTTCTGCTCCTTCATATGACTTCTCACACATATTCCTATAAATGGCTAAATAACACTCGTTGGTTCACCAAGTCAGACTTTAGTCTGTCTTCAGTTTCCCTTCGGTGGTGAGTAGATGATGTTCCTCTTGATCAGGACTTGTGTCTCATGACAGGTATTTCCAGGATTACTTCTCATGGATTGAAGTAAAAAAAAAGAAAAAAAAGAAAAAGAAAAAGAAAAAAAAAGGTATATGGATTTCAGTTCACTTAAATTATATGTGGGTTGTTACTGAAGAGGGATTGCATGGATCTATGCCATTCAGAATAGTAGTCTTAGCAAGAGATTCTTCTCCTTTTGGAATCTTAATTTCCCAGTTGGCACAGCTTGGATTTGCAGCTTCAGTCTTCTTCATGTGCACCCTATTTCAATATGTTTTTCAGCATATATTCTTTCCCAAAGAGGCCTTCTGTACAACAAATTTGTCCCAGGAGAAGTAAAGATTTGTTTGCAGATTCATGAACAAGGTTCATTTTTGATCTACTAAAACATTTGTAAAGAAATTTCCTGCATTGCTTTTCTATAACATCACCAAAGTTTTATCTAAAAGATTTCTGTTGTATTGAGGCTGTCATTTTAATGCTAATTCCATAATAAATGAATTTAAATTCATTGGATATTCTTTCTCCTCCAAATTTCCTAACAAACTTGCTGCATATTTTTAGGATACATATAAAATTTTGCCAAAAGCAGTTTCCTACTTTGGACATACATGGCCTATAATTCCTTCCCTTTGTATATTCTGTTCATTTTATTTAACTCACTTGTATAACCTGAATTCAAGTTAATAAAGTATTCTTCAAGAAAGAACAGTGGAAATTGAATCAATAAATAAATGTGTAACACTTTCTCTTAGGCTTTATGTGCATTTATTATTGTTCATAATTTAATATTTATTGAGCACTAAGAATCACACTCTAGTAAGCGCAGTGAAATAGATGCTATCTTTTCCAAGCAGACTCATATTCTCACAGAGAATGTAATTTATAATAGTGTCAAACTTAGCCTTCATTGTTACATAAATCACTATAGAAAGTAAACCATAAAGTTTGAACAAACTTTGTATTAAAGTTTATTTTTTGCCCATACAACCTTAACAAATGACTAGACAGAGAATAATATCTGGCTAAAAGCATGACATGCCAGAGCATTAACTAAATTATATGGCTTTGATATCTGCAGTATAACATTATACTTTTGAACTCCAAGTGAAGTCAGTTAAAGCTACATTGACAGGAAAAGATGTCTGACTCAGACACAGTCATTTTCATTTCTCAGCATTCCAGCTAATCGTTGTTACTGAAAACACTGTTTTAGATTGGAGGTTTTGATACCCTTTTAACTGAGAATTTGGTTAAGTCACAACTTTATTTAAACTCAGTCATGATCCTGCAGGCGTACATGCTCTTTCTTGTTTTTTACAAATTAGGTATGACTTGAGTGGACCAGGGCTGCCCAGAATAGATGGAAAACTTACCGCCTAAAACCAAGACTTAACTTTCTGTGTTATTGTCACCCTGGTCCAAGTTGGAACTTAATTCTTGATTATGACCCAATGCAAATTAAATCCTGCTGATGAAGCAGCAGGGTGATAGCTACCAAGAGCTTAGCATTTTCTTCTGGTCATTTTTCTTCTACAGAAGCTGATGTATTTCCTATTTTACCTGCAGCACTGGATGAAAAAAAATACAAAAAACAAAAAACAAAAAACAACAACAAAAAAACCCCAAAAACTTCAAAACAAAACAGACAATAATTTCTGAAAATTCAGACAAAAATTCCACTGGCACAATTATTTGATATTCTGTAAGTCAAATATTTTTAAAAAGAACTGGATTTAGGTTTCCTAGATTTCAAACTAAATCACCTACTATTCTAGGAATTGATAATCTATCTCAATCCCACAAGCGTGATCCTTATTTACTGTAAAAGAATTAACCAACAATGGACTAGTTTGTAAATAATTAACTGCCTGTCAAGCTGAGTATGCCCACATGCTTGAGGAAGGAACAGCCCTTAACAGACAGGAGTAAACATATCCTGTGAGATGTTTTCACCCTCAAATGATTGTTTCAGACTGTCTTATTAATAAAAGATTTATTGCACTTCATATGAAAAGCTTGCAAGGAAGTGATTATGGATACAGTAATTTATAAAGTGGATCTTTCATGTTGATGAAGAATCCTCATTTTTACAGTTTTATTGCTTAGTTTCATAGAAACACCAACTGAGCCACTCTAGACATCACAACCAGAAATGCCCATGTGTTTGCCACTGCTAAGACAATTATTTGTGTTTGGTAAATAGAAGCAAGAAATTTGTGTGTGTGTGTGTGTGTGTGTGTGTGTGTGTGTGTGTGTGTGTGTGTGTGTGTGTATCTTTTGCACATATATATTTGTGAAGTTATGTGCATGAGTGCTTGCAGGATTGTATGGACATGTATGTGTATAAAGGGCAGGCATGGAAGTCAGATGTCTTCCTCAATTGTTCTTTACCTAATTTAGAGGACAAGGTCTCTCACTGACTATGGAGCTCTCTAGCTAATTCCATCACAAACACTATATTTGAGCATTGTCTATAGCTTAGGACAAATCATCATTATGATATAAATATGGAAATTTGTATACATTTGTGGTAGTTCCTTTTTCTGTACTTGTTTAGTATTCTTCTTTTTGAGGAGAATTACTGCCATTCTTGGAGTAAGTTTTTCCAATTTAGTACCTCTAGATTTGAAGTGATTTAGGGCCATGGTTCCTTTTATGTAACATTTGGTAAATTAATGTCAGGCCACAATATTTTGTGTGACAAAAAATAGAACAAATGAGAAAGATTTTTAATGCTTCTATGCAAATTATGATGTACACACAGTGAGCAATGTATAATATAAAGATTATAGTTTCACACCTCTATATGGAGTTTGCTTTGTTTGTGGCAAATGCTAGCCGTTTGGGCAAGAAACTTCTCTTGCCTTGACTGCTGACAATGTTGTCCAAACTGGAAAAGCACAACACAAAAGAGACTGCTGAACTTTGCCAAGACAAGGTATGACAGTCCTTCAAAAATTTCTGCTTCACAGAAAAGTCTGTCAGATATACTAGGCCTGTACGCTGAGGATGGAAACTTGGCTGTCCAGGCAGCCAACTGTTTCTTTCATTTCTTTTGGTTTAGAAAGTTGTTTGCTCTGTGTTTCCTGCTTACTAGTATAATAGTATATCCTTTGGGATCTTAAATGGATTTGAAGAAGAGATAATCATAGTTATAGTTTTCCTTACTTATGATAGAAGATGAATTAGGTACAGAACTTTGAACTCACCAAGATAAGATAAATAATAAATTATATTCACAATGTTTAGTTCAAAATTGCCAAATACAATTGGGCTAAAAATTGTGAATCTAATTCTTCCATGATAATTGATTTTATTATATATAGTTTTACTGTGCTACAGTTAAACCTTTTCCTTTTCACTTAGACAAAAGAAGGGAAATGTTGTGGAAAAATGACAATGTTTTTGTACACTGTGAGATGTGTCATTCTGACTAGTTTAATAAGAATCTGAATGGTCAATAACTAGGAAGGGTTTTCAGGCACACAGGACACTGGGAAGAAGAAGGGGGGAGTCACCAGCCAGGTAGAGAAGAAGCAGCATGGGCAGCACAGAGTAAAGTTAATAAAGCCACAAGACAAAAAGTAGATTGATAAAAAATGAGTTAGTTTAAGTTATAAGAGCTAGCTAGTAACAAGCCTAAGTTATCAGCTGAGCTTTAATAATTAATAAAAGAAAGAATTTTAGCATCAATTAGAAAGGTGAGGTACCTGAGAAAAATATTTGTTTTACTCCATTTTTGAATAAAATAATAGATTAGTGTGGTTGTTAGAGACACCATATGCCAAATGTTGTAAGAGTGACATGCACACTGTCAAAACATGTAGTGTTTAAAGTGAGGTGTACCAACTCTAACCATAATTCTAACAACAAAAAAGACCCAAAGTCCATTTATTTCAACAAAAGAATATTAAAATATAGCTATAACTTAACAGCTTAAGTTAGTAGAATCATCTACTGATAAATGATTAAAAATGTGTGTTTGAGTATTGATTGCTTTGTTTTAGGAAAACACTAAACAAATATGCCTTGGGATTGTTTAAATTGATTTAAAATATTCCCTGCTTCTCTCTACATAGTAAAAATACCATTTTTAATACTGAGTATCATTGAAACAGCTTAGATACACACAATATCATCTACTATAAATAATAGTGAATATATAATATTAAGTATGCTGACTAGCAAATGCCCACTGGCTACATGAGCAGTAATTTAAATACCCTTTTATTCAAAATGTCAGGCTTTTTTGTGGTTGTTTTTCATGGATAATCATACTTAAATGTTGCATTTTTTGAAGTAAATTAAAGAATAAAGTAGAGTTAGAACATATGTAGACTTCTTGGCTCTTTTCTTCTTCAAATGTTATTTATGGAACTCCTTTTCAGCTTTTATCTAGCATATCCATTTTCATTTCATTTTTCAAATTATTCTTTTTTACTTTAATAAAAAATATCGGTAAAATGAGTGAGAAAAAATATTCCTATAATATAAGAAATTGAGAAACAGTGCAATAAGGAGTAGGACTTTGGATATTCTAGTCTATGGGATTAGTGAGTAATCCCATACTACAAGAACCTACAAACTGAAGTTCAGCTTTAAAATGAAAAGAAGCAAGAATTAATTGTGCAGACTATATCTGCAGTGATTTCAAGACAAAAGACATCACTGTCTTTGGAAGGCAGTACTCATAACCCCAGGAACTCCACACATCTTTTCATTAACCTGGCTGGTTTGGGAAAAGAGGAGAAAAAAAACTGAATGACTGAATTTTGAAACAATATGGTACAGAGGACCTGTAAGTATTGCAAAAGTGAAGAACAACACATCGGGAGTGGGAATCATGGGACCTGGAAAAGGAGGTTTCCAGAGAAACTGCTTTCCCTTCACTTTATTGAAGGTTGAGCATCCTGTGTGTCTTGTCTTACAGAAGGCTAGTTAACCAATACATTGTCTTATTCTAATTTCTCCACAGTGGCCAAGTTTCTAAAATGTTAAACTAGGTATTAAGATGGTGCCAGAAGAGTGAAGAAAATAGAGGAACCAAGTGAGATGAGAATAAGAAGAGCTTTTATGAATCAGAATACAAAATAAATCCTGAGGAACTTATAGTCCAAAGTTAGAAGGCTACAAATGCCATCTTCTAGCATGAGTGGTCTGCAAAGCAAACACACCTACTAATGAGTGAGTTCAATTAAGTCATTTGATATTCTAAGACAGAAGGATACCCATGACACCCAGTGTTCAGACCACCCTTTCCTTTTATTATAGCCTGGGATCACTATCCTACAGAATGCACACCTACAGTAAACAGGTATTCCCAGTTCAATTGAAGTGATCATGACAAACCCAACAAGCATTCCCAGAGACTCATTTCCTAGCTGACTTTAGATTCTGTCAAGATGGAAGTTAGCACTAACCATCACATGGTTAATGGTGTTCCAACACATCAGTCAGTTTTACGTTACCATAATAAAATACCAGAGGGTGGGAGAATTTGTTAGGAAAAAAAGACAGTTATTTCACAGTTCTGGCTGCTTGTGGGCCTGAACTTGGTATAGGCTCAGCTCTGACAAAAACTTCAGGATTTGATGGGGTGACTGTAATCAGCACAATGGTAGGAGGAGACCATTTCACCACACAGAGTTAAGCTGGGGCCTTCATAACCCCGCAGGGCCCCCATCTTAGACATCTAAATCTTTTCTACAGACTTTTTCCCTAGTGATATTCCACAGGGTTCCATCTTCTACTGGTCCTACAAAATTGGCTTTGCTATACAGAATACCATACTTCCAACAAGTAGACTTCCGTGGGACACTTAAGATCATAATCTGGGCACTTAAGTACTATTACCTATTAGGCCATTCTCTCTCGCAAATGAAATAGGGTTTATATGCCTTTAAACTAACAGATTATTATTCTAGTCTCAGATAAAAGGTTTGAAAAATACAGATGTGTTTTCTGACCACATTCTGTAGGTAATTATTGTGGAAGGATAGCCAAGCAATTTAACAAATATGGGTTTTATTCATTTTTGAAGGCAGTCAAGAGGGGAAAGCATGAGACACACTGTGGTTTGGAAATGATTTGTATGTAAGCCCAAATGTTTGTATGTTAGAAACTCATTCCTCTGGGCAATATTAGAGAATTAGGAGAAACCCTAACAGGTGAGGCTTAGTGCAAAGTGATGAGGTTATGGGGGCATTTTCGTTAGGTATGGTTTAATGCTAATCTTATAGAATGACTTAATTTCTGAAAATCTGAATTGTGACAGGATAAAAAAAACAAGCCTCTCCCAACTCTGTAATTTCCTGTCTCACCGTATGGTCCTTCCAGCCTGTATTCTCACCAATGAGCATACATCCACCATCTAGCTGTCACCAACGCCAATAGAAACCAGTGCTATGTGCTTGAACCTATGTAACTGTGAACTGAAGAAACCTCTTTTCTACACATAGTATCTGGGCATGATTGCTTTGTTATAGTAACAGAAAATATATTAAATCAGGAAAAATATAAGCCTTTATAAATGAGCAATATTTTAAGCAATGAATTGAATGTATTAGTAGCTAAATTCCACATATTCTAGTTATTATCATTTAGACCAATTCTTTCTTCAGTAAAAGGTATGTAAACAAATGTAAGACACTAGCTTTCCTGAGCAGTGGCCCTTTATTCTGAAGACAGGACGTATAATTAAACAAAGACTATGTTGTGTTGACCTTCCAATATAAGAAGTGGAAGATTACACTCAGTTTCCAACCAAGAAAACATGAACAGTGAATCACAATACTGTTTCTTTGTGAGTTCTGACTGAACTTCAAGGTTTCAGGATTGACACGTGAGATTCCATGACTATCTATGATGTATAGCTGATGCCAGTGATAACCCTTATTTTCTGTTTATATTTTGGGGATTCAAAAACAAGCTTTCTTTTCCTAGTTGTGAATTTTGGAGGATGTATTATGTGTGCGTGTGTGTGTGTGTGTGTGTGTGTGTGTGTGTGTACATGCCAATTTGAACACACAAAAAAACCCAGAATAGGTATTGAATACCCTGAACAAGAGTTACAGGATAATAGATAAAATACCAGCTGCCTTAACTGTTTGTCAAAGACATTGCAGCAACAGAAGGTTTTTCTTAAATGACTTCCTAATTATTTGATCACTCTTGCTTTAGCTCGGCTTTTGAACTCTGACAAGAAAGAATGCTTCTAGGATAGAAAAGAGACTATGAGAGCTTTTTATAACCTTGTTTTAGTAAATAATGTTCATCCCAAAATTGAAAGAAGGAAGCTGAATGATGAGATTTTTGTTTTAAATTTTTGCTTCATTTGCAAATTTTAAAGCTCTGAAATCACTGATAGAGCATGATCTAAATTTTGATTATCTGCCTTGCTGCTTTCTCTGCCTCAGTCCCTTAGCTACAAGTAAATGTTTATGTCTTATGAAAATATAGAATATGGATTATGAAACAGCATGTCAAATCATTATAGGGAATTCATTACACTGCCAATTTTATAAGGCTCTACTTAGTTGCTGAGAGGATAAATTTACATTCAGATGAGTGTAAAGTAGTGTAGAATGAATAATTATATCTCCAGATTTTAATATATTGACTAGAGAACATTCAGGACATATTTTTTTAAAGCCAAACCCTTTAGCTCTGGTTTCATTGAAGAACATAATCTAAGAACAAAATCTATTGCTCTTGTCATGCTTCTCTGAAGGCTAATAACTAGCTTTATTGGAAATACTGAGGCACATTTATATCCCCACTGCAGAAGTGTGGTCACCGAAATGAGGCCGAGGGAATCACAAATGAGCGCCCACAGACCCAGCAGGCCGCCAACCTCCACTTTCAAATACTCATTTTGTAGATGATGTGAGTTCTCTGTTTCTCTATCAGGAAGGTTTTATACGAGGACCATGTCCCTCGGAGGGAAGAAAGAATATCATATTTCTTCTATAACCTAGTCCATTGCAGGGTTTGATGAAGCACTAGTTTATAGATATGGTACAAATGAGACTTCTGTTATTTGTGGATTTTGGTCAGTATCCCCCTTCTGCAGCAATGTGAGATGACTGTGCTTAGCTTATGGTACTCAGAGTGCTAGTCTACTCAATTTTAAATAAAATTTACTATGGAAGAAGCCACAGCCACCTGTCATGCTTATGGTATTTGGATTTCTCAGACCAGTCCTTAATAAAACATGTATGATAATTTAGAAAGCTGGAACTGTGGGTCATTCTTCATCTGGCAAGAAATGAGATTTAAATGTCCTTTTTATTCCCAGCTCAGAGGTTAGTAACACATTATTTACTTTGGGGACATTTATACTCTTAATTAAAATCAGTTTTTAATATTAAAAATCCTCCACCATAATCTGCCTCAAGATTGAGTTAATTGTGATTTTAGAAAACATTTCAGAATTTTTTTATCTTATTCTTATCTTAATGTAACTTGAGGCTGTGCTATTTGCAGTTTAATGTGATTTTCTATAGAATAATTTTGATCACATTTGACCTTGATATTGTTCTTAGTTGTTTTCTTTTTTAGCAAGTAAGACAGAGTAATCAATGAACTTACTATACAGTAGAAGTGAGTGCCAAATAAACATACCAAACTGAGTTCAGTTCTGCTGACAGCCTTAGCCACAGTGGTGTTGAGCACAAGAGGTATCGGCTCTCCGTACAGATGACCATAGATTGTATTTGGCAGGACTTACAATTGACTTTTTAAAATCAACAGACAAAATTTAATTAAAAGTCAAAGTCGTATGGTTTGCACTGTAGGTGTAGAAAATTTACCTTAATTTAATTCTCATTGTGTCTAATTTTAAATAGCTCTATCCATTGTTGAAATATATTTTTAAAGCTTCATAAATTCAATCAGTGATATTAAACAAAAACCTTACTGGTTACTTATTTTGTACTAATTACTGTTTACAATCGTGGACAAAGGTGATTCATAGGTCATTGTTCTTGAAGATCAGGACAAATAATAAAGTGAACACATAATTGGTTCCAGACATTTACCTTATTAAGGCATAATCTGATTGGCTATCCATCTATATTGATAGTTGTTTACCTCTCTGTGATTGAATGAAAGGTGGCTTCTGGCTATAAAAATGTACTCCAAGATTAGATTGTGGTATTTTACTAAGGAAGTCAAAACACAGGGACAGTCTCTGGTCAGTGGTGTCTTATTTCCTTACTTCAGTCATTAAGTTTGTGTCAGGCTTTTTTTTTTTCTCATTTAGACTGCTGTTTTTAGAGTTCATCTATGTTGTAGCATGCATCAGTACTTCATTCATTTTTATGAATGAATGACATTTCATTGCTTGTATATAATATACCTAGTTTATCTTTTCACCAGTTAATAGGTAATGTACTGTTTCCACTTTTGGCTTGTAGTGCACATATACCAAAGATACAGAAGGCAGGATTGGACAGAAAACCAGAAATAATCAAAAGAAAGGTCAGGGTTATTGGCAAAGATTTTAATTTCAGTAGTAAAAAGAAGCAGTTACTCTTACCAGAAAATTGAAAAGAGGGGGGAAGAGAAAGCATGCACATAGGATGAGTAAATACAATTGTGGGGCCTAATAATTTCCAGATGTCAGTGGAAGGTCTAATTTGATAGTCCAGGACATTGTCACTAGATGATGTCGAAATCCATAAAAGTGAATTAGATAATGCAGGGATTCAATGTAAAGAAAAAGATTTTGGAGATTAACTACTGTATCTTTTTGATTTTTGAAGATTAGAGAAAAGAAGAGAAAGAACAAAGTAGATTTTGCAAATTGCTCTGAATGGGAAAACAGATTATAATGGAAATAATAATATATTGTGGTTACAACACGTTTTTCTATAAAAATGATGTAAATTATTAAAATCATTTGGCTCTCTTATTTTATATGATATAGTACTTCTGTATTTTAGTATCTATAAAACATTTTTAAAATTATTGATTTTTTGATACAGTAAGAAGATCTTCATGCAACTGTGCCAACATTAATACTTAAAAATAAAATTCATTATATAAAATTATTTCCAAATATGGAAAGAAATACAGGAAGACATAGATTTCAATATGTTTACTTAATGTTCTTTCTCTAAATAAATATACTACAGCTGCTGAACCTTTGAGGAATGTATAAACATTTATGTGATATTTAGAAAGGAAGCTGTAGGTCTAGGCTTGGCATAGAATCTAGTCACCAACATGAAGGAATTGTGATCAGGTTACTCCATTGGAATCATAATGCAGTCACTTTTTTTTTTTTTTTTCTTTTTGGTTGTGAGCCTAACTTTTTTTTTTTTTTTTTTTTAGTAAATTTATTTTACAACATCATTTAGTTCAACATAATAGCCACAGATTCCCCTGTTCTCCCACTCTCGCCCCCTCCCCCTCCCCACCCACCCCCCATTCCACCTCCTCCAGATCAAGGTCTCCCTGAGGACCGGGATCGACCTGGTAGACTCAGTCCAGCCAGGTCCAGTCCCCCCCTCCAGACCGAGCCAAGCGTCCTGCATAGGTCCAGGATTCAACAGCCAACTCATGCAACGAGCCAGGACCCTGCACCAACACACAGCTGCCTCCCAAACAGATCAAGCCAAATGACTGTCTCACCCGTTCAGGGGGCCTGATCCAGTTGGGGGCCCCTCAGCCTTTGGTTCATAGATCCTGTGTTTCCATTCATTTGGTTATTTGTCCCTGTGCTTTATCCAACCTTGGCTTCAACAATTCTCGCTCATATAAACCCTCTTCTTTCTCACTAATTAGACTCCCAGTGCTCCGCTAGGGGCCCAGCCGTGGATGTATGCATCCAGATTCCTCAGACCTTCCTTGGATGGGGTTTATGGCACGACTAACAGGGTGTCTGGCCATCCCATCACCAGAGTAGGTCAGTTCCTGCCGTCTCTCGACCATTGCCAGCAGTCTTTTGTGGGGGTAATACTCAACTTCATATGGAAAAACAAAAAACCCAGGATAGCTAAAAGAAACCTGTACAATAAAACAACTTCTGGAGGCATCACAATCCCTGACTTCAAGCTCTACTATAGAGCTACAGTAATAAAAACAGCTTGGTATTGTCATAAAAACTGACATGTGGGCCAATGGAATCGAATTGAAGACCCTGACATTAACCCACACACCTATAGACATATAATTTTTGACAAAGAAGCCAAAAGTGCACAATGGAAAAAAGAAAGCATCTTCAACAAATGGTGCTGGCATAACTGGATATCAACGTGTAGAAGGCTGCAAATAGATCCATATCTGTCACCGTGCACAAAACTTAAGTCCAAGTGGATCAAAGACCTCAACATAAATCCAGCTACTCTAAACCCGCTAGAAGAGAAAGTAGGAAGTAGTCTTGAACGCATTGGCATAATGCAGTCACTTTTTTAAAGGAATATATTATTGATTAAAAAATTAGACTCAATCTAGCTTTATTCAAATATGCAACAAAAAAGGAACTGAAGACAGATAGGCACATGTAAAGGAATGATTGCTATTTTCTAAACATTTATTTTTATTCACATGTGTGTTTGCTAATCTACATAAATTTATATGCACCACATATGTGCAGTAACCTGTGGAGTCCAGAAAAGGGCTTCAGAACCCTGAAATTATAGTCACAGGTATTTGTGAGCAGCCACGTAAATGATGGGAATCAGTTGTGGGTAATTCAGAAGAGTATCAAGTGCTATTAACTGTTAAGCCATTTCTCCAGTTCCAACTGAGTTCACTAGAGTCAGGGTCAGACCTAGCAAGCAGCAATTGTCTGATGTAACATTTAGCTCCCACTCCCTTACATTTTTTGGACAGGGTCTCACTATGTGGCACTGTCTGTCCTATAAGTCACTATGTAGAACCAAGCTGGTCAGAAACTCAAAGAGGCCTGCATGACTTTGCCTATCAAAAGTACTCCCATTCTCAGCTTGTTAGGGTAGATTATTTTAGGTAATGTTTTTTTTTTTTCCTGGAGAATTCTATTTTACTTATATTTCTTTACCCACCTGCAACAGCTAATAGCTCTCCTTTTATCTCAAGTGTTCCATTTTGAAATATATGAGCACATGTTGAAAAGAAAGAAAAGATTGTCAGTAAAAATAAACATGATTGTTTTGATCATGTTTAATCTGTATAGGGGTATGAAGTTTATTATTCTTACGTACTATATTGCATCCTAACTCACAATTTGGAAAAGAAAGAATTGCTTTTTAATATTTAGTTATTTTGTGTGTATGTGTGTGACTATGTGAGTTTTTATGCACACCATGTGCATATAGATGCCCATTGAGTTCAGAGAGCTTTGGATCACAGGAACTAGAGTTATAGGCAGTTGTGATCCTTCTGATATGGGGTATGGGAACAAAACTAGGGTCCTCTGCAAGAATAGTAAACATTGTTAATCACTGAGACATCTCTCAAGTTCTAAGAATTGCTTTTGGATTCTGTACAAAGGTTTACATGTAGCTGAAACTTATTTTTACTTTGAAGTGTATTTATCAACAGAATCATATCATATAAAGGTGTACTATCAATTTGTCAATATTTAATCACTGTTACAAAGCAGTAGTTCATATAGTCCAATTAATATCTCCAAGATAAGCACATCTAAGTAATTTGATATTACTTGATTAAGCCTAAATTCAAATACTCTTCCCTAAAGTTGATTCCTGTTTGTTAAAAACATATTGATGTTGACAGGATTATATACACTAAACTTTCAATCTAAAATTGGCAGTTATTCTTTCTCTGAGTTATTCTGTCTCTAGCTCTCAGTGACCTTTTCTATTTACAAAATATATACTGATTATGTATAATTATGTGCCATCAAGCTCCATTCTTCCCAGACTACCAGTCATATAATGGAAATGAGCACCTTGAGACATATGTAAACATCACACCAGCACCCAGAGCATCACACAATTGTCTCTGAGAAATGTGTCTGTTTAAGGAGTGAGAAACCGCAAGAAAGAACAGTAAACAAGTAGGAGACAGGAAGCAGTGCCCAGTCACTGAGCAAAAGCCTTTACGACTCATATCTTATAGAATTTTTAATACAAGGATTTCTGGGCCAGTCAGATGATTCTGTAGATAAAAGCCCTTGTAGCAGAGCCTAGTGACCTGAGTTTGATTCTGAGAATCCACATGGCAAAAGGTGAAAGGCAGCTCCTGAAGGTGATTCTTTAATCTTTACTGATCCCACCCCCTACACACATAACACATGCACAAAGACATTTATATGTCTTGTTATTGATGAGATGGCTCAGCAGGTAAGGAGACTTACTGCACCAATATGTCGACCTAAGTACCAACCCCAGAATTCACACCCCACCTCTCAGCCCGACATTTGAATGCCTTCTCTCAAACATATACATTGTGCACTAACACAAACACACACACACACACACACGCACACACACACGTAAAACTAAATTTAGAGTAAAACTAAAATTAAAATATGACAAGTATATCATCAAAGTTTATGTGTAAACTTTGAAGCAAATAATACTTTATAATAAATTATGCTTATGGTTAATATTTGTTCAGCAATGGATGGCAGTTTTCAATGGATTACCTAGTCATATCTAAGTGTTTGAAATTTTTATAGGGCAAGATGTTCAGTATATGAAAGATAGATAATAAAATGTATTTTTTTTCTATCTTTCATCTTTGCCCTTATACTGAAAGGACTAAAGACTGGAGTCATTCAAGATTTCTTGTCATTCAAGAGAACAAAAACTATTAATAATACAAAAGAAAAAAAAAAAAAAAAAAAAAAAAAAAAAAAAAAAAAAAAAAGAGAACAAAAACTATTGATTACTTTAATATTGAAAGTACAATGTTCCCAAATGAATGCTGGTGAGACTGTTCCAATCCTTTGAAGATAGTTTTTTAAGACTCTTAGAAAAATCAGTTCTATTGCATAATAATGAAAATTAGATAGCTATTTTGCTCGATAGAAACAATTTAAAGATGTCTGCCTAGACAAGCCAAATGATTGCTGCACACATCACACATCTCAGTCCTCTCTTCCCCGCTAAGATTCTGAGGGTTGCCTCAGCTCATTTGTTCAAAAATGTTTTTGTTTGAATGTTAAAATCCAAAATATAGCTAGGTTTTGATGTGACTGTCAATTGTATCTGCAGGTTTGTGGCCTAACAGGAAAGCTAGTCCCATTATTGATTATCATCCTTCTCCATTCTCTCTGTAGAAATGGTACCAAATATATAGTATAGTCCCATCAAAGAACTAGAAACTGGGTTTAATGAATAATAATGAATATTTAGCCCATTAGAATTTTCACTAGCAGAAACAGAGAACCTGGTGACAATAAGGTAAAAATCTATGTTAAAACTATATAAAATAATGCATAGAACACATGAGTGAAAAATCATCAAAGTATTTCAGGATGATGGTATCTCAAGTGAGAATATTGGATGATATTTTGAGATGAAGGGAAAGAATTGTAGTATTTATTAGAAAATCCCAACATGTCTGTATTTTACATATGCTGTCTTACAATATACACTATATAGTTGACAGAGTACCTTGAGACCTTAATAGCAGATGGCCTCACTGTGTCCCACACTACACTTGGTAATTCATCCATATTTAGTCAGATAAGAAAATCTCAAATTGCTGCACGCATTTGCTTTTGGAAGATCAAAATATTTTATAGTCTTCATAAACCTAAATAAACAGTGTGTAGTATCTAATGGAAAGAAAACATATTTATACAAGATGAACAAAAGTTTTGAAAATACCACTCTAAAAGAACATATTAATGTTAATACTATTTTTAAGCAAAGGATAAAAACTAGATACCAGTTTCTTCACTTCCAGGAAGTATAAGTCCAGTATCTATCAAAGTAAGATGTTAAAAACAACTATCCAGTAGACAGTTAAACAAAGATAGCTGGAAACTATTGAGCAACATAAAATTTTGAATAAAATAACATTTTAAATACTGATTTATAACTACCTAATTAATAATGGGTATCAATTCAACCATATATGATACTTCAGAGTATTAGCAAGTGACATATTAAACCATCATTAACAGAATGACTTGGCTCAGCAGTGAGAGATTGATGATAAACCTCTGCAATTTAAGCAACAGCTTAAGTCATTTAATGCTCAATTAGGAATTTGAAAAGTTCAATTAAACTTAAGGGTAAGTTTTTAAATGCTTGAAATATAATTCTTAATAATGGTGAAATAGAGCTAGTGAAGACATAACCAGAAATAGAAAAGGAGACGCCAGGTTGCCCTGTTCACAAACGAAATGATGCTATGCTTAAAGACCCAATAGACTCGAGCAGACAGTTGCTCTTAAATTGCAAAACATAAAAAGCTTTTGGAGTAGAAAGACGGCTCAGTGGTTAAGGGTATGTACTACTCTTACAAACCACCTGTTTAGTTCACAGCACCCGAGAAGGCTGGCTGGCTCACAAGGACATATGGCATAAACTTAAGGGAACGTAATATATGTTGGATTCTGTGTGCACCCTCACTCACACATGGGCATTCCATGACCTCCACACACATACAAATAATTAAAAATAAAATAAATATTTTAAAAAGTATCAACTATAATATGTACTAATGAGAGATTTGCAGAGAAAGACAGGATGGAAAGTATCCTATTCATAATGACCTTAAAAAGTATAGGGTAATAAGCCTAACCAACTAAGTGAAAGACCTGTATAATGGAAACATTGAGGCACTGATGAAGTAAGTCAAAGATGGAAAAACCTCTCATGCTCTTGGATCAGTAGAACCCACATTATAAAAATGAATGTGTTATCACAAAGAATGTACAGATTCAGTTCAATCTCCTTAAAAATTCCAAGGACAATCCACTAGAGAAGATAATC
The DNA here is from genome assembly GCF_004664715.2 of Peromyscus leucopus. Classification (NCBI taxonomy): domain Eukaryota; kingdom Metazoa; phylum Chordata; class Mammalia; order Rodentia; family Cricetidae; genus Peromyscus; species Peromyscus leucopus. Next base: position 24,711,022 of record NC_051077.1, on the reverse strand, counting down.
CAGAAATTCACAGGAAAACACAAAACACCAAAACAATTCTAAGAAGGAAAAGCACAACTGGACATATCACAATTACCAATCTCAAATTACTTGATAGAACTATGAAAAACAAAAACAAACAATAATCCAAACAAAATCAGGAAAAAAAAAAAAGAGTGCATATTACTGCCCCAAGACAGATTTGTCAACCAATGGGGCAGAAGAGAAGGTCAAGGTATCAACCTACAAAATTTATGCCTACTAATTCTGATGAAGATGTCAAAAACACATAGTAAAACAAACAAAAACAAACAAACAAACCAAAAACCACAAATGAAACAAAAACAAAACCTTATTTAATAAATCGGGCTGGATAAACTATACATCCACATTTCTCTACTTACACACACATAAAGTCAAGAGGTTGAAGCTGCCAGGCACAAGCAAAAATAGTGAATACACTTCAATTTACAAGTAGAGGGAAGAATTTTTAAACATAACTCCAATATAGCAGGAAACAATAACTAGGATTTCATGTTATTAAAATGTTTCTCTTAGAGCCCTTAGAAGAATAAACAGACCATCCACAAAATGGGAGAAAATCTTTGCCAACTATACATTAGATAGAATGAATGCTGATATCTAAAATTTATAAAAAAAACTACAAAAACTTAAAAACCAAAAACTAATCTGTCATTGAACAAATGGGATAATCAAATAAATAGCAGTTTCTCAAAAGAAGAGACATAAGTGGCAAAGAAGTATTTTAATTGATTTTTTCAGCATCCATAACCATAAGGTAAATGCAAATTAAAACTACTTTGAGGTACCACCTCACCCCAGTCAGAAGAGCTATTACCAAGTAGACCGATGACAGCAAACAGTCAAACATTACCTCACTACAGGTATATCATATGGGAAGCTGAGATATATACAATTCAATAACAACTACTAATTAAAGATGATGTATTAGTTACTTTTCTACCACGATGACAAAACACAATTACCAAGTCAGTTTATAGAAGCAAGGGTTTATTTGATGTTTACAATTCCAGAGGGACAAAAGTCCATCACCATTTCTGTGGGAAAGTAGAGATCTCAAGTTATTAACTGCAATAACAAAGACAGCAAACAAAAATGCCTTGTCTTTTGAAACCTCAAAACCCATCCCCAGTGGCATTCTCCTCCAGCTGGGCACACTTCCTAAGCCTCCCCAAATGGATAGCAACTGGGAAACAATTATTGAAATGTGCAGACTGTGGAGGACATCCTATTCAAACCACCAGAGATGACCAGAGTCTATAGTAGGCAATATTAACAACAACAACAACAACAACAAACAACAAACTTTTCTACATCCCAGTATTTTCAGTTGAACTGTAGCAATATTTAGTCACAATTGCTTGCTTAATGGCTCACATACTGTTTCTACTATGAGATGTCTTTCTGTATGCTGTGAATATGTGTTGCTCTGATTGGTTGATAAGTAAAACTGCATTGGCCTATGGCAAGGCAGCTTAGAGGCAGGTGGGAAATCCAAGCAGAGATGTGGAGAGAAGAAAGGAGAGGAGAGAGAGAGACGTCAGCCACCGACAAAGAAACAGCAAGATGCCAGCAGACCACTAAAGCCGTGGCTATGTGACAAAATATAGGTTAATAGAAATGGATTAATTTAGGATGGAAGAACTAACTAACAAGAAGCCTGACATAAGCCATACAATTTTTAAATAATATTAAGCCTCCGAGTGATTATTTTATAAGCGGCTGCAGGACTGTGGGTGAGAGAGATTTGCCTGACTGTGGGCTGGGCGGGATACAGGAAATATTTCAACTATGTATTTTTATTTTGTTATTAAAATTGACTCAAAGGCATTCTATAGCAGCATGAGGGAACAGATACAGAGACCTACAGCCAGACATTATGCAGAGAGTCTAAATTTTAGCATACATATGTACATGCATACCTACATATTCATATATAGAAAACAGCATATACATCACACACATATGTATGTATGTATAGACATCTTCATGTGTGTATATATACACACATACACATATATGTAGATGTCTCTGGCCCCTGTGAAAGACTTAGTTAAGGATATACAAAGCAGAACAACTTCATTGCACGTTTTATATGTATACTGGGCAGATTTGCCCTCCTAGATCGCACAGATAAAAGTGGTCCTTAAGTGGAACGGTCAAGAAAGCACTCAACTCTTTTCCTTTAGCTACGAGAAATCAAAGTGTAAGTGCTATAAAGTAAAATATAGTAAAACATAACGAGGTTAAAACACCTAGATGTATTTAAATACTAGGAAGAGCACAATTACGGAGAAAGGTCTAGAAAAACCGAGGAAGCTCTGATCAAGTGTCATTGGCTTTTATTTTCACAGAGTCAGACTGCACCATTCTTCAATAAACCTCAAAATTTGTTTATAAGTGAAACAGTTTTCCATTGGTAAAACACAGAGAATGAGAAAATTGGAAATGTCTCTGTCGTTTTGATTGACAGATGCAAAACAAAGCATGTCATATGCAGATGACCAAAGTGGCCAACAGGTTATTACCACAATAATTGGCAATCTTTAAACTAATGATTGCCCCCATTATAAAAATAGTTAAAAATACAAAAAACTTAAATTGCATGCATTTAAAACCTATTTTAAAATTATTTTTGTTGGTTATATTTTTAAAAGTCATCACCATTTGATTTATATTGCCAAAACCTAGTAAATTTGTGGCAAAATTCTTTTTTCCTGCTCCAAATTTGCAAACATTAAGCAAAAGCTCTATTTTTTTTTTAGCTTCCTGGCACAGATGTTCTTCTTGGACAATTGTTTTCATTCATTTAGAAAAAAGAAAGAGAAAGAGAACTATAATTCTTACTTTCTCATCCTAAATAAAACAAATCCTGGACTAAATGACAACTCCAAGGGCCAACTCCAGTGTAGATGCTTTCAAGAATGTTTTGTTTAAACAACTTTGGTTTTCTGTGTTCACACAGCTTTAAACAAAAAGCTCATATCACCTCATTGAACACCAAAATTTTCTTAAAGTTATATAGTCCTCCTTTCTGTTAAATATGTTGATTCTAAAATTCAGTTAGGATCCCTCTGGTTCCTATAGAAAATTCAGGGGCCTTGCTAGCTGGGTGAGTGCGAAATAAATTTTTCTCTTTAATTCCCTGCCTTAGATTTTTCAGTGTTACTACTTTGTGTTTTCCCACACAAGTGGATATATGTTAAATTTTGGAAAATGAGACTTTAGAACATGCGTTTCATGGATTGTCGCAAGCTGGCAAAGTTACTTGGCATGGAGGGCATGGTATTTTAACTTCTTGTGGAACTTGGCTTTTGAAGTAACAAAAGAAAGGATAATGGCTGGGTTATTCCTTTCACAAGATGGTGATTCTTTGCAGCAGTATAATTTGTGGCTCAAACAATAATAGGATTTAAAAAATTCTTTCTGTAACTTGCTAGGCACGTTTGGTGCTGGCAGGATAGCTATGGCTCCAAACTGGTGGCACTGAGTTTTATAGATAAACAAGGAAGGGAAAAAGGAGCATGGTATTTATTTCTTGCTATGCTGCATGGGTGAACTGCTTTTTCTATAGTTGTTTCTACTGTATTTTTCTTCTCTAGTTTCAAAATTATGTCATTGCTCTGAATATTTTAATGGAAGAAATTCCAGAATGTATGCAAAAGGTGGAAATATAGATTCTTGCTAATTCTACAGCACAACCCAATTTAAAAAACATTTCCAATAAAAAGCATTAAGCCATTAAATTTTATTTCATATACCTGCAAAGTACTACTTTTGTATTCTAACTGAACACTAGATTGTAGAATTTCAACATTTTTTACACTGAATATGAACTATTAATTTGTTCTTGTACTAATTGTATTATTTGTTCTTGAACTCTTAATTTATTCTACTTCTAATTTGGGACAATATTACCACATGGAGTTTTCTACAATCCAAAATACACTTTAAAAAAACACCAAAATATTTTATTTACTCCAAGAGGATTATCATTTACAAAAAGGTGCAAACTAATAAACCATAATAAAGAAATAAGTCATTTCTAACAAAACAGTAGAAATTTTACTAAATAAAATAGTAACTTATATAAATAATCTCAGTACATATCAGAATATGAAAAATAAAAGAAACCAATGTCTTCATTTTCTATTCTAGTTAAAAAATTTGCATAAATCTGTAGAGAATATTTTCTTCTTACGAACATTGAAAAACTGTAAGATTTCCAGGTGCCTAGTATGAGATTTTATAATAAGCTTTGGCATACTTATTTTCTGTTTAATGTAGATTTAGAATGTTAATTATATATTAGCTACTTATAAGCATATTCTATAATTATTATAATTATAAAATTTTGATTAATTACACTAATTATAATATTACCACACAACGTTAATTAGCTATAAAACTGACTCTGTGATAACTTATGTAGCTGGAGTGACTAGTTCTACATTTCTGTTCAAACAGTTTTTATTTCAATAATTTTATTCTAGAATTTTACAAAAGCATTATAGATGGACATTTTCTTCACTTGTCTCATTTCTATCAAGCTTTGTATTTTAGTGACCAAGTATACTTTGCTCACACTTTATCAGATCCATACAATTTTTTTCTAGGTAGAAGCCATATTAAATCTCAGGTATGTGGCTGAATAGAAAGTTGCATCTTTGTTAGCAATAAATCAACAAATCCAATTACGAAAATGTGTAACTCCTAAATCTTGAAAAGACTCTATCGTCAGCTCTCAGTTTTATAGGGTCAGCATTTTAGAGCAAGTACACATAAAACAAGCTCAAATATATTATTCAAGAAATGGACCATAAAATCCCGTTGTTTAATCAGCAGAAAAGATTTGTCAAGGGAATAAACTGTTAGGTGGCTGCTGTCAGCTTAATGTAAGCCCGAATCTTGGTTCACAGTGTACCTGCCTGATTACATTGAGGGGTGATATGTTGATCTCTTCAGTAACCATGAGTAGAGAAGTAATTGTTTGGTTTAGTTTGATAAAATAACTCTGGTTTATTTCTGTATTTTTTGAATACCATATAATTGGATGAATGTCTACTTCAGAGTAAATATTGGTTTGATGATCAATAGAATAATTTCCCCTAAGTTTTCTTGAGTTAACATATGATTTTACAAATATAATGGATATGTGACTATTGGAAAACTTTATGTTTTCAGATTATCACACTCATATTTGTAATGATCTATACTTCAGAGCACATGCAGTTCCAGGCTTAGAGTGCATTGATATTCAGCATATATTCTCGTACTAATGGGCAGAATAGCCCTCTAAGACATTGCTAATGTAGTGGCAATGAGCTGATTCTTCAAATGTCTAAAGCTTTAACTATAGGTTAATATTCTAAAAGGAAGTACGTACCTGTAAAAACCAATGAAAACATTTGACCATACCTTAGCTATTGTGAATAACGCTGCAATAAACCCTGATATATAAGTATCTCTGTAAAACGTCAGAATCCTTAAGGCAAATACCCAGAAGTATGACAGCTGGGTCACATGACATTCTATTTTTAGGCTAGTGAGGTACTTCCATACTGAACTTCAGCAGTGGCTGGACTAATTACATTCCTAACAGGGGTAAATGAGTGTTCTCTTGGTCAGTTTCCTCTCCAGCATTTGTTGTTGTGTCTTACTGATCTTTAATACTACTGGGATAAAATGTAGCATCAGTTTACATCTCCTTGATGGCTAAGCCTGTTGAATAATTTGTCTATCTTTAATAGCCTTTAATAGCCATTTGTAATACTTCTTTGAGGAAGCTTCTGCTTATGTCCTTAGCCAATTCAATGATTTGGCTGGACACTTTATTTCTTTTCTTTTCTTTTTTTTTTTTTTTTTTTTTTTTTTGAGACAGGGTTTCTCTGTGTAGCTTTGCGCCTTTCCTGGATCTCGCTCTGTAGGCCAGGCTGGCCTCAAACTCACAAAGATCCGCCTGCCTCTGCCTCCCAAGTGCTGGGATTAAAGGAGTGCACCACCACCGCCCAGCTCATTAGTTTTTTAACTTTTTTTTTTTTTTGTATATTCTGGATAATGATCCTGTCAGATGTACAGCTTGCAATTTTTTTCTCATACTGTAGGTGGTTTCTTCACTCCATTGTTTCCTTTGCTGTGCAGAAATGTTTTTATCATATGTTATATTTTTATTATATTGTTGTTGATTTTTAAGTAATTTTAAACATCAATTTCCCCTTCCTGTGTCCTTTTTTAACCCTTCTTATAATCCTTCATTTCATGAAATCCTGTTTCTCAATTGTTGGTATCATTTTCTGAGTGACTGGGGTCCTATTCAGTAACTACTTTCATATGTTCATACCTGAAAGTATTTCCCATTTCCTTCACTCTGACATTTCAGGTCTTCAATCAAGGATGTTTATCCACCTGAAGTTGGTTTTTATTCAAGGTAATGATAGAGTCTAGTTTCACTATTCTACATGTGTACACCTTAAGTGACTATCAACAGAGAAATAGATAAAGAAAATATGATCATCATACAATAGGATTTATTTTATTTGTAAAGAAGAACAAAGCTACATTATCTGCAAGAAAGTAGACATATTTGAAGACAATCATATCCAAGTAGTCAAGTAGATTAATCCAGTCTCAAAAAGACAAACACCATCTTTTGCCTAAGTTTTTGGTTCCTAGATTTACATATTAATATATGTAAGTATCAATAATTTATATTAATAGATACACAAAGTCATATATTTCCATATGATATTAATGCAGAAATAAAACTATTTGGGGAAATAAAAGGCAGTAATGTTAGTGGAAAGAGAAAAAACAGTAGAGTATAAGGGAATATATTCAAAGAACATTATATATCTGATTGAAAATGTTCTCTTGTAAGCTAGTACATACATACAATGAAAAAAGCTTATGGAAAAACAATAAAAACAATGAACTTCTTACAGCATTGTGCTAATTAGTGGGTTGTTGTTTTCTGCAGTGTTGAGGTGTGAAGTCTGTTATATGGTAGTTAAGTGCTCTACCACGGACTTACATCACCAATTAAGTATGATTATATTTTCAGTACATAACTAACTACATGTGCAGTGCTCAACCTTAGAAAAACACTCATAATTTCAAAGATGAAATTTTACATCTAAGAATTTTCTGAACACTTATTTACAGGAGGTGACAGTAACTGAGGGGGGAAGTGGGGAAGGCCACTTTCTCTAATTATGTGTCTTATTGGTCACCCAAGAGTTCTCCAGCATGCACTTTGGAAATGAAAACATAAATGAAACCTAAGGTCTGAGAATGATACCAATGAATTGGAATAGATCTGAAGGCAAGCAATTGGTCCATGAAGGGTGAAGAAATCTCTCGTGCGAAGAATAGTAAACACAACTGTGATATGAATGATTTTTAAGATAGAAAGTTTGGAAGAGCGAGCCACTTCTTTCCAGGTTAGGAAAAGTGAGTGAGGACAAGGCGCACTACTTCTACACAGAACTGAGGGTGAGAATTAGAAAGATGCCACAACTCTCAGAATTCTTACATGAATAAACATAGAGGGCACATTTTACAGTTGCAGAGGTCATACATAAAATGAACTGGCACAGAAGGTAATAGTTTCTCTGTCAAAATGGAGTATTTATACATAATTTAGAAACCTATGCCAAGGAGAGCAGGGAAAATGAAAACATTTAAACAGTAGTGTTTGTGTCAGATCTTATTTTCAGTTTTTAACATTATCAATGTGTTTAATATTAACCGTATTGGAAGGGTACTTCTTCTATACCTACAAGAAAAAGTTAAGTCAATCATGACTGCACAGTTTATGGATCTGGATTCTGTTTATGCATTCTGGTGGCTCCACAATCTATTCTTTTAACCCATAAACTGGTTTAACTAAAGAGTAATTCAAGTTATCATTATCTTTAAGCTTTTGATTGCCCCTCAAAGGATGTGTACTAAATACTTATCTCTATCCTCTAATATGGGGAAGGGGTAGAAACTTTTACTAAACTGAGCTTAACAAACCTCAGTACCAATTAACCCTGATACTGATTATGACTATGTGTAGCTAACATATAGTTACTGCTGCTGATATCAGTGTCATATAAGTATTCATCAGTCATCTGGTGTGATAGAATTATGAGTAGCACAAATTAGTGCATTGTGGGAAAGGAAGGATGCTGCTACAAACACCCAGAGTCACCTGAATATAACTCCAGGTCCCCTCTACCTAATCACACTTGAACATTAAACTCCTGAGAGAAAATGATGGTTCTCTCTTTACCTATCTCCCCTCCAAATTTCTCCATCTATGTTTCAGTTTAGCTTCTGCTCCTTGCTTTCTTTCCCTTTGGACATAAAACGATTTTCTTTAACTAAATTCCTCTTATTTACAAGTCCACGTTCAATTTGATCCATTGAAGTCTTTCCAAAATAGTCCAGGTCAATATTTTCTTATACCAAAGGACATATATATGTTTGTATGTGCATGTGTAGCAGAGTGAAGTTGTTGTTGTTGGTGGTGGTGTGTGTGATAACTATGGCACCAATAGAAGTTCCCTTGGTATATAATGTAAAACATTATATACTCCTTCACAACTGTATTTCTACATTACCTCTTGATGTAATGTTTAGCTATAATTTGTCTATTCAAAATCTCTTTAATTATGTTACATAACCTGCTGTAGGACATTATTCTAAGATTGCTACCTTTGTTTATACTCTGGAACATTTGTTTGGTGATAGAAAGATGTGTTGCATTCTTTTATGTTGCATTTGTTTGGCTCTGTGAAGCTGTGCTGCTTTGCCTGTCTGAAACACTTGGTGGTCTAATGGAGAGATGACCAGCCAATGACAAGGTAGGAGAAAGGATGGGCAGGTCTGGCAAGCAGAGAGAATAAATGGAGGGAGAATTCTGAGAGGAGTAGGAAGAAAGAGCAAGAGAACAAGGGGAGGAGGATTGTAGGAGCCAGCCACCCAGCCACCCAGGCAGCTACAGAGTAAGAGTGGAAATATTTACAGAAGTAAGAAAAGGAAAAAATCCTAGAGGCAAAAGGTAGATGGGATAATTTAAAGTTAAAAGAAGCAGACAAGAAACAAGCCAAGCTAAGGCTGATCATTTATAATTAAGAATAAGCCCCTTGTGAGTTTTATTTGGGAGCTGGGTGGTGAGCTCTCAAAAGAGCCTAAAGAGTGAAAACCAACAACAACAATAATTTTTTCTACATGCATCAATGAAGAATAGATTTTTGGTCCAAAATTTTTTCTGTTAAATATTTTTAAAATCTGGTTAAATCATTTGCTCTGCTATTCCATTTACCTATCTCCATCCAAACATTTCTTCATTTTCCTTTGTGCTAGAAAGGATTCCACTTATCTTCCTGGGTTGCCTGGATAGTGGAGTTCTGGAGAAATGTAGACAATGGGAAGCTCTGACATCAGGTTGGAGGACTTAGGTGGAAACGCTCTATTGTCTGTTTTTTTTTTTTTTTTTTTTTTTTGTGTGTGTGTGTGTGTGTGTGTGTCTGGTGGCAGCAGAGGTAGCATAGGGAGGTGACTTTATGACTCAGCAGTAACTATAGGTGTCATAGCCACTAACACTGTGAGGATTTCAGCAGCACTCATGGAATGCACATTTTTTTGGGGGGGGGGTTCAAGACAGGGTTTCTCTGTGTAGCTTTGCACCTTTCCTGAAACTCACTCTGTAGCCCAGGTGGGCCTCTGAAGTCACAGAGATCCGCTTGCCTCTGCCTCCTGAGTGCTGGGATTAAAGGCATGTGCCACCATGGAATGCACATTTTGAGTTTGTGTGATGTGGCACAGAAGACATGTACCATCCATGTCCTCAGCACACAAGATGGAGCATGGCCTTAGGGCATGAAAGACAATCTTAATCCCCATAACATACTCTCTCTTTCAGTGTTTCCCCATTTTGTTGTTTCTTCTTTCAAACTTCCAATAACTTTAGGAGACATTGGAAAGTCTCATAATGAATTTAATTTTAATTAAACCTTCTCAACCTGAAAGATCTGCAGCTGTTGCTATTGGGAGTAGAGACTAACAGACACCTTTCTTTTTCTTTTCTTTCTTTTTTTTTTTTCCGAGATAGGGTTTCTCTGTGTAGCTTTGTGCCTTTCCTGCAACTCTCTTTGTAGACCAGCCTGGCCTCGAACTCACAGAGATCCACCTCCCTCTGCCTCCCGAGTGCTGGGATTAAAGGCATGACACCTTTCTAACAGTTTTCTATTTGTTTCTGAAATCAGACCTGCACACCCTCTCAAACAAATGTCACTTCTTTACCAACTTCCTCCCATTGAACTTTGAGAGACTCAAGACACCACATCCTATTTCTAAACAGCCTTCATTGAGAAGATGTTTTCTGTTGTATTGAACTTAACTCTTCTACTATGTCTTCCTCTAAATTCCTTTTTAGAATAATTCATTATCCCAGATTCAATTCCAAGTGTTTCTTGTTTTCATTTTTAGAGTTTTTCGTTTTTGTATTTTCTCAGCATATACACACTCACACATGCACACATATCTAAATACATATTTCATGTTTAACACTGAAGAGCTTTGGATCTTGTAACCAGTTAGTATTTATTAGTTTTAGTCATAACATCTAATCACTTAATTTAAAATATTATGCCATGATATTAAAGAATGTTTCTTACTTTTTATAGCCTAATTTTTAAGTCAGTTGTTATGTTTTTAATATTAAAAATTTTATATGACAAAGTTAAATAAACATAGAACAAATTTCATTTTTCAAAGTTTTTAAACTAAACTCCCAAATACTGCTTGATATTAATTGTCAAGGGCTACCTTAGACACAAGAGATTCTTATTTGTAGGAGGGCAATTTGTAAAGATATTATCCTTAGTATCTGCACTGCATGCAAGTTTATAAGACTGAAATCTTTGCTTGAAATCTATACACTTTTCAAACATCAGTATTGTATTAAGTGGCTTATATTTGTAGGGATTTGTCTAGTTCTGGTTGACTCCCTTTTTTTTTTTTTTCCAAGACAGGGTTTCTCTGTGGAGCTTTGCACCTTTCTTTGAACTCACTTGGTAGCCCAGGCTTGCCTTGAACTCACAGAGATCTGCCTGGCTCTGCCTCCCGAGTACTGGGATTAAAGGTGTGCACCACCACCGCCCGGCATGGTTGGCTCCCTTTTATCATGGTCTCTATTAGCATTCTCATATTTCCCATTAGTGAGAAAGAAAGGAAATAAGGATTGAGTCAAGGATCTGGAGAAGTCCTGATTCCAAAGACTCTCCCCAAGCATTATAGAATTCCTATAAAATCATTTAGCTATGCAGCAACTCCATGTTTAACTCTGGGAACTTGAATTAAGTTATACTAGTGAAAACATCATTTATTTTGGTATCAAATGTGAGTTCACATCCCCCTTTTTAAAACATTTTAAAAGCAGTCTAAGTGTTTTGCTATTGTCTTTCTTTGCTTCAAGCATAATTTCAAGTAGAAATTTTAATGGCCTGTAATATACAGTCAATAATAACAACAGCTCCTGTTGCAGTAATCATAACACATTCATTATCACTTTCTCTGTAATGGTGAAACAGAAAGAAGACAATCAGAAATGACCATCGTGATTGTATCATCTGCTTATCCATTTTTATTAACCAATGAAACTTGATTAAAATCAACTTCACATTTGTGGCTTAGTCACGATCTCTGAAACTGTTCCTTGAATTTGTGCACATGAAATAGAAAGGATACATTATTAAATTAATTTATATTTATTGAATTAATAAAATGTATCCTGAAATTTCCTTTCTTATTTTATGATTTCAAAACATAAAGATGCTACAATTTCAGGCTAGCAAGTGTTTTTTTAAAAATATTTAAACCATAAACTAGGACAGCAGGAGAATTAAAAATGAATATTATGAAACATTTTGTGACTATTGGTATATGTGAAATTCTCCTTTATATAGAAAACTTATCATGTTGACATATCATAAATCTTTAGGAATTAGCAGGACTGTTAACCACAGTGTGATCATGGACTTCTTTAGTATATCTTTTTATGAATCTAACCTGCGACATAATTTGTGTTTAATTATATCCTATCTTCTTAAAGATATTAAAGTCTCCCATTTGAAAATGAGATCTTTTTGTATTAATTAAATTAATTCATTTATTTTACATCCTTTCAGCAGTTTGCCCTTCCTCCTCTCCTCCCATTCCCTCCCTCCTCCATGCCCCCTCCCCCCAGTACACTCCTCTATTTCTGTTCAGAAAGGGGCAGGCTTTCGTGGGCGTCCACAAAGCATGCCATATTAAGTTGAGGTAGGACAAAGCTCCTCCCCTTGTATTAAGGCTGGACAAGGCAAAGCAGTATGAGGAAGAGGTTCTTGGAAGCTAGCCAAAGCCTAAGGGACAGACTCTGCTCCCACCACTAGTAATCCCACGAGTAGATCAAGCTACACAACTGTCACACATATGTAGAGGGCTATGTCATCCCATGCAGATTCCTTAGCTGTTGGTTCAGAGTCTGTGAGGTCCTATTAGCTCAGGTCGGTTGTTTCTTTGGGTTCCCTTGTGGTGACCTTTAACTCCCTGGCTTGTACAATCCTTCCTCCCTGTCTTCTACAGGATTCTGCAAGCTGGTCTTAGTGCTTAGCTGTGGATTTGTGCATCTTTTCCCATCAGTCACTGGATGAAAGCTCTCTGATGGTAATTAGGTAGTTACCAATCTGATTATAGGATATGACCAGTTCAGGCTACCTATCCACTATTGCTAGGCATCTTAGCTGGGGTCATCCTTGTAGATTTGTGGGAGTTTCCACTACAACAGATTTCTACTTTGCCCCCCAATCCCCCCCATAATGATGTTTCTTTTATTACTCTCACCTTCCATGCACTCCCCTAACCCAGTCCCTTATGTTCCCTTCCTTGCCAGCCCCAGTCTACCCAGGAGATCTCTTCTATTTTCCATTCCCAGGGAAATCCAAGCATCCACATCCTCCCTTTGGACTGTCCTTATTACCTAGACTCTCTGGGGCTTTGGATTGTAGCATGGTTATCCTTTACTTTAAAGCAGAATGAGATCTTATTTGGATGAAAGATTGTGAAACACAAGTTAAAAAGAAGTCTGAATTGTGTGACCTATATACTTGGAATTCTTACTGAAAAGGAAATTTGAGCCTAGAGAAGGTCACATACTGAGGAATATGTAAAGATCCACTGGAGTAGAAAGTTATGGGGCTAATTGTTTCATCTAGAAGCCAGAGAGTTTATTACAAAATAATAAAGGCACAAATATATTTTTTCCTTGAACTTTCAAAGGACGTGTGACCCTAGATCTCATACTTCAACACCCAGACCTGTGAGATAATACAAACCAGTGTTTGATCCACATGTTTGCAGTTTTTGTGACAGCTCTCTGAATATACATCTTCTGATCAAATTTGGAGCATAAGGGAAAGTTTAGGTCACATTTTTGTATCCAGTACAGGGTACAGGAGCACTTAGACTTTTGCCTCTCATATTTTCTCCACACTCAGAAGAAAACGCCAAATTTCTGGAAAGCAAATTCGTTAGATGCAGAGTTCATATTGTTCTTTCCCTGTTCTTTTTTCAGCCTTCTAGAAAGCCAGGATCCTGAAATAATGAAGAAAGAAATAAAACAAAGAGAAAATACTTCTGTTAGAAAAACTTTGCTTGAAAATGTCTCACGGAATTTATCAATAATATACTAATTACATTAGCTTTCTACAGCTGCTCTAGCAAATTGCCATAAACTTACTTGCTGACAATACAGATTTATTATTTTATAGTTTTGGAAGTCAGAAATCCAAAATCAGCATTTCTGGGCTGAAATCAGGGTATTGGCAGAATTGATCCTTCTGGAAGCTCTAGGGGAGAATCAATTTTTTTTTTTTGTTTTTGCCAACTACTCACCTTTTCAGCTAGTGGCTACTTGTCCACCTTCAAGTTCAGCACTCCAGGTCATCCAGTCTCTCCTCTTATTTGTATCTCTTGCTATATCATCTTTGCTGTCTTTGACCAGCCTACTTTCCATGACTAAGGATCCTCTGATCTCATTGTGCCCCAGGTAGGCAAAAATGAGCTCTTGATATTAGCTATTCCTCCAAATTGCTAGACACCATGTTCTGTGAATCAGCTATAGATTATGGTATTAAGATACAGTCATCCCCGGGAAACAGGAGTAAATTGCATGCTCCTTTAAATAACAACAAAACCTTGAACTTAAAAAAAATCTGCTCCTCTTCAGTTGTTCCTGCAGAAAAATGTAGCAAAAGAAGTCACAGAACTAGTGCATCTCCCACATCATTGCTATGACAGTTTTGTCATTTATTCAGGGCATTTTCATTGGGCACACCTGCTAAAATTCTTTTATATTTCTCTGTAGTGAGGCTGGCATCTTAATTTAGGGAGGAGACCATGCTTAAATAAATGATCCAATGTTCTACCCTCAGATTCAAAGAAATTTATGAAAGGACAAATAATTTTGATTGAAAGAATTGGTAATGGATAACTACAGTAATAAAGATGTTTCACAGGACCTGATCTGTGTACCATCTTGAATTAATACCTGATTGAATCTCTATAGACAAGAACCAAAAAGAACCTAAATAAATAACTGAGATTATTGATTGGCAATCTTGAATTAGTTAAGAAAGGAAGCAAAATAGTAAGCACTTGGATATGGATTTTCTGAATAAGAAATTTATATTAATCACTTTTAGCTTCTATATCAAAAACATTCTATTCTTAAGTGAATGATAATTATATATATATATGATTTTTTTTTTTTGGTTTTTTGAGGCAGGGTTTTTCTGTTTAGCTTTGCACCTTTCCTGGAACTCACTCTGTAGCTAAGTCTGGCCTCGAACTCACAGAGATCCACCTGCCTCTGCCTCCCAAGTGCTGGGATTAGAGGCGTGCACCACCACTGCCTGGCTTAGTTATATCTTAATAAGATTTAAAAACTTTCTTTCAGTTAGTTGCCATGCCAATTATAAACTAATTGATTTTTGACACCAAAATAACAAATGGTATTAATCCCTCAAATATTCTATGTGGAAACTGATTCTTTTAAGAAAAGATCAGCCCCATGATCTTTAAGAGAGGCATATAACACAGGGTTATTGAACGAACCTTTGTCTTTCTCTCTTTCTCTGTCTCTCTGTCTGTCTGTCTCTCTTTATGCCTCTTTCTCTCTCTCTGTCTTTTTGTCTGTCTGTCTGTCTCTCTCTCTCTCTCTCTCTCTCTCTGTCTGTCTGTCTCTGTATCTCTCTCTTTTGTTTGTTTGTTTCTTGAGACAGGGTTTCTCTGTGTTTTTTTGTGCCTGTCCTGGAGCTCACTCTGTAGACCAGGCTGTCCTTGAACTCACAGAGATCCTCTTGCCTCTGCCTCCCAAGTGCTGGGATTAAAGGTATGTGCCACCACTGCCTGGCAACCGTTCTCTTAATAGTCCCAAGACTATGGTCCATATAAGTTTCTTATTTGTTGGATTAGAAGTTAAATTTTGAATCATGTGGCAAAATATCTTCCTGTCAGCTTAGCGGCTGCACATGAATCTACTGATAATTTAATTATAATCTGTGGTTCCATGGCCCCACGGTCAATGTTCGAGACTGTGGCCTGCAAGGCCTTCCAGTCCTGCGGTCCTGGCTCTGCTGCAGCCACAATATGTAGGTTTAAACTATGTCTTTATTTTTCTATTTACCAAGAAAGATTCAGAAGTCAGATGTGGGGGTGAAAAGCTTCTAGGTCAAAGAACCCGAGAAGCAACCAACTGATCTTAGTTTTGCGCCAGAGACCCAAGAAGAGACATGTCTCTTGACTCATCCCAAAAACCAAAAGGAAGTGCCAAACTCAAGTCCCTACTCTTTCCTTCCTGTGTGCCTTATCTATCCAAATTGTTGGCATCTCTATAGACTATTCTGGTCAGCCAGTTGCTAGCTCCACCCCTGATTCAAGGTAAACTTTATAACAATCTTGGAATGTCATAGCTTGATCAAAATTCCTGCAATATTCATATATATCACATACATATGGTCTAGCAATACATGGCCAAAAGATATATATCATATAGGTATGTATCTCAGTACTTCTTATCTAGATGATATTTAATATCATATGTCTCATAGATATGTTCTATATTTAAAAGGATAGATGGTCTTATTCTTGTTTTTGAATAGGCAAAGCTAATTAGAAATGAAAGTTAGAATTTTTATTATTAAAATGTCAATATATATCTATACATATTAGAAATTAAAATGTTAGTATAGTCTCTACTTCATGGTTTGATTACTAACCACATGAGGTAAGATTTCAAAGATCCATAGTACCCCAGCAGCATGACTGTCATGTATTCTCTCCCTTTTGTTTTTGTTTTTCTTTTTTTGCTTTTTCAAGACAGGGTTTCTCCCTGTAGTTTTGGTGCCTTTCTTGGCTCTCGCTCTACAGATCAGGCTGGCCTCAAACTCACAGAGATCCTCCTGAGTGCTAGGATTAAAGGCCATCACCGCCCAGCTATTCTCTCCCTTTAAAACAAATTTCTTTCTTAGGAAAAGCAAAACAATAAACACACACACACACACACACACACACACACACACACACACACACACACACACGGGCCAGAAAAAACAAAAACAAACAAACAAAAAACAACAAACAAAAACAACCAGGTGAAACTTCTGGTCACTTGTTAAAGGTATTCACCAGCAAAAGAAAGGCCAGCTTTGGAATAATTTATTAAGATTTACTTATACACAAACTTGTTTATGGAAAAGCAACTGTAAATTTGTAAATTGTCATCTTTGATGTCCTAATAAGAACATAGTGTTGAAGTGGTTATGCTGGACAAAATAAAGGGCCCCAAAGATATCCATATAATCTCTAGGATCTATGAATATTTTCCCTCATTGGTTTGCAGATAGAATTAAAGTTCCTAATCAGATGATCTAAAAATAGAGAAAAAATCTCTTAGGTTACGGATGAATTTAAAATGTCATCATAAAACGTAACTTTAGAAGAGACCGATAGCAAATTCAAGAAAAGTATAATTTGAGAAGTATTCAAGAAACTGTTTGACTTTGGAGATAAAAGTGCATCTACAGAATATTGCCAGCTTTAAAAGGAAGCATGACTTAGTTAATCCTTCACTTGTAGCCCAGTGATATCATACACTGGGATTTTCACCTACAGAACAGTTAAGATATTAAAGTACTATTTCAAACCACTAAGTTGTGTTAACTTGTGTCTTCATAAAAATGGTTATAGTGTTTCATAATCTAGTGTTTTTTTTTCATTTTGCAATTGGTGACATGCAAAGCATTTAGAGAACTTATTGTTAGATATAAGTAATGGTATTACTACTAGTTGGGGCCTGGACTGGGTGTATCTGCATTTTTGCCTCTTCAAAGAATTTAAAATTAAGGATCACAGAGATTTTCAAAAGAAGCAAGATAATTTTATTTGTAGTAAACTGATAGTACAGATTAAGAGAGATGTGTTGCCAATTTTGACAGCCCGCCACATGAGTGAAAATATACACAGGGGTCCTGATTGTTCTTTGGAGCTTCCTTTTAGGAGTTCAGGGGAATGAAGAGTGACTTACTCAGGGGCATAGTCTGAGTGTTTACCTATTGATTCATAGGTTTGAATATATAGTCATTTCTCTATTCAGTGTGTCCTTTTACATGATGCTGGAAGCCTTACTCCAGATGGGTTCATAGACCTGGAATGGATGTGTGGAGTTGATGCCATGAAGAAATTGTGACCTCTTGTCATTTAAGCAAGTAGCCCCAAATAGCTTGAGCCATCTTTATTTAACCACATGTCAATGGTTTGCATGAACAGTTTTACAACCAGTGTTTACTTCCTAAGTTTCTAACAATGGTTACAATAATTACCAGTTTGTTCCTGGCCTCTTTTCCCTTCCATCTCCCAACTCTCCCACAGGGAGCCAATTACCTTTTTGATCTATACCGTCAGAAGCATAAGCAGTTTTTCAAGCTATAAAGGAACTTTTCTAACTAGGCACACCTATAGGTAGAAGACTATGCCCAGTTGGCAGCACATGTGGTTACAGTTTCATGCAGGATGAGAGACGGTTCTGTCTCTTGTGGTTACAATTTACATCTGTGCCATTTGGTAGGGACTGGGTTCTCATGATCAACTCACCAGCCAACACCGGATCAATCCATTCTACATTGTGTACTACTCTGTCTCCTCAGGGGGTTATGAGATTTTTCTCTTTATCCTATAGGCAAAAATAACCTGGAAATTTACTCTTAATAGTTGGCACTGCTTGTCTCTGGTCCTTATATCCCTCTTCTTTAACTTCTTGGAGTATTAGTACAGTTATTCGAAGTGGGGGAGCTGTGGGTTTCTATGATTCTGCTTCATTCCTTGTTCCTTGAATGTTCTCATTAACTCCTGATATTATCTATTTAATAGCATTTCTTTAAAGCTCTTAGGGTTAAAATCATTCTTTCCAGAACAGGTAATCAAACATGTATCATTAAACTTCATGATACTGTGATTGTTCAGGCCAGCAGTATGACTAAGATAGTGAAAGCAAGAAAAGCATGTAGCATATGCCCCTGGGGTCATGCCCAGAATATTGTAGCAAACTGCCCCTAGGTTCTTGCTAAGTGCGTCAAAGTCTCCTGGGTCTTGCCACAGGGAGAACCTTTCATGCTATTATTAGGTGTTGTTCTTTGAAGAAGTGTCATGGCTCCCACCAGCAGTATGTATCAGATTTTAATTATACATTTGTGCAACTGTAATACACACACACACACACACACACACACACACACACACACACACAAAATAGCAAATGGATTTTCCTGAAAGGCCACATTTTCACCCTACTGTACATGTACCCAAAACTAGTTCAAGTGGGACCAATCCATTCTATTCTTTATTCCCAATAATTTGGAGATCTACTTGAATAGAAATGGTCTAAATTTAATTGTTATGGGGGTTGGGAAACTCATACTGAAAGGACTCTGGCCAACTTGATGGTGGCAAACATGGTTCTGGCAGGCCTTGCCCTTCTCCTCATTCCTTCTCCTTTGCTAAAAACCGTTAGATTATATTCTTAATGCTAGCCACCAAGGTCCATTCCTTATTTGGTCACTTTTCTCCTCATGAGGCTGACTACCAAAGTCTAGGAATGAAAAGCCCCTTTTGGTTCACCTAATTAAGATGCCCAATTAAAATTCAACACCTCATCCTAACAAAGGTTTCCCCATTTACCTTTTTTTTTTTTTTTTTTTTTTTTTTTTTGGTTTACCGAGACAGGGTTTCTCTGCGTAGCTTTGCGCTTTCTGAGCTCACTTGTAGCCCAGGCTGCCTCGACTCACAGAGATCCGCCTGGCTCTGCCTCCCGAGTGCTGGGATTAAAGGCGTGCGCCACCAACGCCCGGCTCCCATTTACCTTTATAAACTGCCATCTGCCTATGTACCATGTCCCGCTTCCCTCCATCCAGAGTCAGTTCCTTGGTTCTCTGGGAACAAATACCCTATCCTTCTTTCCTTTGTCCCTTTCCCCTTCTCCCTGGTCCCCTATTTCCTTTATGACCACATCTTAGCCCATCAAACACAGACCTACCTCTTTTCTCTTCCTAAGAATTACACCTACAAGGTCATTTGCTGCTGTTTTCTGCCTGAGTCAGAAGGCAGTCACTTTTCTTCCCTGCTTAAAAAGGTTCTCTTTGTCAAAGCAGGCATTTGAGACTGGTTTGTGCCCGATCTGGGGTCGAGGAGGAAGCCCCCACTGTGCGTGGGTCTTCACCATATACCATGTTCATAGACAGTAGTACATGTAGCTCTGTTGAGCCTGCCTTGGAAATAAATACTCATAGATGGACATTTTTTTAGATTATTAGTTCCTTAAAACATTATTATTTAAATCAATTTAGTGTGTCTTCAACATGTCTGTTACCAGAGAACTGGAAAAATACCTGCACTCAGTACAAGATCCTGCCACGTGTTGTGCCACGCATCTAGAGGGGATGCCTACCAATAAAACGATGATATCATTCCAGATAGAGAACCCACTGATGAGAGAAGAAAGAAATTAAAGGTCTCAGGTGGTTCTAGGGTGACACCGAGATGGATTTCTGGGGACATGAAATTTATTAGAAGAGTTGTTCATTCTATGAAGAGACAGACCAACAACAGGAGAGAGCAGACCCAGCACCTGAGATGGACAGCATGTTGGGGGCCCGGGGAGAAGTTATCTGGACCCACTTGGCAGAAGCAAAAATCCGTTATCAGAGCTTTCTGAAGATGGAGGAGGTTTTACAATGGGAACCCACAGGTCAGTTTTCTAATTCCCCAGCAGAAGGCAGACTAGGGATTGGGTAGCAGGATGTGCAGCTACCAATATATGTTTTGATATAAACCTATCATTTGGAAGTCTGTTAGCTACAGTTTCACAAGACTGCCTGTTACTGTCTGTGAGAGGGGAATACTGCAGCAAACATTGAAGCCTTAGCAGCAGCGAGACTGAAACATTAAATTTTTACAGCAGTGGTTACATCAAAGTCTAACTTGGCGAGCAATTGAATATCGGGGAGTTTCATACAGGAATGAGTGAGATGTTACTTACAGGACAAGGGTCATTTCAACGACATCTGCAGCAGCAAAACAACACCTGGACAGGAAAAATGACTCCCCAAAGTTGTGACCCTGGATCTCTTGCATGATTGTAGATATGTAAACTGGTTCCAGGGTTTCCTCCTGGCAGCTCAGGTGGCTTGAGTACCCTCCTCCAGCAGTTGCTTATTGCTTCAGTAACCTTGATTGGGTCCCTGTGCATCTTGTTAGTTTCAGGAGCTTCTTGAAACTTGTGAATTGTTTACTTTCCAAGTCTTATGAGCCTCCAGTATCATTCCTAGAGGGAATGTTTCAACTTAGAACATCCTGAGCCTTCAGAACTCTCCTTCAGCGATGGGCCATTTCAACTTGGAGGAAATGGAGACACAGTACTTCTGTAAAGCACCTTCCCAGTCAAGTAACCCTATGGAGATCAGAAAGTTGAAAGAACTTCCAATGAAACAGTAGAAGTCTAGGGTAATACACCTTGCAAGAGGGAGCTTGACAGGTGAAATGGGAAAAGATAAAGAACTGCCCACCTCCAGCCTTAGTCTGCCTGTGTTTGCATGGAGGTGAGCTGAAAACCATCCCACCTACTAAAGATAAATGAGAAATAAACAACTACATTATTGTTAATCTTACCTTTGGTTCAGTTAAAGACTGTTCTATGGATAGGAATTTGATCTATCTCAAACCTACTTAACCCTATATATTTCCATGATCTTATCTTTTTAGCTTTTGTTCAGTTAAAGCCATGAAGGAACAGCTAATTTAATTTGTGGTCATTAATTTACTTATTAGATTTGTGGCCAGGTTAAAGCATTACCACTGGTTTGTCTTCATTCTAATAGTTGCAATCCCAAGCTACTCTTTTCATCATTTTTAAGTAAGCAGTGACAAGTGTTTTGATGATTCTTTGCTAAAAAATTAGCATCTGAAAGTTTTAAGGTACTGATTTGAGAAATGTTCTACTTCTTCCTATCTCCTAATTCCTTGCCTCCCCAATAAATTTTGTGCTGGGGCACAGAATCAAACAGCAAGTAAATGAGTATTATCAGTTTTATAGCAATGGTTACAAATCTATTTTAATCATTTCCATTACAATTTAGTAGATGTCAGAATAATATGTTTAGTTTTCTTTTGCACAAAATGGAAGTCTAAAGTACTTATCATTGACCTCAAAGTCTTAACGAGAATGGTTATGTCTATGTGATAATATAAGTAAACATTTCATCATCTTCGTAGAAAAAGGAAAAAAAAATAGTTCTGGAATAATATTTCCAAACAGGAAAAATAAAAATGTCTAAGGTTATATTTGTGTGTGTGTGTGTGTGTGTGTGTGTGTGTGTGTGTGTGTGTGTGTGAGAGAGAGAGAGAGAGAGAGAGAGAGAGAGAGAGAGCGCCTATGTGAACTCCACAGATACTTTGTCCTCAAGGAGTTATTTATGGATAGCCATTGAATTATCACCAAGGTTAGGATAGGAGCAAAGGATTATGTTTGGCTTGTTCTACCTAACTCCTATCCTTTGTATCACTGTAACAAGGATAAGGCTAATTCAATAAGGTGAAAAGTCTAAACCTGTCATGTCAAGAATAAACAAACACAAAATCTGAATCGTTATTGTGCTGGAGATAAAAATGACTTAGAAATTGCTATTCTACTTTACTATGAAGCTAGCACATCAATTTTGAAAAATCAATTTTGTTCTGAGATGTAATGTCTAAGCTGAAATAACAAAAACAAAATAAAAATAAAAGTCTCTAAAATGAAGAAATTAATTTGTTTAAAATCCCTGACCATGACATTAATATCTGATTACATTTCTATAGACTAGAAGTGAAAGCAGCACAAATAATTGAGATTATTGAACGGTGCATGGAAAGAAATGATTTCTTAATAAATGTAATGATGACTTAATAAAGGATTTCAGAGCTGAAAGAAGTTTTAATTTACCCTACTTAAATACCTTCTTTAAATCTTCATCATTATTTTTCTAATTTTGTTCATGAAGAAATTCACAGAAAATTCAATGCTCACATCATAAAGCACTTTACAGTCAGGTGTGGTAACCCAGTGCTAGTATCCTAGCACTTGAGAGCCTATGCAGGAGAATAAGTTTTTAAGCAGCTTTGGTTGTTTAGGGAGACCCTGTATCAGAAACACATTCAATGTGAGGATGAGTGCAGTAATAATAGCTAACATTTACCCTATGATTACTGAATGTCAGGCATAAAATGATTCATGACCACAATCATTTTTCTGCTTGT
Source organism: Peromyscus leucopus (assembly GCF_004664715.2). Taxonomy (NCBI): domain Eukaryota; kingdom Metazoa; phylum Chordata; class Mammalia; order Rodentia; family Cricetidae; genus Peromyscus; species Peromyscus leucopus. The sequence continues at coordinate 24,688,126 of NC_051077.1, read as the reverse complement.
TTCTTTTGCATTCCAAATGAGGTTGGTCATATTTATCTGCCCCCCGCCCCCGTAAGGCATAAAGAAATTAGGTGTGGGAACCCACAAAGGCTTCCTAGTAAAGCTGTGTTCAAAGTCAAAAAGTCTGAATTTGCTTTGCCCAGCAAGGCTGCATAATAGGAAGATTTGGTCAAAGGCATGGTAACCAAGTGTTTTGAAGGACCTACAGTTGTTGGTACTTAAACCTCAACCTTAGACGGAGGAGGTCTTTTGCCCCTCCCCTTGCTGATGTATAAAAAGCCCATCTGAATAAACTCAGGGTGTCTGTGGTATTGACCCAGAGCTCTCTCAAAGCTATCCTCCATCTCTGTCTTTTTCTTTGTCTAAGTCTATATTTCTTCCTATTATTTCTCAATTCCTCACTCTTATGCCCAAGAACACTTAGACAGGTCCAGGCTGGGTCTCTGACAATTAGGTCAAGAAAGATTAGATTATTTAACTAGGTAATATATCTAGTATTTTAGAAACCTTGAATTGAAACCACTGCCTAAGATATTAATGTTAATTTTAGGCTATGGACTATTCAAGTCATTCTCACCTACAGTGTTTTCTTTCCCACAGCTACTGCGAAGGAAAGGGCAAGTCTCCTCCCAAGGACAGCTCATCAATGAATCTGTACCCCTCTAACAGACTTTCCATGTAAGCATATTCCAAAAGAATAACAGGTATCACAATTCATTTCTTACTTCACCAAGAAAAAGTACAAGTCTCCCAGGACATCACAGGGCTATGAGTAGGGTGGATCCACTTTAACTAGAGTGCCCCTCCTACTAACTTTGATCA